>NW_027331956.1:1514048-1879419 GCF_048418815.1 Hemitrygon akajei
TGGCCCAGAGACATCAATGGTGATATGACAACCTATTCAATTCTGGAACCATTTTCGTGCACCTCCCCTGAACCCCCTGGAGATTCAGCACATCCTTTCTAAGACAACGAGTTCAAACCTGCTCAAAATACTACAAGTTAGTCCTCACCAGAGCTTTTTAATGTTTCAGCATTTCGTCCTTGCTTTTACCTTTTAGTCCTCATGAAATGAATGCTCTGTATTCCATCTGCCGTTTCCAATCCTAATCTGTCCAACTCCTTTTGTGGCCTCTCTACTTCCTCAGAACTACCTTTCCCTCCATCTCTGTTCATGTCCTCTGCAGACTTTGTAACAAAGCCATCAAATACATCATCCAAGTCATCGCCATATAGCAGAGAATAATCGGTCTCATCACAGACCCCTGTGGAATGCCATTGGACATCTGCAGCCAGACAGAAAACGCTCCATTTATTCACACGTTCTGCCTCCTGTCAATCAGTCACTGCTTTATCTGTGCTGGACTGTTTCTGTAATATCATGGGCTCGTAGCTTGTTAAACAGCCTCATGTCTGCCACCTTTTCAAAGGCCTGAAATTCAAAGTACACAACATCAAACGATTGTCCTTTGTCTATCCCGCTTGTTATTTCTTCAATGAATTTCAACAGATTTGTCAGGAAACTATGCTGACTCCGGCCCTTTTCATCATTTGCCCAAAGTTCCCTGAAACATCATCCTTACTAATCAAATCCAACATCTTCCCAAACACTGAGGTCAGACCAGCTGGCCTTCAGTTTCCTTCCCTCTGCCTCTCTCGCTTCCTGAAGAGTGGAGTGACACTGTTGTACTCCCCTTTCTCCGGAAACCCTCTTCCACAACACACTGTTCCTTATTCTTCACTTATTCCCTATTCTTCTTCATCTCTCTTTATCTCTCTTCATCTCCCCACTGTGTCTTCTCCCTCTTTCAATCCACACTCTCCCTTCTCTCTCCCTCTCTCTCTCTCTCTCTCTCTCTCTCTCTCTCTCTCTCTCTCTCTCTCTCTCTCTCTCTCTCTCTCTCTCTCTCTCTCTCTCTCTCTCTCTTTCTCTTCCCCCTACACTCCCTTTTCTCTTTTACTACCCCGTCTCTTCATATCCACTCCCTGTCACTCTCCCAGACCCCACACTCCCTTCTCTCTTCTATTGCCCTCTCTCCCTAATCTCTCTAACATGCCCCACTCCCCCTTCTTTCCTCTCCCCACTCTCCCGTCTTTCTCCCCAATCTCACTTCATTCTCAGCATTACAGGGGCAAATCTAGCTGCAACAAAACCACCCAGACCGCCCCGCCCAGCCAGACCATGCCCACACCAACCCACCCTCTGCACCTCCCTTACCTGAAACTGCCTGACGACAGAACTCTGAGATTTCAACCACCAAGGCGCCTCACCACAGGGGTGGCAGAACTTCTGCTCCCCCCCCCCCATAGCATGAAGGCCAGGGCATGCAATCCGGCCGCATAGCGCGCTACAGCCCCTTCGAGCGCCAGCTACTAGCCTGTTACCTGGCGTTCATCGACACAGAACACCAAACAGGCACCGACCCTGTCGTCCTCCGCCCCCATCTCCCCATAATGCGATGCGTCAAGTCCCCTGATGCCACCCACAGAGAAGGCCGTCCTCCATTGTCAAGTGGAAGCTACATTGCGGAGCGGGCTGAACCCGGTCCTGAAGGGGTCAGCCGCCCCCATGAACGAGTCATGGCTTTCCCCCAGTCCCAGAACCCTGCCCCGGACATCCCCAAGGTACAACCCTCCTCAGCGTGTTGGGTAAACCCTTCGATTCCCTCGATCCTGACGACAAACTGCGCGCCTGGTTCACAGAGGCTCCAGCCGCTGGACAGGGGGAGACCATTGTGGACAGCGGCAGCGCTTCATCCCCCCACGGGCAGAATTTACCACAGAGAGGGAGGGGGGGTCCAGTCAACTTGCCGAGCTGGCAGCAGTAGCCCTCCCCCTCCAAAACACCACCGGACCAATTCACATCTACACTGACTCCTGGGCTAATGGCATTGCGGTGTGGATGGCCACACCGGGAGCACAGGATGCATTCCGGCCCTCACCCCATCCTCCCGTCACCACTACAGGGACCGTGTTCCCCTCGTCCTCACCTACCACCCCACCAGCCTCCGGATCCAGCATATTATCCTCCGCCACCTTCAACAGGACCCCACCACTAAGCACATCTTTCCCTCTCTACCCCTCTCTGCTTTTCGCAGGGATCGTTCCCTCCGCGACTGCCTGGTCCACACGTCCCTCCCCACAGATCTCACACCTGGTACTTATCCCTGCAAGTGTAAGTGCTACACCTGTCCCTACACCTCCTCTCTTACCACCATTCAGGGCGCCAGACAGTCCTTCCAGGTGAGGCAACACTTCAGTTGTAAGTCTGTCGGGGTCATCTATTGCATCCCGTGATCCCGGTGCGGCCTCCTCTACATCGGCGAGACCCGACACAGATTGGGGGACCGCTTCGTCGAGCACCTCCGCTCCGTCCATCACAACAGACAGGATCTCCCGGTTGCCACCCCCTTCAACACTGCTTCACATTCCCATTCGGATATGTCCATACATGGCCTCCTCTACTGCCATGATGAGGCTAAACTCAGGTTGGAGGAGCAACACCTCATCTACCGTCTGGGTAGTCTCCAGCCCCTTGGCATGAACACCAAATTCTCCAACTTCCGGTAATTCGCCCACTCTCCCTTCCCCCATCCCACTTTCACTCCGCCTCCTCTTCCAGCTGCCTATCACCTCTCTCATGATTCTGCCTTCTTCTACTACCCATAGTGCTTTCCCCTTACATTCCTTCTTCACCTTTCCTGCCTATCCCCTCCCTGCTTCCCCTCCCCCACCCCTCGATCTTTCCTCTGATTGGTTTTTCACCTAGCACATACCAGCCTTCTCCTTCCCACCCTCACCCACCTTCTTTGTAGGGCCCCTGCCCCCTCCTTCGTCAGTCCTGACGAAGGGCTTCGGTCCGAAACGTTGACTGCTCGTTTCCACGGACGCTGCCTGACCTGCTGAGTTCCTCCAGCTTGTTTCTACGTGTTGATCTTTACTTAACTGTGTTTCCTAATATGATCTTCCAAACCCAAAACTGATTCAAAAGTTTTCCGAATTCCCATCTGATAAAACGTGAAATCAACTCTTTTATCAAAAATATAATGCAAACTCTCGATTACCACACATTCCACAAGTTTTCATAAATGAGACGTTCATGATATTGGCCTAAAACAAGGAGGATCAGACGGGGAGCTGCAGGTTTTAGAATGGGCACTATTACAACAACCATTTTCCATGAGGAAAGTGGGTGGCCAAACCTCCAAATACGATTCAAAAAGTTAATATTTTCACACAAGAAGCTACATACATACCTGCTGAATCAAGAATTTCTCCGACAAGTGCGTCATACATTTTATTCCCATTCACAACTCTATACCCTGCCCCTTTCCTTATAAAACTGGCAGCACCACCCCTCTACCAACTAACCTGTCAAGCCAAACGACAATATAATCCTGCACAGGAATAAAAACTTAAAATGTGCAGGTTTCCTGAACAGATATAACATCGGAAGAATCTGAAAATCAGAAATAAACTTCTTAAAGTCTTGACCATTATAAATCAGATTTGTTGCATTTCCTTGATATATTTCAATACTATTATGTATGTTCACAAGTAGACTGGGATACAGATACCCTACCCAACAAAACTTCATTTCCAGCTTCCCACAAAACACCTGTTACACCGAGATACCTTTCTGCAGCTTTCACAATAATTTTAATTTCCTCAGTAGGATGAGATATCTGATCAGTACAATTCACCACATCGGTTATAAACATCACAAACTTCATTCTATCCAGCAGTGAAATATCTTTGGTGAGAGAACTGTGATGCCGGCATATATCCACTGACGTCACAGTCTGTTCTCTGAGTGGGATCACTTTATCCAGTTTACCTGCTCTGCTTGCTGTACTTGTCCTTGAACAGGCCCTTCTGCTCACTGTGTTGTTCTGAACCCATTGAACTGGTCACTTCATGCCTTACTAAACCAATCCCTTCTGCCTACACAAGGGACACATCCCTCCATTCGCTTCACATTCACGTGGTATCTAATAGCCTCTATCACATCTGCCTCCACCACCACCCGATATTCACTCCAGACACCCAGCACTATGGGAATGAAAAACAAAACTTGAAACGCAAATCTCCTTTAAACATTCTGAGTCTGGTTTTTAACATCTTTGTCTTTTCGAATTGTTTTTTTTCTTACAGCTGCTATGCAGAGAGAAGATACAAAATTACACTAAATTACAAAGTACATAAATAGTGCAAAAAGGACCAATGAGGATGTGTTCCCCCTTTCTCCTGGTGCAAGGAAATAGATTGCTCAGCCTCTAGCTAGTTTCATTATGTCCTCATTGCCCACGGGAATGGTACCGGAGGATTGGAGGGAGGCGAATGTTGTCCCCTTGTTCAAAAAGCGTAGCAGGGATCGTCCAGATAATTATAGACCATTGAGCCTTACATCTGTGGTAGGAAAGCTGTTGGACAAGATTCACAAAGATAAGATCTACTGGCATTTAGAGAATCATGGTCTGATCAGTGACAGTCAGCATGGCTTTCTGAAGGGCAGATCGTGTCTAACAAGCCTGATGGAGTTATTTTAAGAGGTGACCAGGCATATAGATGAGGGCAGTGCAGTGGATGTGATCTACATGGATTTTAGTAATGCATTTGATAAGGTTCCACACGGTAGGCTTATTCAGAAAGTCAGAAGGCATGGGATCCAGCGATGTTTGACCTGGTGGATTCAGTATTGGCTTGCCTGCAGAAAGAGAGTTGAGGTGGAGGGAGTACATTCGGATTGGAGGGTTGTGACTAGTGGTGTCCCACAAGGATCAATTCTGGGATCCCTACTTTTCCTGATTTTTATTAACGACCTGGATGTGGGGGTAGAAGGATGGGTTGGCAAGTTTGCAGATGACACAAAGGTTGGTGGTGTTGTGGATAGTGCAGAGGATTGTCAAAGATTGCAGAGAGACATTGATAGGATGCAGGAGTGGACTGAGAAGTGGCAGATAGAGTTCAACCTGGAGAAGTGTGAGGTGGTACACTTTGGAAGGACAAATTCCAAGGCAGAGTACAAAGTAAATGGCAGGATACTTGGAAGTGTGCAGGAGCAGAGGGATCTGGGGCTACATGTCCACAGATCCCTGAAAGTTGCCTCACAGGTAGACAGAGTAGTTAAGAAAGTTTATGGGGTGTTAGCTTTCATAACTCGAGGGATAGAGTTTAAGAGTCGCGATGTAATGATGCAGCTCTATAAAACTCTGGTTGGGCCACACTTGGAGTACTCTGTCCAGTTCTGGTCTCCTCACTATAAGAAGGATGTGGAAGCTCTGGAAAGGGTACAGAGGAGATCTACCAGAATGCTGTCTGGTTTAGGGAGTATGGATTATGATCAGAGATTAAGGGAGCTAGGTCTTTACTCTCTGGAGAGAAGGAGGATAAGAGGGGAAATGATAGCGGTATAGTTGGTATTAAGGGGAATAGATAGAGTGGACAGCCAGCGCCTCTTCCCCAGGGAGTTGTAGTAATTAGTCCTCGCTCGATCCCTGTCAAAGCATGTTTCGTCAGCCACCACAAACGTCACCGAAACAGACCCACTGAGGCGCGAAGGGGAACCACACACGGCCTTGTGGGCGCCGAGGCCGGCTACACCGACAGAAGCGACTCGCTGATCTCCGCCATGGCAATGGAGCGGAAGGGGAGGGGCTGATCATGGGCCGATTTCCTCCAGCCTATCGGCGCTCAGACGTAACACTGACCCCTACGGTCATTGGCTGTAGTGCCTGTCGCTCAAATGGGAACTCAGAGGGTGATTAGTTTATGTGAACGTCAGTCAGCCTTCCTGTCTTCATGAGTTTGGATTTGGATTTATAACGGGACAGGAAGCAAATTGGGAGAAATGTGAGTTTTTATGTGATGGTGCATCAGTCTCCGAGTTACATTATCAACAATAAAAGGGCAAAGGCCGTGGTGAGGAAGGAGGTGATTTACTGGAGGTTATATGGCGATAATATTGGAAGGGATTTCAAACTTGGAATTGTTTCGGATATGATTTAGAAAATGGGGGGATTTGTGTTGATTAATGAGGGCCAAATGATTGTTACTGAAACAGAAAAGGTTGTGTTACTGGCTGGGTCATTTGCTGAGATTCATAATCAGGATAATTTAAGTGAAGAATTTAAACAATGTAGAGATATGTTTTTTCAGTGAATACCCTGATGTGCTGGAAGTCAGCTTTAGCAATGATAGTATCACTGATGGAGAGATTTCTTTGTATGAATTTATGAAGTCTATTAATAATGAGGTCAGGTGTCCCAAGGAAAGAGTGATATTTGAAATTGTAATTGTATATAATTCTCTTTTGTGAAAATATTAAATGTTTGAATTGTGCATCTACTTTCCTCATGGAAAATGGAAATAGTAGTGGCTATTCTAAAACCTGGCAGATCCCCATTTGATCCTTCTCGTTAAGGGGCCTATATCGTGAATGTCTCATTTATGTAAACTGATGGAATGTATGGTAATCAAGCACTTGAGTTATATTTTGGAATGAGTGATGATAAAGTGTTTTATTAGAGTGGATTTTGGAAGGGTGAAATGACATTAGATTCAGTTTTAAGTTTGGAAGATGATATTCGGGAAACAGAATTAAATAAAGATGTTGTAATAGCAGTATTTCTTGATACTGAAAAGGTAACTGATATGGAAGGAAGGACTTTTGATTCAATTATGGAAATTGGGAGTGAGGGGGAATTGTATAGTTTTTCTGAGGTTTTTTTTATTTGGACGGACTGTGCAAGTACGGGTCGGCATGTTATGTTTCTGTTTCTATGAGATAGAGAATGGGATCCCACAAGGCAGTATTTGTAGCCCTTCATTATTTAATATTATGATTAACGATATTTTCTCTGAGATGGGAAAATGGGATACCCTAGGTAAATCACAATATACAAATGACGTAGCTTTATAGATTAGAGGTATTAATTGCAATTTACAATTAATAGGTCAAACAGTGGACAGATTGATGAGGATTTTAAGCTTTCAGTCGTTAAAACACATTACGTGGTTTAAAAACAGCATTAATAGACTTGCACTTGATTTTAAATTATGTGATTACTATCTCGAGGAAGTGTCAGTGGTAAGATTTCTCAGTATGTGGATGGATAATAAGCTGACATGGAAGCACCTATCAGTGAAATATTTGATAAATGTAAAGGAGCTTTAAATCTCCTCAGGCATCTATGTGGGTATTCTTGCATGCAACATGAAAATCTTTGTTGACCAATTATATTTGTTCTTGATTATGGCTATGTGGCTTATGGATCAGCTTCATCCTCAAATTAAAAATGTTTGTATCTGATACAATTACAGACTTTAAGATTGCTTTCCAGTGCAGTAATGTCGTCTCCTGTTTTGGCTTTACTGATTGCAACGGGACAATTGCACTCAAAGTAACAGAGGTTCAAGTTGATGTCAACATACTGGATTAATGTGCGGGGGCAAGGAAATGATCATCCTGTTAAAGGTGTGCTGGAGGACGGTTGGGGACATCACAAGAAGAGTGTTTTTTGTTTTGGGTGGCTGTGTTCTTACCACGCTGGGAATATGAGTGTATTTGATGATACAATATGCCCCACTGTAGCTTTCTCTGTAACCCCACCTTGTTTTTTCAAATGACTTCAGTTGATTTTAGGTTACACGATCGGACTCGGTTCTGCCTGAGAGTCTGTTGGTTCATCAGTATATTAATGAATGTTATTATCATACAGTAACCATTTTTACAGATAAATCAAAAGATAAGCTAACTGGGGATGTTTTTGTGGCTGTTTGTGTGTGCCTGAATTGCAGGTAATGAGAAAGAATTGACTTATAGTCATTTATCAGCATAGAAAGCAGAATTCTTTGCCAACAGTCTAGCCTTACAGTGGATGGAGGAAATTGGTCCTTATAATTTTCTCAGAATACATTTCGGTTTTGATGAGTCTTAAACAGGTCATTCTGGCAGTAGGTCAGATTGACTGTTGAAAACTCCTCAAACGGTATTTCATATACAAAGCAAACACGAGGAAATCTGCAGATGCTGGAAACTCAAACAACAACACGCACACAAAACAAAGAAAACAACAACACAGCCTGGCCTGCTGTGTTCCACCAACATTGTGTGTGTGTTGTTGTTTTCATATATAATGTTTGATTTATATGTCTGCACATTATGGGCCCTGCACATCACACTGTTGAGGGAAATGATGGGGTTGACTGTTTAGCACCAAAAGCTGTTAAATGTTCAGCGATAGATATAGACCAGAAGCTAAAGGGTTGGTAGTGTTAAGAATTAGGGGCTTATGGCAAGACGTAGGATAATGGACATAAGGACAGACACCTTTACAGAATACATAAACCTGGTGGGTTTATAGAAGAAGGGCTTAAAACAAGGGAAGGAATGGTATTGACATGACATAGAAATGTCCACACTATGCTTAATTATGCATTGTATCGAATTGGAAAACTTCATTCTGTGTCGTGTACATTTTGTCATTATGAATCTGTCGAAACACATACTATTTCAATGTGAAGCGTATAGGGCTGAAGAAAAATCAAATGCAGTCTTCAGTACAATCTTTGCGAGGGTAGATAGTTTTCAGATAAAAACTTTATTAAATTATGGGACTGACTTTAAATTAATTCACAGTTTGAGCTGGAAAAGGCATGTAATAATTGTGTTAAACCTGAGGAAATGGCATATAAGGTAGCAAAGGTGAGTGGGATGTTGGATTATTGGGATGCTCTTGAAATTCAACAAAAGGCAACGAAAAAAGCCATAAGAATGGTCAAGACAAAATATGAGGGCAAACTGGCCAATAATATAAATCAGGAAACTAAAAGTTTAGTTTTCAGTTACATGAAGAGTGAAAGGGAGATGAGAGTTGATACTGGACCACTGAAAAATGACGCTGGTGAAGTAGTAATGGGGGACAAAGAAATGGCAGATGAACTTAATGAACAATCTTCTCTGTCTTTTCCGGTCAGCACCGCCCCCACTTGTCGCATTTAACCTGTCCTATTACGGGTGGACTTTAGGACCCGGGGGAGCTCAGGACCCAACTGCTGCTGAATCCCCGGTGTTTCTGTTCGGTTGACGGATGCGGTGAACGAGTTAAAATTAATCGATCGACAATTCTCATCTCGTGTTTATTTAACTCCATAGAACCATAGAACACTACAGCACAGAAAACAGGCCATTTGGCGCTTCCTGTCTGTGCGGAAACTTTATTCCGCTCGTCCCATTGACCTGCACCCAGTCCGTAACCCTCCAGACCTCTCCCATCCAGTATCTATCCAATTTATTCTCAAAACTTAAGAGTGAGCCCGCATTTACCATGTCAGATGGCAGCTCGTTCCACACTCCCACCACTCTCTGAGTGAAGAAGTTCCTCCTAATGTTCCCCCTAAAGCTTTCCCCTTTCACCCTAAAACCATGTCCTCTCGTATTTATCGTTCCTAATCTTAATGGAAAGAACCTACTAGCATTTACTGTCTATGCATCCCATAATTTTGTAAACCTCTGTCAAATCTCCCCTCATTTTTCTACGCTTCAAGGAATAAAGTCCTAACCTGTTCAATCTTTCCCTGTAACTCAACTACTGAAGACCTGGCAACATCCTAGTAAATCTCTGCACTCTTTCAATCTCTCCAACCTCTCCATGGATACCTCATGTCTGAACTTTCTGAACTAACCTCCTATGTGGGACCTTGTCAAAGGCCTTACTAAAGTTCATGTAGACAACATCCACAGCCTTTCCTTCACCTACTTTGTTGGTAACCTCCTCGAAAAACTCTTCAAGATTCTTTAAACACGATCTACCATGCACAAAGCCATACTGACTATCCTTAATCAGCCCTCGGCTGTCCAAATACTTGTAAATCCGATCTCTCAGAACATCTTACAATAATTTACATACTACTGATGTCAGGCTCACTGGCCTGTAATTACCTGGTTTACTATTGGAGCCTTTTTTAAACAACGGAATAACATGAGCTACCCTCCAATCCTCCGGCACTGCACCCATGGCTGAGGATATTTTAAATATTTCTGTCAGTGCCCCTGCAATTTCTACACTAGTCTCTCTCAAGGTCCGAGGAAATATCAAGTCAGGCCCGGGGGATTTATCTACCTTTATGCGCTGTAAGGCAGCAAGAACCTCCTCCTCTTTAATCTACAAATGTTCCATGACACTACTGCTTGTTTCCCTTCCTTCCATATACACTATGGCAGTTTCCTGAGTAAATACTGATGCAAAGAAACTGTTTAAGATCTCCGCCATCTCGTGAGGCTCCACACATAGACGACCACTGTGATCTTCTAGGGGACCAATTTTGTCCCTAACTATCCTTTTACTCTTAATATACGTGTAGAACCCCTTCGGGTTTACCTAAACATTATCTGCCAAAGCCAACTCATTTCTTTTTGTTCCCTTCTTGCTTTCCTTCTTTAGTATTTTCTTACATTTTCTATACTCTTCAAGTACCTCATTTTTTCTTTGTTGCCTATACCTGCTATACACTTCTCCCTTTTTCTTAACCAGATCGCCAATATCCCTTGAAAGCCAAGGTTCCCTATGCCTGTTAACTTTGCCTTTAATCCTGGCAGGGACATGCAAACTCTGCACTCTCAAGATTTAGCTTCTGAAGGCCTTCCACTTACTGAACACATCCTTGTCAGGAAAAAAAAACTTATCCCAATCCACTCTTCCTAGATCATTTTTCATTTCCACAAAATTGGCCCTTCTCCAATTTAGAACCTCAACTCGAGGACCAGACCCATCCTTATCCATAATTAACTTGAAACTAATGACATTATGGTCACTGGACCCAAAATGTTCGCCTACACATACTTCTGTCACCTGACTGTCTGGTTTCCTAATAGGATATCAAGTCTTGCATCCTCTCTCGTAGGTACCTCTATGTATTGATTTAGAAAACTTTCCTGAAAACATTTCACAAACTCCAAGCCATCTAGCCCTATTACAGTTTGGGAGTCCCAGTCAATATGAGGAAAGTTAAAATCCCCTAGTATTACAACTTCCTGTTTCTTACATCGGTCTACTATCTTTATACAGATTTGCTCCTCCAATTCTCTCTGACTATTGGGCGGTCTATAATACACCCCTATTAGTGTGGTTACACCTTTCCCGTTCCTCAGCTCAACCCATATGACCTCTGTAGACAAACCCTCCGGGCTGTCCTGTCTACGCACAGCTGTGAAATTTTCCCTGACTAGTGATGCCACTCCTCCCCTTTCATCCCTCCCCCTCTATCACGTCTGAAACAACGAATATTTCTATCATGTATAAACCTTAGGTGGGAGGTTATCTTTTTTTATTAATGTATTAAAAATAAATTATAAATTCTACCAAAGGAGCCTCTTACTAAAGGATTCTTATACAAAATAGTATCCAACAAATCAGATTCTTGCATATAAAGAATTTTGATAAACATTTTTGTAAAAAATGTCTAACCTGAAGATATTGCAGGAAGTGTGTATGAGAGAATTTTTGCTAATTAACTCTTCAAAAGTCATCAATCGACCATTACAAAATAAATGTAAATAAAAATAAATAAATGGAAAAAAACAGATCCCCATAATCACTAAAAATTAAAGAACATTGGGAGAGAGAACTGAATATGACCTTTGTTAATGAAGATGGTCAATTCTTCTTTGATATGTGCCAATCAGTGTTTAATTCAATTTAAAATTGTTCACTGTTACTATTTAACAAAGGAGAGACTATCCAAAATAGTTCCTAACATAGACAATTATTGCGATAGGTGTAAAACTGAAGTAGCCACTTTTTCACATATGTTCTGGTCATGTTCTTCATTAAAATCTTTTTGGAAATCTTTATTTTCTACAATTTCTAAAGCTCTGAAAATTAATTTACAACCTAATGTATAAACCTTTGATTTCTGTCTATAGATGCAGTCCTCGCATGACCTTTATCCTCTTCCACCTCACTATCTGCTATAACACTCTGGTTCCCCTCCCTCTGCAAATCTAGTTTAACACCCACCCCCCCCGCGGAGCAACACTAGCAAATCTACCCGCAAGAATGTTGGTCCCCCTCCAGTTCGGGGGGCAACCCGAACCGTCGGAACAGGCCCCACCTTCCCGGGAACAAAGCCCAATTGTCCAGAAACATGAAGCCCTCCCTCCTGCACTATCTCCTCAGCCAGGTATTTAGCTGCACTCTCCGCACATTTATATTTACAGGGACTTTACTCCTGACGTTGGTCCCAGGACCCGACCCGTTTACAGACCCGGAGCGGAACCGGAGCAGATTCTCAGCCACTGGTTTACAACCCAGGTCGCGAAGAAAGGATAAAGATTCCCATTGAATTTATTCCCAGTGAAGGTGTGGAGATGGGACTTGGTCTCCGCGTTGTAAAATGAAACTGTCCCGTACTCGTAACTGAGATAAACTCCCACCCTCCCGGGGATGGGACCGGCAGCGAGGCGGGACTGGGGGGAGGGGAGAACAGCGAACACGTCACAATCCCGATGTAACACGTCATCAACCCGCCCGATGATCCAGAATCCGGTCTGCGGACTCAGACTAACCCCTCCCTTCCTCTCCACAGACTCTGCGGCGACTCCCAGACACCAGAGCCGATTCCCCGTCACCTCCACCTCCCAGTAATGTCTCCCCGATGTGAATCCCTCCGATCCCAGCACACAAGCACAGTCTGTGAATCTCTTCCTGGTGTCAGGGAGATTCATCCGGGTCCCGGTCCCAGTCCGTCTCACACTCTTCCGATCCTCAGACACCTCGAGTCGCGGACTCGCCGTTTCCACATCCAGGGTGACAGAGACTGGGGGGAGAAGCAGAGAATTAGAGAGTCCCCGGGGATCGGGGGGGAGACTCGGGCAGCACGGCCCCGGGGATCGGAGGGGAGACTCGGGCGGTGCGGCCCCGGGTACCGGGGGGAGACTCGGGCGGCGCGGCCCCGGGGACCGGGGGGGAGACTCGGGCAGCGCGGCCCCGGGGATCGGGGGGAGACTCGGGCGGCGCGGCCCCGGCGTCCGGGGAGAGACTCGGGCCGCGCGGCCCCGGGACCGAGGGAAAGGCCGCCGGGCCTCAGGCGCGGTCGGGTGGCCGACACGAACCTTTGACCCGACGAAAGCGGATGGACAACTAATTTCTCCCCAAGGGTTTCCCGCTGGACGGAGAGCAGAGAGACCCCTGTTCCTTGACTCCTCAGACAGAGGAAACATCCTCCCTCACTCATGCCTGTTGACCGCTGAAAGAATTTTGTGTTTCCATGAGATCTCCTCTCATTCTTCGAAACAGGGAACATGGAACATAGAGCAGTACAGCACAGGAACAGGCCCGTCATACAAAGTTCACATTCATTTGTGAGTGTGAAGTGGGGCAGTGTGATGGTTTGAGACAGTAAAGGAGGTGATAATGGGAACCAGTAGGGGAGAGATGAATGGCAGATTGAACCAGGAGGAGGAGGGGTGGAAAGCCCGTGGGTGAACTGTGTGTGTCGACGTAATGAGAAGCTGGATGGGGCAAAGATGGCAGATGAGGATGACTTTGTCCTCTTTCCCACAACCCCATCCCCCGCAGCCCTTCATTAGGACAGAGGGTGAATTTGCAGGAACCCTTAAGCAACAGAGGTCTTGATGAAGAGTTTCAGTCTGAACCGTCGACTGTTTACTCTTTTCCATAGAAACTTCCCGGCCTGCTGTTCCCCCAACAATTTGTGTTTGTTACTCTGCTTTAAATATACTCAATTATTTGGCCTCCACAGCTGCCTGTGGCAGATTCACTATCCTGTGGATAAAGGAATTCCTCCTCATCTCTGTCCTAAATGGACATCCCTATAGTCGGAGGCTGTGCTTACCGTTCTCGACCCACCCACATCCTCCCAACATCAACTCTCTCCAGACAGGTGTCAGAGAGATTTGGCGAGACCCTTCATCAGGACCTGTGTAGCTTGGATTACCAGCATCTGCAGATTTTCTCCTGTTTGATTTTTAAAGCAGAAGTTAAAAAGTAAACTTCTTGATTGGTCAGTGTCTCCAATGTTATGGGGAGGAGGCGGGAGAACAGGGCTGATGGGGATAATTAATCATTCATTCTTCTAAACTCCTGTGAGAACAGGCCCAGAACCATCAAACACTCCTCATATTTTAACTCTTTCATTCCCGGAATCATTCTTGAGAATCTTCTGGACCCTCTCCAATGCCAGTACATGTTTTCCAATAGAAAGGACCCAAAACTGCTCACAATACTCCAAGTGTGGTCAGATCATTGCCTTATAAAACCTCAGAATTACATCCTTGCTCTTGTATTCTAATCCTCTCGAAATGAAAGCAAACATTGAGTTTGCCAATCTTACCACTGACACAAACTGCAAGTTAACCTTCAGAGAATCCTGCACAAGGACACCCATGTCCCTTTGCACCTCTGATTTTTGAGCTTTCGCCCTGTTTACAGAATTGTCTCTGCCTTTATTCCTTCGACCAAAGTCGTACCTGCCCAAGTTTGTACCTGCCAAACTCTACCTGTGCTTCAAGATCCTTATTACATATACTGGTGCATTCAAATAAGACCATAAGACAAAGCAGCAGAAGCCGACCGTTCGGCCCTGCAAATCTGCTCCGCCATTTTATCATGAGCTGATCCATTCTCCCATGTAGTCCCACTCCCCCACCTTCTCACCATGACCTTTGATGCCCTGGCTAATCAGATACCTATCAATCTCTGCTTTAAATACACTCAATGACCTGGCCTCCACTGCCGCAAGAAATTCACAGATTCACAACCCTCTGGCTAAAAAAAATTCTTCGCATCTCCATTCTGAATGGGCGCCCTTCAATCCTTAAGTCATGCTCTCTCGTACTAGACTCCCCCACCATGGGAAACAACTTTGCCATATCCACTCTGTCCATGCCTTTTAACATTCGAAATGTTTCTGTGAGGTTCCCCCTCATTCTTCTAAACTCCACGGCGTACAGTCCAAGAGCGGTGAAATGTTCCTCGTATGTTAACCCTCTCATTCCCGGAATCATACTAATGAAACTTCTCAGAACCCTCTCCAATGTCAGAACATCCTTTCTTAAATAAGGAGCCCAAAACTGCACACAGTATTCCAAGTGAGGTCTTACCAGTTCCTTATAGAGTCTCAACATCACATCCCTGCTCTTATACCCTATTCCTCTGGAAATGAATGCCAACATTGCATTCGCCTGCTTCACCACCGACTCAACCTGGAGGTTAACCTTAATGGTATCCTGCACGAGCACTCCCAAGTCCCATTGCATCTCAGAATTTTGAATTCTCTCTCCATTTAAATAATAGTCAGCCCGTTTATTTCTTCTACCACCGTGCATGACCATACACTTTTCAACATTGTATTTCATTTGCCACTTCTTTGACCATTCTCCCAATCTATCCAAGTCTCTCTGCAGACTCTCTGTTTCCTCAGCACTACCGTCCCCTCCACTTATCTTTGTATCATCAGCAAACTTAGCCACGAAGACATCTATTCCATAATCCAAATCGTTGAGATACAACGTAAAAAGAAGCGGCCCCAAAACGGACCCCTGTGGAACACCACTGGTAACTGGCAGACAACCAGAATGGGATCCCTTTATTCCCACTCTCGGTTTCCTGCCAATCAGCCAACGCTCTATCGAGGTATGTAACTTTCCCGTAATTCCATGGGCTCTTATCTTGTTTCGCAGCCTCATGTGCGGCACCTTGTCAAAGGCCTTCTGAAAATCCAAATACACAACATCCACTGCATCTCCCTTGTCTAGCCTACTTGTAATCTCCTCAAAAAATTTCAATGGGTTTGTCAGGTAGGATTTTCCTTTAAGGAAACCATGCTGAGTTTGGCCTATCTTGTCATATGCCTCCAGGTACTCCGTAACCTCATCCTTGACAATTGACTCCAGAAACTTCCCAACCATTTCTCAAGCTAACAGGTCTATAATTTACTTTTTGCTTCCTTGCCCCCTTCTTAAATAGCAGAGTGGCATTTGCAATCTTCCACTCCTCCGGAACCATGCCAGAAACTATTGACTTTTGAAAGATCATTGCTAATGCCTCCGCAATCTCCACAGCTACTTACTTCAAAACACAAGGGTGAATTCCATCTGGTCCTGGAGATTTATCTACCTTTAGACTATTCAGCTTCCTGAGTACTTTCTCTGTCGTAATTGTTACTGCGCACACTTCTCTTCCCTGACACCCTTGAGTGTCCGGCATACTGTTGATATCTTCCTCAGTGAGGACAGATGAAAATACTCTTTCAGTTCCTCAGCCATCTCCTTATCTCCCATTACAATTTCTCCAGCATCATTTTCTATCGGTCCTATATCCACTCTCACCTGTTTTTTTTATTCTTTATATACTTGAAAAAGCTTTTAGTATCTTCTTTGATATTATTTGCTAGCTTCCTTTCATAGTTCATCTTTTCCCTCTTAATGGCCTTCTTAGTTTCCTTTTGTAAGCTTTTAAAAACTTCCCAATACTCTGTCTTCCCACTAATTTTTGTTTCCTTGAATGCCCTCTCCTTTGCTTTTACTTTGGCTTTGACTTCTCTTGTCAGCCACAGTCGCATCCTTTTTCCATTTGAAAATTTCTTCTGTTTTGGAATATATCTGTCTTGCACCTTCCTCACTTCTCGCATAAACTCCAGCCACTGCTGCTCTGCCGTCCTTCCCGCTAGTGTCCATTTCCAGTCAAATTTGGCCAAATCCTCTCTCGTGCCACTGTAATTTCCTTTACTCCACTGAAATACCGACACATCGGATTTCGGCTTCTCTTTCTCAAATTTCACAGTGAACTCAATCATGTTACGATCACTGTCTCCTAACGGTTCCTTCACCTCAATCTCTCCAATCACCTCTGGGTCATTACACAATATCCAATCCAGTACCTCTGATCCCCTAGTGGGCTCAACAACAAGCTGTTCTGAAAAGCCATCTCGTAGACATTCTACAAATTCTCTCTCTTGAGATCCAGTGTCGACCTGATTTTCCCAATCCACTCGCATGTTAAAATCCCCCACAATTATCATAACACTGCCCTTCTGGCAAGCCTTTTCTATTTTCTGTTGTAATTTGTAGTCCACCTCACTGCAGCTGTTAGGAGGCCTGTAGATAACAACCATCAGGGTCCTTTTACCCCTGCGATTTTTTAGCTCAACCCATAAGGATTCTTCCGATCCCAAGTCACCTCTTTCTAATGATTTAATATAATTTCTTACTAATAAAGCCACGACACCCCCTCTGCCTACCTGCCTATCCTTCCGATACACCGTGTATCCTTGGACGTTCAGCTCTCAGAGACATGCATCCTTTAGCCACGTCTCAGTGATGGCCACAAAACTATACCTGCCAATCTGTAGCACGACAAGATCATCCACCTTATTCCTTATGCTGTGTATATTTAAGTATAACACTTTAAGTCCAGTAGTTGGTACTTTTTTTGATTGCACTGCAACTCATCCCATTGGCTGCAAATTTGCCCCATCACCTGCCTGTCCTTCCTGACATCTTTACTGCAACCTATCTCAGATTTATTTCTGTTTTCCCCCTCCTCCACTCTATCATTCCGGTTTCCCATGCCCCTGCCAAATTAGTTTAAACCCTCCCTAATAGCTCTATTGAACATTCCCGCTATGGTTCAGGTGTAACCCGTCCTTTTTGAACAGGTAATACATCCCCCTGAAGAGATCCCAATGATCCAGGAATCTGAAGGGCTGCCCCCTGCACCAGTCTCTCAGCCGCACATTCATCTGCCTGATCCTACTATTTTTGCCCTCGCTAGCACGTGGCACAGGTAGCATTCCTGAGATTATTACCCTGGAGGTCCTGCTTCTCAGCTTCATTCCCAATTCCCGGAAATCTCTCTTCAGGACCTCCTCCCTTTTCCTCTCTATGTCATTGGTACCAACATGTACCAAGACAGCTGGCTGCTCGCCCTCTCCCTTCAGGATATTCTGGACCCGATCCGAGACATCCCATACCCTGGCACCTGGGAGGCAACACACCATGCGGGTATCTCTAGCAGGCTCACAGAATCTCCTGTCTGTTCCCCTGACTATGGAATCCCCTATGACTACCGCATTCCTCTTCTCCCTCCTTCCCTCCTGCGCAACAGCGCCAGGCTCAGTGCCAGAGACCCGGTCACCGTGGCCGTCCCCTGTCAGGTCATCCCCCTCAACAGCATCCGAAACGATATACTTGTTGGTGAGGGGGGCAGCCACAGGGGTACTCTCCACTATCCGGGCATTTCCCTTCCCTCTCCTGACAGTCACACAGCTTTCTGACCCCTGTAGCCTAGGGATGACTACCTCCCTGTAGCTCCTGTCTATCACCTCTTCATTTTCTCTAATAAGCAGTAGGTCATCAAGCTGCAGCTCCAGATCCCTAACACGGTCTCCGAGGAGCTGCATCTCGGTTCACCTGGTGCAGATGTGGCTATCAGGGAGGCTGGAGGTCTCCCAGGATTCCCACATCTGACACCCTGAACAAAGCACTAACCCTGCAGACATGCTACCTAATTCTACAGGAATGAAACAAAGAAACTACTCACCCACTTACTTCACCAAACACACGAACTTTTTAAACCGTTAGCTAATGTGCCCTGCTGTTCCCCCGTCCGTCCGGGCCGATTTGCCAAGGGGAGAAAAAGAGTCGGTTCCTCGCTCTCGGCTCTTCCCGTTACCGCCTAAGCCCGTTCAGCCAAAGCCCTACACTCTGCTGCCACCCACTCCACTGCCCGCTGTATAGGGTGGTCATCTTTTTAAACTCTCCGCACACTCCTGCGCAGTCTCGCCGTTCTTGTACGCGGTTTTTTTTAGAAAACTGCCTTCCTTCAGAATTTAGCTCCCACGCCGCCCTTCTTGTCCCAATCTAAAAAAACACTTTCAGTCCTGTATTCATCAGCCTATTCCACACTGTCCACATGAACTTAAACAAGGCATTTGATGTCGATGATAGACCACACTTGGAGCATTGTCTGCATTTCCGGTTCCCGAATATGGGGAGGATGTCATTACACTGGACAGGAGGCTTCAGGAGGGTGTTACCAGGGCTGGGGGCTTGGGTTAAAAGCAGAGAGTGGATAAGCTTGGGCTATTCAGCTGTCGTGTAGGATGTTCAGGTATGACCCCTTATCAAGGTAAATAATTTACCAAAAATGTGAGTACGGAACCAGAGGACACAGATTGAAAGTGAGTCGGGAAATTTTTATGAGTGGTCTATCGGGTAACATTCTCATAGAGAGGGAGGTTGGTAAATGGAATTTGCCCTCAGACGCTGTAGAAACAGGTAAAATAAATCATTTAAAAATAAATTTGGGCAGATACACAGATGGGAAATGGTTAGAGGGATGGGGGGGGGCAAACACATACAAATGGGCCATGCTCAAGAAGACATCTTAGTCTTGCAGATTGATGAAGTGGGCCGTGAGTTCAACATCCATCAAACCCTCCCAGATCATCCTCCTGAGGAATCTCACCCCGGAGTCTGTCTGTGAAGTGTTGATGTGACGTCACGTCAGAGGGCAGCTCAGTGTCACAGAACAGACAGACTGGGTAAGGACGGCAGATTTCAATCCTAAATGGAAATTTGTGCCTATTTCTGTGGCCGTGTGTCACACTTGATTGAGTTGTTTAAATGAATAAATGACTGTCTCTGAAGAGATTGGTTTCCAGGTTACTGAGGGAAATAACAACGTACATTGCTGAGGCTCTGACTACAATCTGCCAATCCTTCCTGTGTATGTGTGTGAGGGAGCTTTGCCAGGCCGGTTATGCTGTGTGTGCTTCTCCCGAGATGAAATCCTGACCCATGTCAATGCTTGTTGGTGTGTCCGAGCCCAGTCTCACAATGCTTCAATGTAGTGGTCTGATAACCATAAGACATAGGAGCAGAATTCGGCCATTTGCCTATCGAGTCTGCTCCGCCATTCAATCATGGCTGATCCTTTTTTTCCCTCCTCAGCCCCACTCCCTGGCCTTCTCCCCGTAACCTTTGATGCTGTGTTCAATCTGGAACCTATCAAGCTCTGCCTTAAATACACACAACAAGTTCCGCAAATTCACCAGCTGCTGGCACAAATTTCTCTGCATCTAATTTTAAATAGAACCCCCTCTATCTTGAGGCTGTGCCCTCTTGTCCTAAACTCCACCACCATGGGAAACATCCTTTCCACATCTACTCTCTCTAGAACTTTCAACATTTGAAAGGTTTCAATGAGATCCCCCCTCATCTTTCTAAATTCCAGCGAGTATAGACACAGAGCTATCAAACGTTCCTCGTATGATAACCCTTTCATTCCTGGAATCATCCTTATGAAATGAACCTTCTGCAATGCCAGCACACCTTTTCTTAGATGAGGAGCCCAAAACCGTTCACAATACTCAAGGTGAGGCTTCACCAGTGCCTTATAAAGCCTCAGCATCACATCCCTGCTCTTGGATTGAATGCTATTCTAAACCACAGATTAAAAGCCAGGAGCAACAGGCTCTGGAACAGCTTCTTCAACCAGACCATTAGACTGATTAACTCATGTGGACACAACTGTATTTCTATGTTATATTAACCAGCCTGTTGTACATATTCTTCATCATAAATTACTATAAATTGCATATTGCACATTTAGACGGAGATGTAACATAAAGATTTTTAATCCTCATGTATATGAAGGATGTAAGTAATAAAGTCAATTCAATTCAAATCAATTTATTGGGTTTTTTTTCATCCCAATCAGTCTTTCAGTTCCTCTCTGTAGATATTTAAAAGCTTCTCAATCCTCTGTCTTCCTGTTAATTTTTGTTTTGTTGCATGCCCTCTCTTTTGCCTTTACATTAACTTGTCTTCCCTTGTCAGCCACGGTTATACTATTTTGCCATTTGAGTATTTATTTATTTTTGGAATACATCTATCCTTCACCTTCCTAATTTTCCCAGAAACTGACATCATTTCTGCTCTGCTCTCATTCCTGCCAGCATCTCCTTCCAATTTGCTTTGGCCAACTCCTCTCTCAGACCACTGTAATTTCTTTTACTCCTCTGAAATAATACAATATCAGACTTTACTTTCTCCTTATCAGATTTTAAGTTGAACTCAGTCATGTTGTGAGCACTGCTTCCTAAGGTTTCTTTTAACTACTCACCTCTGGTTCAATACATAACACCCAATCCAGTAGAGCTGTTCCCCGAGTAGGCTCAACGACAAACTGCTCTGGAAAGCCATCACTTTGCATTCAACAAACTCACTCTCTTGAGATCCTTTACCAACCTGATTTTCCCAATTGACCTGCATGTTGAAATCTCCCATGATTATCATAACATTATCCTTTTCATCAGCCTTTTCTACTTCCAGTTGTAATCTGTGGGCCACAACCCACTGACTGTTGGGAGGCCTGTATATGACTGCTGTCAGTGTCATTTTTACTTTTGCAGTTCCTTACCTCAACCCACATGGATTCAACATCTTTCAATCCTATGTCACATCTAGCTGCATTTTACAATCAGTCCTATCTCTTCATTCCAGTTCCCGAGCAACCCCCCCACCAAATTTGTTCAGACCCTCCCCAACAGCTCTATCTGAAATTACAACCCTGGGGGTGCTGCTTCTGAACATTCTACCAAGCTCCCCAAATTCTATTTTCAGGATCTCTTTGCTTTTACTTCCAATGTCATTGTCACAAATTTACCAAGATATCTAGCTCTTTTCCCTCCCTCTCTAAAATGCTGCGGACACAATTCGAGGCATCCCTGACCCTGGCACCCAGGAGGTAACATACCATTCGGGTGTCCCGTTCACATCAATAGATTCACCTGTCTGTTCCCCTGATGATTCAGTCCCCGATCATGACCACTCCCCTCTTCTGCCTCTATCAACAGTGAGAGATGCTGATCCGGAAGGGGGAAGAACTGTGTCAGTCAGAGTCTGTACTCACAGCGCACATGAAGGACTTGTGTATTTTCCTGACAATCCCTGTCACCACACTGATACCCGCTTTTATTCCCTGCAATATTATCATCAGTATTAAATTCCCAGCTCCTCTGCTAGATCCAAACTCATGTCCTGGTGTGTTAGTGCGTTTGCCTTGGATCGGAACACAGTGGTTCATCTGCCAGCCCCGCGTATTGGTTGTATCGTGACCACGTGCTGGCGTGTCCAGGGGTCTGACATCTCCAGCTGACCATGTGACAGTGATGCCTCCCAGTCGGTGGGGTTCAGATCCCCTTCAGTTCCCCTTCAGCCCAGTATTACAGACAATCTTTGCCTCAAATTGAAACTAAATTGAGCTTCATAAACAAGGAGAAATGAATCTTTGTAAGTTTTACCTCGATTAATAGCATCAAGCGTTTCTCTCAGCACTGTGTTCAACAAATATAGGTGATCGAATTTTTCAACCGGTACGGTCTCATCTGTCACTGACAATTCCTGGATATCGTCTTTAATCCTGTAAATATTAAACTGCTGGTTATAAATTGCTATTCTGAACTATTTTACAAATCCATTCAGGGTTTCAGTAAAGAGCCTATCCTACCTTCTGTTCCAACGAGCTTCCTCCTGAAATAAATAAAACAGAAATCCGATTAGACTTGGACTTACTGTCCACATCCTGAATTTCATCCAAATCATTACAAGGTGTTGAAAATTCCCACTCCTGCAATCACTCATACGCACGAACAATACAGAACCACAGGGTAACTTACCGGGAAAGTTTCTGAATGTCAGACCATTACTGAGAGGATGAAACTTACAGGGAAGACAGGACAGGCTGTGCATTATCATCTGGATATGACGTCGGGCTGATAGGATGGAGAAATTTAAGATCAGTGATGTATGTGATTGTGTGCCGGTGGAGGAAGTACCTCTATTTATGTGGAGGCTTGTGGGGAGATGTAATTCCAGATGGATTTTAACAAATTCCTCGAGAAATTTAGTGAAGAGGATGTGGAACTCGCTGCCACAGGAGTGGTTGAAATGGAAAAGCAGAGATTGAATGTAATGGGGAGGCTGGATAAACACATGAGGGACCAGATATTTTGGGGCACTGTTGCTGGTTGTGGTGAGTAGGTGGCAGGAGGATTGTGAAACAGGGAAATTGAGAGGAGAAAATGGGCCGAACGGCCTGGTTATGTTTTGAACAGTTGAACGTTCATTTGAATGTTATCTGTAAAAGTAAAGAGACAATAATAGTTTCCCTAATCTGATGTAAACTGGATACAGAAGATAAGTCTGATGTGTGGGTCAAATTCTTTGTTCTCACTGATTGACAAAGAGACCCTCACAACAACCACACCAGACACACTCACAGCCTGTGACTAGAAATGGGAGTTAATGAGAGTTTTAGAGGATATTTAATGTAGAATTAAGGACAGAGTCAGCAGCTCTGTGTTATGATCAGAATAAATAATTTCAGAGAAATTTACATTCTGTCCTGGGATGTACAGAAGTTGTGGAAGCCCAGTTTTGGGACAATAGACAATAGACAATCGGTGCAGGTGTAGGCCATTCGGCTCTTCTAGCCAGCACCACCGTTCACTGTGATCATGGCTGATCATGCACAATCAGTATCCCGTTCCTGCCCTCTCCCCATATCCCTTGACCCCGCTGTCTATAAGAGCTCTATCTAACTTTCTCTTGAAAGCATCCAGAGACTTGGCCTCCACTGCATTCTGGGGCAGAGCATTCCACACATCCACCACTCTCTGGGTGAAGAAGTTTTTCCGCATCACTGTTCTAAATGGCCTACCCCTTATTCTTAAACTGCCGCCCCTATCAGCGGGAACATGCTTCCTTCCTCCAGCGTGTCCAATCCCTTAATAATTTTATTATTATTATGGGACAACAACAACCCTGAATAGATGCATCAATTGTCTGGTGAGAAACAGTTTACTGCCATTTGTAAATGCTGTGTGTAGGAGCAACATTCCTGCTGTGCTGTGCTGTGAGGATTACATTCCTTGACTTCTCTAGTGCCTTTAACACCATCCAGCCCAAGATCCTAAAGCACAAACTAACGGAGATGGGAGTAGACTCTCACATGGTGGATTGGATAGTGGACTACTTGACAGATAGACCTCAGTATGTGCGGTTGGGAGACTGTAGGTCTGACACGGTGGTCAGCAGCACAGGAGCGCCACAGGGAACCGTACTCTCTCCGGTCCTGTTCACCCTGTACACATCAGACTTCCAATATAACTCGGAGTCCTGCCATGTGCAGAAGTTCGCTGATGACACGGCCATAGTGGGGTGTGTCAGGAATGGACAGGAGAAGGAGTATAGGAAACTGATACAGGACTTTGTGATATGGTGCAACTCAAACTACCTGCGTCTCAATATCACCAAGACCAAGGAGATGGTGGTGGACTTTAGGAGATCTAGGCCTCATATGGAGCCAGTGATCATTAATGGAGAATGTGTGGAGCAGGTTAAGACCTACAAGTATCTGGGAGTACAGTTAGACGAGAAGCTAGACTGGACTGCCAACACAGATGCCTTGTGCAGGAAGGCACAGAGTCGACTGTACTTCCTTAGAAGGTTGGCGTCATTCAATGTCTGCAGTGAGATGCTGAAGATGTTCTATAGGTCAGTTGTTGAGAGCGCCCTCTTCTTTGTGGTGGCGTGTTGGGGAGGAAGCATTAAGAAGAAGGACGCCTCACGTCTTAATAAGCTGGTAAGGAAGGCGGGCTCTGTCGTGGGCAAAGTACTGGAGAGTTTAACATCGGTAGCTGAGCGAAGGGCGCTGAGTAGGCTACGGTCAATTATGGAAAACCCTGAACATCCTCCACATAGCACCATCCAGAGACAGAGAAGCAGTTTCAGCGACAGGTTACTATCGATGCAATGCTCCTCAGACAGGATGAAGAGGTCAATACTCCCCAATGCCATTAGGCTTTACAATTCAACCGCCAGGACTTAAGAACTTTTTTTAAAGCTATTATTAATGCTTTTTGAGTTAGTGATTTAGATGCATATCATATTATTACTGAGTTAAGTATTGTATGTAATGAGTTTTTGCTACAAGTGTATGGGACATTGGAAAAAATGTTGAATTTCCCCATGGGGATGAATAAAGTATCTATCTATCTATCTATCTAACACGTCTGTTTTCTGTCTGCTTTGTATTTTGTGTTATGTGTTTATTATGGTAACCAGTCACATGAGTGGGGACGTGGTAAAAGCGAAGGGAAAAAGTTACGTATCTGTACTTTGTTCTGGGCAGTTTTGAGCTGGGGACGGGCGGATGTCATTATGTTCTTGACCGCTGTGTTGCAGCTTACTTTACAATGAATTACCCTGAAGTTTCATCGCTGCAAGATTGTATTTTGCTAATGAAGGACTAAAAGCGTATCTTGGACATTTTGAAATGTCATTATTGGAGTGATTGGAGGGTGCGTCATGCAGGTATAACAACTTGTGTCAGGTCGCCAGCAGCGGAAATTGATTTGTTAGAATTGGCCGCTGTGCTGTGTTTATTTCAAATATACCACTGTTCATTTAGTGCCCTTTAGACAGAAACAAATTGAAATATAATCCCTCACCTTGAGAAATATCACTCTGTCTTTTTGATCCATCTGCTCCTTTAACTTTGAGATTTCCTCCTGAATAAACCTTATATTCTCTTGAATCTCCCGAAGATTTTTCTCCATTGGTTTGAGAATCCTCTTCTCTTCTTCCCTGAGATCCCTGAGTAAGCTCTGCTCTTTCTCAGTGATAATCTGGCGCAGTTCAGCAAACTGGGATGTGACGTGGGACTGAAGGCAGTGTGACTGTTCCTGTCGAAGGAAAGGTGAAGATTAATATACTGCATTGGTGTGTTTTGTTTCCTTTTGTCGTTAAGTTCGGTCTATTAGAGTCCATGCTACTTCTGAGTTCATTCCCGTCAACACCATTCCCTCATGTTTTCCTGAAACCTATTCTCACTTATTGACCCATAAACTCCCATCTGATTCACGCACACCCTTCCCACCTTTACAGGGTTAACGGTAATTAGCCATTCATCCGGCATGTCCTTGGGATGTGTCGGAATCTCTCGTGGTCACAGGGAGAGCATGCAAACTCCACACAGACAGCAGCAGAGGTCAGGATCGAACCCAGATCACTGGAGCTGCGATACTCAGCTATTCTGCATTAAAAGGAGCAAAACTCGACAGTAGTATCAGAAATTCCGCTCAGGAAGCCTCACCCGAACTCCGGAAATCTTCTCTTTCTGTTGCTGCTCCTTTTCCTGGAAGTCTGATTTCTTTTTTGTGAGAGAGTCTAAGGAAGATTTTAGCTGATCCTGGAAGTCAGAGAGTGAAGGAAATAGAAACAAAGATGCATTAAAAGAAACAGGTGATCAAACCCGATTATCATACAAAATGCCGGAAGAACTCAGTGAGTCAGGCAGCATCTATTCAGGGGAAATAAACAGTCGGTGTTTCGGGATGAGACCCTTCATTGGGACTGGGAAGCAATGGGACAGAGGCCAGAATAAAATGGTTGGGGATGAGAACCAGCTGACAGGTGACGGGTGAGACAACCTGAGGGGGAACGTGGGGGAGGGTGATGAAGTGAGAAGCTGAGAGGGGACAGGTGGAAGAGGTAATGAGCTGAATAAGAGGTCTGATACGAGAGGATAATTGACCATGGAGGAAACGGGAGGAACTGGGCTGTTTGCGGCCCTGAATGGTGACGAGGGAGGAGGTTAGGAGTCAGGTGTAGCGCTTGTCCCGCTTGTAGGTGTCAGTGCCAGGAGGGAGATCCGTGGGGAGGAGCGAGTGGATAAGGGCGATATAGTACGTAGAGAACGATCCGTACAGAGAGCGGAGAGTGTGGGGAGGAGCGGGTCTGGGCTGTTGGAGGGAGAGATGTGTTTGGTGGTAGAATCCCGTTGGAGATGGCGAAAGTTGCGGGGAATGATGTGTTCGATGTGAAGGTTCCTGTGGTCCCAGGGAGAAGAATGGAGGATAGAGTGAAGATCAAATTCGGGTTAGTTTTACCTTGTAGAAGTTAACAGCTTCTTTAATCGGCATGATGCGGTGCTCTCTGTGTTCCTGCGCAACTGCACAGACCAGACAGATCAGTGTCTTGTCCGTTTCACAAAACAGCTTCAGTTCTTCCTCATGTTCCTCGCAGTGACGTTTACTTTCCTTCCTTTTCGGATTCAGGTTTAGATTCCGAACTTTTTGTGTCAAATTTGCTAAGGCCCGATTCACCCTGAGGGTGCGGTCAGCAAACACCTCTCTACATTCCGGGCAGGAGTTTCTCTCCTCCCTTTCCCAACACCGTGTGATACAAGAGCGACAGAAGTTGTGTCCGCACTCCAGTATGACCGGATCGGTGAAGAAATCCAGGCAGACGGGACAAATTACCTCCTCGCTCAAACTCTCGGCCTGTCCTTTCGAAGCCATGTTAACTCCCAGCACTTCCTGATTCAGAATGCTTTCACTTTCGGGGAGCTGCTGATCTCCTGCAGTACCGCGATTGTCCACTACGCGAGCTGCAGACTCAGGGCTCAGACGTTATGTTGCTGCATGTGTTGAATGGGAAGAAACGGTAGTAATTTCCATATCAGCATGGGATCAGCAACACATTAAACAGGTGGGAATAGAAATGAAAACTCGGCCATGGACTGCCCAAGCCCGACTTCCAAAGAAAGAAGGTTGGGCATGGGGCTAGCAACACCATCCCATAAAAACTCAGTGCTACAGAAATGTCAGTTGAATCTCCACAGACCTCATCCCTGGGATCGGAAGGACTTTCCGCTGGAAGACGATTGAAGTCGTGCGGTGAAAGGAGAAGCCACAGAGCTGATCAATCCCCGGCCCTGGACAGGGGACTCTGGCAGGCTGCTATTGGCGGCCTGTGCCCCGGTAGGGTGATGGGCTAAAGAAGAAGCAGAACAGAAATGAAGCCGGAGAGAAGAGCCTGGTTCAGTCTGAGGCAGGACTGAAAGGGACAAGTTCTGAAAAGAGTGGCACAAGAGACTGCAGTTACTGGAATCTCGAGTGAGAAACATGATGCCATTTTGAACTGAGTGGATCAGGCAGAATCTGTGTCGAGAAATATTCAATCGACATTCCGGGTCGAGATCCTTCACCAGTACTGTCTCAACTCGAAATATCGATTGTCCATTTCCCTCCACAGTTGCTGCCTGATCCGTTGAGTTCGTCCAGTCAACATGGATTTGTGCGTGGAAGGTCATGTTTGACAAATCTTACTGAATTTTTTGAAGAGGTTACTAGGAAAGTTGACGAGCGTAAAGCAGTGGATGTTGTCTATATGGACTTCAGTAAGGCCTTTGACAAGGTTCTGAACGGAAGGTTAGTTAGGGACGTTCAATCGTTAGGTATTAATATTGAAGTAGTAAAATGGATTCAACAGTGGCTGGATGGGAGATGCCAGAGAGTAGTGGTGGATAACTGTTTGTCAGGTTGGAGGCCGGTGACTAGTGGTGTGCCTCACGGATCTGTACTGGGTCCAATGTTTTTGTCATATACATTAATGATCTGGCTGATGGGGTGGTAAATTGGATTAGTAAGTACGCAGATGATACTAAGGTAGGTGGCGTTGTGGATAATGAAGTAGGTTTTCAAAGCTTGCAGAGAGATTTAGGCAACTAAATTTAGGTCAGTTAGAAGAGTGGGCTGAACGATGGCAGGTGGAGTTTAATGCTGATAAGTGTGAGTTGCTACATTTTGGTAGGAATAATCCAAATAGGACATACATGATAAATGGTAGGGCATTGAAAAATGCAGTAGAACAAAGTGATCTAGGAATAAAGGTGCCTAGTTCCCTGAAGGTGGAATCTCATGTGGATGGGGTGGTGAAGAAAGCTTTTGGTATGCTGGCCTTTATAAATCAGAGCATTGAGGATAGGAGTTGGGATGTAATGTGAAAATTGTATAAGGCATTGGTGAAGCCGAATTTGGAGTATTGTGTACAGTTCTGGTCACCGAATTATAGGAAAGATGTGAACAAAATAAAGAGAGTACAGAGCAGATTTACTAGAATGTTACCTGGGTTTCAGCACCTAAGTTGCAGAGAAAGGTTGAACAATTTAGGTCTTTATTCTTTGGAGCACAGAAGGTTGAAGGGGGACTTGATAGAGGTATTTAAAATTATGAGGGGGATAGATAGAGTTGACGTGGATAGGCTTTTTCCATTGAGAGTAGGGGAGATTCAAACAAGAGGGCGTGAGTTGAGAGTTAGGGGGCAAAAGTTTAAGGGTAACACGACGAGGAATTTCCTTACTCAGAGAGTGGTAGCTGTGTGGAACGAGCTTCCAGTAGAAGTGGTAGAGGCAGGTTCGATTTTGTCATTTAAAGGCCTGTTTCCGCGCTGTAATTGGTATATGTTTATATGGTGTATAACAGAACATTTTGATTTTTCTCGAGGTCTAAAGAGAGTGAGACTGGCGTGTAAAACCGAGGTTTAGTAAATATTGAAAGCATATATTAAATGCGTTCATGTCATGTAATTGGGGAGGTGGAGAGAATATTGTGCGGTGAGGAGACAGAAGCAGTGGTGATGACCGACCCGTGGCTGCAGGAGAAAACACAGGACGGGACATTCTAGTTCACAGGGCAGTAAGCATTTTTTTGTGAAATCCTGAAGAAACTTTCTGACTTTACCTATGTCTGTCCCAGCTCCAATGGAAGATCAGTTTTCACAACTCTAGACACAGCCAAGAAGTTTATCAAAACAATCGTTATTCACCATGAAAAATTCATAAGGATTAACCGTGCAATGTCTTTACCCGAGGATCAGTGAGCCTTCTGTCACGCAGCTGCTGTGGCACAGGCCCTTGCATCTTTCTCCACATATCTTCGTCAGCCCACAGACCGCAAAGAGGTCAGTGACCGTCTCGTCTCCACTGCAGTAATCTCGGGGCAGCGCGCTGTGGGAGTGATCTCCGGGCATGCAGCAAGGATCAGACTGGGAGGGACCGTCTCGTCTCCACGGCAGTAATCTCGGGGCAGCGCGCTGTGGGAGTGATCTCCGGGCATGCAGCAAGGATCAGACTGGGAGGGACCGTCTCGTCTCCACTGCAGTAATCTCGGGGCAGCGCGCTGTGGGAGTGATCTCCGGGCATGCAGCAAGGATCAGACTGGGAGGGGCCCTCTCGTCTCCACTGCAGTAATCTCGGGGCAGCGCGCTGTGGGAGTGATCTCCGGGCATGCAGCAAGGATCAGACTGGGAGGGGCCCTCTCGCCGCCAGTCAGGTAGGATTTGGCACGATGATAAAATTGTTTCATCGCCCTGCTGATGAAGCGACACAAGATATTGGATTCGGCCCGGTACATCCCGGGTGCATCCTTCCCAGATACTGAGCACATCGACATGGAAGGATGTCATAGCAAAGCAGCGTCCATCATCCGAGATGCTCACCACCCAGGCCAGGCTCTCTCCTCGCTGCTGCAATCAGGTAGAAGGTACAAGAGTCTCAGGACTCGCACCACCAGGTTCTGGAAACAGTTACTACCCTCGACGATCAGGTTCGTGAATGACAGAAGATACTGCAATCACTTGCCTTCCATTGAGGTACTCCCACAACCAATGATCGCACCGGACCGCTATCAAAATGAGTGAAATCAGGGTTGGTTTGACTGAGACAGATCGCATTGGGCCTGGCTCGGAATAGGAGGAATAAGAGACACACACAATCTCACAGGGAATTGACAGGGTTGGGACAGGACTGATGTTTCCCCCGGCTGGGGTGTGGAACCAGAGTTCACAGACTTTAAATGCGAGCTCACCTCAGACGGACTGAGATGGGGAGAAATTTTGCCATTCAGAGTGCAGTGAATCTTTGAAATGTTCTCCACAATGTTTCTAAATTGATCAGACATATTCGATGGGAACGTTGCATGAAAGTGACGCTAAGGTCAAAGGTCAAGCATGTTCTCCGTGAAAGGCAGAACAGTCGCAAAACGCCGAATAGCCACGGATGCTCCTGTTTCGTATTTTCTAGAACATGAGGTTACTTTTGCGCCTTGTTCTCCCTTGGACTTCAGCCAGTCGGATTGCACAGGGGAGCGGTGAGAGCTCCAGAGATCCATCAGCAGCCGCTGCGGTTATTTCATGTCTCGTTATTTATTGCTATTATTTATATTTTCATTTGCTCAGTTTGTTGTGTTCTGCCCTCCGGTTGATCTACTACTACAGTTACAATTGTATAGATTTTCATGAGTATGTCGGCAGGTAAATGAATCTCAGGGTTGTAGGTTGTGACTTATCTGTACTCTGATAATAAAATTTACGTTGAACGTTGAGTTTCGGGAAACTTCCTTTGATTCTGAGAATAAACTCTGACTGACATCTCCAGTTCCTGACCGCAGCTACCCGTCCGCAGACAGTCACAGCCAATCAGTGAGTACCGCTGGGAGAAGTATGCTCTCACTGGCTGAGAAGAATCAGTGGGTGGGACAGTGTGCGCTCGGAGCGGTCTGGGGAGAGGCCGGAGTTTGGGAGCTGCGTTTCGTGTAAAGGCTGCAACATCGGCCGGGGTCTTTAATCCTTCCGATGGCAGAGGTGAAGAGACTGCTGGAGATTCAGTGCGAGGTTTCTGCGACTCGGAGGGCGGCCGGCCTTTCCCCGCCGTGGGTCGGGGCCCGTTGTCAGCATTACTGTAGACCCATCACGCCCTGGACATCACCTGCTCCAACTCCTTCCTTCTGGTAGGTGCTTTAGATCACTGTATGCCAGGACAAATAGGTACAAGAAGTTACTTTCCGTATGCCATCTGTCTTATGAACACTTGAATTTTAGTCTATTATAAATCAAGTCCACCTGTACATTCAATGAGGTGGACCTCATTGCATATAGTTTATGATTATTTGCACTATTGTTTTGTTTGCTTTTAATTCTGTACAGTGAGAGCTCAGGGAAACCGGCATCAAATTCCCTGTATGTGTCCTCATACTTGCCGATAATAAAGGATTCTGATTCTGATCCTGATCTGCCTCCCAGACCCGGCCCCTGCTGCTGGGAGACAGGAGCAGCACCGCAGCGGCTGCCGATGGATCTCTGGAGCTCCTACCGCTCCCCTGTGCAATCCGACAGGCTGAAGGCCAAGTGAGAACAAGGCGCTAAAGTAAACTAATGTTTTAGAAAATACGAAATAGGAGCATGCATGGCTATTCGGCCCCTTGTGCCTGATCTGCCCTTCACTCAGAATATGGCTGATCTTTGAACTCAGCGCCACTCCCCTGCAACATTCCCATCATCACTGAGCCCCTAAATTTGCCCTTTGAAATTAGAAACCTTGTGGAGAAAATTCTAAAAATTCACAGCACTCTGGGTGAAGAAATTTCTCCTCATCTCAGTTCTGCTAAGCTGACCTCAGATTTTGTGACACTTGGTTCTTCACCCCAGCCAGGGGAAACATCATTCCTGCCTCTACCCTGTCAATACCCTGTGAGCCTGTGTATGTCTCAGTCAGACCACCTCTTATTTCTCTAATTTTGAGACAGGCCCAGTCAGTGTAATCTCTCCAAGGATGCTACCTCATCCTGCAAATCAATCTGGGAAACCTTCTCTTCATTCCCTTCATCCCACAGACTGACTCCGGGAGGGACACCAGACCTGTGCACAGTGTTCCATGTACGCTCTCACCAGGACCCCATATACCTTCAGAGGAGATCTTTATTCTTGTATTCAAACCTTCCTTCCCAATCAATGCTCTTCATTTAATATCGAACTCAAACAGTGAACAGACACAACACAGCCTCAGCCATGAATTTAAAGGGCAGGTGTTGCAACAGTTTGAGCTTCATACCGGGGGCCACGGAGCAGGCAGGGTGTCACAAAGGGAGGAATGTGGGAGTGTTGTATGTCTGAGCCCAGCTGTGTGTGTTTGTGTATCAGAATCAGGTTTAATATAACCCGCATATGTGGTGAAATTTGTTGTTTGTGAGAGCGATACATAGTAATAAAAAGTATAAATTACAATAAGTATTTATAAAAGTAAATTCGAAATGTAGTGCAAAACGAGAATACTGAGGGAAATACTGAGGAAATGTTCTTTGAGTTCATTGTCCATTCAGAAATCTGATGGTGGGGAAGAAGCTGTTCCTGAACTGGTGAGTGTGTCTCCAGGGTCCTGTACATCCTCCTTGATGGTAGCAATGAGACGAAGGCATGTCCTGGGTGATGGGGGTCCTTAATGATGGATACCACCTTTTTCTGGCATCATCTTTTGAATGTGTCCTGGATGCTGTGGAGTCCAGTGTCCATGAAGGAGTTGGCTGAGTTTATAACTTTCTGCAGCATTTTCCGATCCTGTGCAGTGGCCTCTCCACACCAGGCAGTGATGCAACCAGTTAGAATGCTCTCCACAGTACATCTGTAGAAATTTGCAAGTGTCTTTAGTGACAGACCGATTCCCCTCAATCTCCGAATGAAATATAGCCGACGTTATGCCTTCATTGTAACTGTATCAATATGTTGGGCCCAGGATAGTTCCTCAGAGATGTTGACAGGCAGGAAATGGAAACTGCTCACCCTTTTCTCTTCTGATCCTACGATGAGGACTGGTGTGTGTTCCCTAGACTTACCCTTCCTGAATCCACAATCAATTCCTTTATCTTCATGATGTTGAGTGCAAGGTTGTTGCTGCGACACCACTCAACTTGCTGATCTATCTCACTCCTGTACCCCTCCTCGTCACCGTCTGAAATTCCAGCAACAATAGTTGTGTCATCGGCAAGTTTATAGATGAGCCTAGACACACGGACGTGGTGTAGAGAGAGTAGAGCAGTGGGCTGAGCATCGTTGAGGTGTGCCAGTGTTGATTGTCAGCAAGGAGGAGATGTTATTTCTGATCCACACAGACTGTGGTCTCCTGGTGAGGATCCAGTTGCAGAAGGAGGTACAGAGGCCCAGGTTTTGGAGCTTGTTGATTACAATTGAGGGTCTGATTGTGTTGGACGCTGAGCTGTAATCAGCAGCCTGACTTGTGTATTGTTATTGTCCGAGAGATCTAAGGCTGAGTGGAGAGCCCTCATGTTCGCCGACACAACCTCTTATTCTGCGCAAACCCCCAAATCCGTATGCATCCCGCAAAGTCATGTGCCTACAAACCACCAATCCATAGCTCAATCACCAACTCAGTGCGCACCCACACATGCTGACACCCCCCGCAAACATAACCCTCAGAGCACGAATTATTTCAAACAGTTCAGGAAATGGCGGTCTCAGTTTTAAAAATCCCCACTCCAGATCGGCCGATACATCCAATTCTGGGAGTCACTCAAAATCCGTGTTCAGCCACATGTGCACCTCCATATTGGACGACACAGCCCTAAGTTTGCACAATTCGCGAATCAGTGCGCACCGTCATATTGGAGAATGAATACACTCTGTGTCCGTGCGCAACCCCCAATCCCTAAATGTGCGCTATCCCCATTTCAGTGCGCACCCCGAATCCCTAAATGTACGCTATCCCCATTTCAGTGTGCACCCCAAATCCCTAAATGTACGCTATCCCCATTTCAGTGCGCACCCCAAATCCGCTGACACCACAGATGCACTTTAGATTATCTCAGAAGCAGAATCGTGTCACAGTTCAGAAAATGGCTGCCTCGACAATGAAATTCTAATTCAATCCATACCCGCCATGCCCATCCCCAAATCCTTGTGCATCCCCCAAAGCCGAGGGCATCCCTACATGCACAACAGTTTACAATCATTTCAAACAGTTCACAAAATATCTTCCTCCGCATGAAACAATAGGAAAAACAAAGTTCAACGTGCAAAGAGCAAAGACTTGCTGTACATTCCCAAACCAAAATCTGTGGATGCACCATGAGGTATATCGTCTGCTGAAGCCTAAATCTGTGGCATTCAAATCCGCCGACACAGGTCTGTACCAGAAAACCGGGTATGACTTGCGCAGGGCTACTTAAAGCGAGAAGAGACTATTTCGAACGAGAATGGGGGCGACATCGGATGTACAGCAGCTCTGACAGGGTTTACTTCCTTCAAAGCGAAACCCAGTAGTATGCAAACACGAGGAAATCTGCAGATGCTAGAAAATTAATCAACACACACAAAATGCTGGTGGAACGCAGCAGGTCAGGCAGCATCTATAAGGAGAAGCACTGTCGACGTTTCGGGCCGAGACCATTCGGCAGGACTAACTGAAAGGAAAGATAGTAGGAGATTTGAAAGTAGGAGGGGAGGGGAAAATGCGAAATGATAGGAGAAGACCGGAGGGGGTGGGGGGAAGCTGAGAGCCAGACAGGTGATTGGCAAAAGGGATACAGAGGTAGAGAAGGGAAAGGATCATGGGACGGGAGGCCCAGGGAGAAAGAAAGGGGGAGGGGAGCACCAGAGGGAGATGGAGAACAGGCAGAGTGATGGGTAGAGAGAGAGAAAAGAAAACCAACTAAATTGTCAGGGATGGGGTAAGAAGGGGAGGAGGGGCATTAACGGAAGTTAGAGAATTCAATGTTCATGCCATCAGGTTGGAGGCTACCCAGCCGGTATATAAGGTGTTGTTCCCCCAACCTGAGTGTGGCTTCATCTTGACAGTAGAGGAGGCCATGGATAGACATATCAGAATGGGAATGGGACATGGAATTAAAATGTGCGGCCACTGTGAGATCCTGCTTTCTCTGGCGGACCGAGCGTGGGTGTTCAACGAAACGGTCTCCCAGTCTGTGTTGGGTCTCACCAATATATAAAAAGCCACACCGGGAGCACCGGACGCAGTATACCACACCAGCCGACTCACAGGTGAAGTGTCGCCTCACCTGGAAGGACTGTCTGGGGCATTGAATGGTGGTGAGGGAGGAAGTGTAAGGAAAGGTGAGGCACTTGTTCCGCTTACAAGGATAAGTGCCAGGAGAGAGATCGGTGGGAAGGGATTGGGGGGGGGGGGGGAACGAGTAGACAAGGGGAAACATTGTTTCCGCGAACATTGCGGAAAGCAGAAAGGTGGGGAGGGAAAGATGTGCTTGGTAGTGGGATCCCGTTGGAGGTGGTGGAAGTTACGCAGAATTATACGTTGGATCTGGAGGCTGGTGGGGTGGTAGGTGAGTACAAGGGGAGCCCTATCCCAGTGGGGTGTAGGGCGGATGGGGTGAGGGCAGATGTGCGGGAAATGGGCGAGATGCGTTTCAGTACAGAGTTGATCGTGGAAGAAGGGAAGCCCCTTTGTTTAAAAAAGGAAGACATCTCCTTCGTCCTGGAATGAAAAGCAGATGCGGCGGAGACGGAGGAATTGTGAGAAGGGGATAGCATTCTTGCGAGAGACAGGGTAGGAAGAGGAATAGTCCAGGTAGCTGTGAGAGTCTGTAGGCTTATAGTAGGTATCAGTAGATATCCAGAGATAGAGACAGAAAGATCAAGAAAGGGTAGGGAGGTGTCGGAAATAGACCAGGTAAGTTCGAGAGCAGGGTGAAAGTTGGAGGCAAAATTAATGAAGTCAACGAGCTCAGCATGCGTGCAGGAGGCAGCGCCAATGCAGTCGTCGATGTAGCGAAGGAAAAGAGGGGGACAGATACCCGTATAGACTTGGAACATGGGCTCTTCCACAAAGCCAACAAAAAGGCAGGCATAACTGGGACCCATACGGGTGCCCATGACTACAGCCTTGGTTTGGAGGAACTGGGAGGAACCAAAGGAGAAATTATTGAGAGTAAGAACTAATTCCGCTGGACGGAAGAGAGTGGTGGTAGACGGGAATTAGTCAGGTCTGGATTCCAAAAAGAAGCGAAGAGCTTTGAGACCGTCCTGGTGGGGGATGGAGGTATATAGGGACTGGACGTCCATGGTGAAAATAAGGCGGTGGGGTCCAAGGAACTTAAAATCATTGAAAAAGTCAAAGCGTGAGAAGTGTCACGAACATAGGTGGGAAGAGATTGAACAAGGGGGCATAAGGCAGTGTCAAGGTATGCAGAAATGGGTTCGGTGGGGCAGGAGCAAGCTGAGACAATAGGTCTACCTGGGCAGGCAGGTTTGTGGATCTTGGGTAGGAGGTAGAAACGGAAAGTGCGGGGTGTGGGAACTATGAGGTTGGTGGCAGTGGATGGGAGATCCCCAGAGCTGATAAGGTTGGTGATGGTATAGGAGACAGTGGCCTGGTGCTCCTTAGTGGGGTCATGATCAAGGGGTAAAAAAGAGGAGGTATCAGAGAGTTGTCGCTGTACCTCGGCCAGGTAGAGGTCAGTCCGCCAGACAACAACAGCTCCCCTCTTATCAGAGGGTCTTATAGTGAGGTTGGGATTGGTGCGGAGGGAGCGGAGAGCAGACCGTTCGGAAGGAGTTAGGTTGGAATTGGAACAGGGTGTGGTGCAGTCAAAACGGTTGATATCCCATCGGCCATTAGCAATAAAGAGATCCAGGGCAGGCAGAAGACCAGAACGGGGTGTCCATGAAGAGAAGGAGGGTTGAAGACGGGAGAAGGGGTCATCGGTGGGGGTAGGAGAGTCCTTGCCAAAGAAATAAGCTCGGAGACGGAGCCGGCGGAAGGTGAGTTCAGCGTCATGGCGTACGCGGAACTCGCTGAGGTGTGGGCGAAGAGGGATAAAGCAGAGGCCCTTACTGAGGACAGAGCGCTCTGCCTCAGCGCATTGAAGGTCGGTGGGAATGGTAAAGACCCGGCACGGATGAGAGATGGGATCAGAGGGGGGAGGGAGGCTGGTCGTGTCAGTGGAGAGGGAAGGGTTGGGGTGAGAGGAAGATGGAGCCTCTGTGGGCCCAGGAGCTGACGATGGGATCTGAGGGAGAAGGGATTGCAGAGTGGTGGTGGGGGAACGGGAGAACGGCCTTTAATAAAGCCCGTTTCATTGATAGAGATGATTTTAGTTAAAATATTTTCAGGATAAAGGGATCGAAAATGGCGGAGATGAACAACAATAAAAATAATCCGGGATTCCATAATGGGGGTAAAAAAAAAACACCCAAATTACAAAGCCCGGAAAAAAAAGTCGATATCTATCCACGCAAGCCCCAGGAAAAGCATCGATGCTGTTATAGCTCCGCCTACGTGAATAATAAAAAAAGTAATCTCCGTCTCCCTCTACCGGACATAAATCTCATTACAGTCGACGTATATCTCAGTATAGTTAACTTGAAAGGATAGTGTTTTTCCTATAAAACAAAACGACCTTCAATTGAAAGTAACCTTCATAGTATTAGATAAGGGAAGAAAAACATCCAAAACAATTCTTGAAATATTTGCACAAAACAAAAACAATCGCCATCTTTAAAGTATGCAATCTGTCTTTATAACACAAGTATAACCAAATAATTACTTAAGAAATCTTCAATAAAGCACACAGAATAAAAAAAATCAATTCATTTAAATGCTGCAAAAAGAAGAAGTACTAGATAGTACAAACTTAACTACAGCCTATCAACTGTTCTCCCACTATATCTTCTGAGGTTAAAACCGTCCAAACTAGTCTTTTTCAGAAATAAAAAAGAATTTTAAGCTAAAAACATTCTGTGGCCACCGGATCTTCACGTCTTATCAGTCTTTACACCGCGGGACACTCAAGCCATTATAAATCATTCAAACTTCAGGCTTCAGACTCGTCGTGAATGAAGTATTTGCACAATAGGAAAATCAATCGCCATCTTTGAATTATCCAGTCGTTCTTTAAAACATACAGAAATCCAAGCAATTACTGAACAATAAACTTTAAAAAAGCATACAGAACAAAAAAAAACCAGTTGGTTCATTTAAATGCTGCAGAGAGAAAAAAAAACTAGATGGTTCAGAATTATCTACATTCTTTCAACAGTTCTCCTGCTATATCTTCGAAGGTTAAAACCATCCGAACCAGTCTTTTTCGAAGCTGAGAATACATTTTAAGGTAAAAACTTTCCATTACCATCAAATCTTCCAATTTCATCGCTTTACACCACGAGACATTCAAATTATTATAAATTATTCAAACTTCCGATTCGCCATCGGACTCGTCAGACAAAGAGTTAATAAAACGCAATGCTTCGGCTGGGTCATCAAAAATACAAACTCCAGATTTTTTACCAAAAAGCCTTAACTTGGCTGGCAATTGTAATAATGGAAAGAGCTTTATTTGAAACGCTAATTTCATAGAAGAGACAAATGCAGCACGTTTCTTAACAATTTCACGTGGAAAATCTTGAAAATAAACGAACTTCTGAACTTTGAAATTGAAATAATCTTTGTTTTCTTGCAAGCTTAATAATGCGGTCCTTGTCTCTAAGACGGAGAAAACGCACAACAACATGCCTGTTTTTACCTTCATCCAATGATTTTAAAGCACCGGTTCTGTGATCCGATTCAAGCTCCGGGGGTTGCGAACAAACCTCCGGAAGTAAAGACTGAAAGATTTTAGCAAAATAATCCAGTGTGGCGTCAGATTCTGACTTCTCTTTTAATCCAACAATTCGAATATTATTCCGACGCGATAGAGCTTCCAAATCCACGATCCGTTGTTGAGCCTTTTCCAAACGAGAAGAAAGGTCAGCCGCATTTCGATTAACTTCTTTAAGATCGAGGTTCAGACAGTCAATTTCTTCTTCATATTTCTCTTTCAGTTGAGTTATTTCAGTGCAGATACCGGTGATTCGAGATTCCAATCTCTTGGCCCAAGGGACTTCTTCCGAGAACTCTTCAGCTTTGTTTAGATTTTCCGTTAGAGGGGTCGGGATTTCGTCTGGTACTCTTTGAAGTAGCCATAATTATAACTATTGTTATAAAAATTCGATTGAATAGAGTTAAAATTTCAAAATTTAAATCGGAAAAGGGAGAGATTAAAGACGGACAATAAGCAACTAAGTCTTACATGTCCGTAGCGGGAGGCGGAGTCCGGAAGGGCTTTGGATTGAACTATGGAAAGGATTTTTCCCATGGTGGGAGAGTTTAGGATAAGAGGGCATAGCCTCAGGAGAGAGGGGCGCCATTTCAAAGCAGAGATGTGGAGAAATTCTTTCAGACAAAGGGTGGTGAATTTGTGGAATTTCTTACCACATGCCGCTGCAGAGCCCACGGCGTTGGGTGCATTTAAGGCAGACATTGATAGTTTCTTGATTGGACATGGCATCAAAGGTTCAGGGGAGAAGGCCGGTAGCTGGGGTTGAGGAGGACGGAAAGAAAGGATCAACCATGAGTGAATGGTGGAGCAGACTCGATGGGCCGGATGGCCTAACTCTGCTTCCATGTCTTATGGCTTTATGGAAATGAGGATTGAGCTGGAGACTGCGAGACTTTGTCTGAGTTTTATATTTGGACGGTTGGTGCTGGTACGGGTGGGAACCCACTACGCCGTATTTGTCACCCTTTATTATCTAATGTTATGATTAATGATATTCTCTCTGAGACAGGCACTTAGGTGTGTAAATCCCTATATGCAGATGATGGAGCTCTATGGCTTAGAGGTATAAATTGCAATTATACTGTATATTGGATCCAATTAGCAGCTAATAATTTGGAACAATCGGCAAATATGTGAGAATTTAAGCTTTCAGTCGCTCATGAACAAGTTCTGTGTTTTATAAATGTGATTAATAGGCATGCAGTTGATTTGAAATGATATGGTCAAACTCTTCAAGACGTGACAGCGGAAAGATTTCCAGGCAAGTGGATGGATAATCAGCTGGCATGGAAGCGCCATATCAGAAAATAATAACATTAAATATTCTCAATTGTCTATATGGGTGTTCTGGGGAGCTACATGAATATCATTGTGGGCCATGTTCATTTGTTTAATTGGATCTGTTCTTGATTATGGCTGTGTGACTTGTAGATCAGCGTCATCTTCAATTTTAAAGTGTTCGGAAGTGTTCTGGCGCAATAAGGTGGTCCCCTGTTTCACCTTTACTGGTTGAAATGAGCCAAGTTATAATTGCGGAGTTTGCAGCTGATATTAACAAACTGGATTCATTAGACGGGACAAATAAATTATCATCCTGTTGAAGTTGTGTTCGAGGACGGTTGGCAACATCACACGAAGAGTGTTTTCAAGTTTAGGTGGCTGGGATCTTATCGCGCTGGGAAGATGGGATTGTGGGATTACGCAATGTTCCCCAATGTCACGTTCTCTGAAACCCCATCTTGTTCTGCCTCTGACTAGCTGATTTTAGGTCACACAGTTTAATAAGTCTGAGAATTCTGCAATGTCCGAGAGTCTGTTGGTTCATCAGTGTATTTTGGAAAACTATTATGATATATTAACTGTTGCAGAAGAATCAAAAGATAACAACTGAGTTGTTCCTCTGGCTGTTTCTGTGCCTTAATTACAGGTAACGACAAAGAAACAACTTACTAACCATATATCAGTATATAGAGTAGCATTTGTTGCCATCATTTTAAGCTTACACTGGGTGGAGGAAATTTGTCCGTGTAAAGCTCTGATTTATTCACATGCCTTTTCGGTTTTGATGATTCTTAAAACAATTTATTCTAGCGGTCGGTCAGATTTACTGTTGGAAACTCATTGGCTCACTTCTTATGAGTTTTATGGGTCTTCTTATGGGTCTCAACCTGCACGGAGATGTTGAGTTACAAAAGCTGATACAATTCCAGCGGTGGATAAAGACCTTCCATCCGGCAAATCAGAAGCTAGGGGGTTGGTGGGATTGAGAATTATAGCAAGACTGTTGGGATAATGAGCATAAAGGAAACACCACTGCAGAATGTGTAACTGTTAGCTTAATGGGGGAACGCAGTAAAACAAGAAGGGAAAGAATTTTATTCAAAAAAGAAGCAGTGAAGGTTTTATTTTCAAATTATCTGCACCACACTCCAGTCCAGTTACTGGCGGGAATGCGACTTTAATTTGATCTGTCAAACGCCTTTTAACCAAAACCCGCCCCATTTCGTTACATTAGCAAATCATTCAAGGGGAAGGCGGAGAGTAGAGTGATTGACATTGGATTAGGCAGCCAGTAATCGACTAGATCCCTGCCGTTTTGTGGGCTGTAAGGTTGATGGGCCGCAAAGGGAATAGATGGACATATGCACAGACCAATGGCTGGACAGCGTTTCGGTGCAGGTCTTTGACTGACATCTGGCAGGTCCAATGCGGTACTGAGTCTCCAGGACGGTGCCTTTCCCCTCACAAAACACATACTACCCTAACGTTCCAGAGCTGCCGGTCGATGCGACAACCTGCCGGGGAATAACACCTGGGTGATCAGGGGGTGAATGTGAGGAGCTGGAACCCTCACTGCAACCGCCTTTGGCTTGTGCTCAGGTCGCGGCTTTATTAATGAACTGAAACACCGAGGTGACCGGATATTTCACCGCGCAGATCACCTGCTCCCTGAATTTCGTCTGAGTCACCGCGTAAATAAATGTGTTCGTGCAGCAGCTGAAATCCATCAGTAAAACCCCGACGTAGTGAAAGATCGATTCAGAATGATTGAATTCGAATCCTTTTCCTGAGACCTGATAATATATGACATTTACAAAATGTGTCATCCACAGGAGGATGAAGCTGCCGGAGAGGGTGAAGAGTAAAACCACAGACCTCCTCCTGCTCTCCATCTCCGGGTCACTGCGGTTCTCTCCCTTGCTCTGACCCTTCAGCCACTTACGGACTCGACTGGCCACTAAAATGTGTCTGACTGTCAGAGCGTTGAGCAGCAGGATCCCGGCGAAAGGGAGGAACGGAGTTAAAACCGTATCGAGCCAGTCATATCCAACCCACCAGGGGTCAGTGAAATAATTGTCCTTGGTTATACAGAACCACGGTACATTGTCGATGATCATCCAGGGTTCCCATGTGAAGTATCGGGGAACGTTTCTCAGACACGACAGCACGCCGGTTGTTGTTAGAACCAGAGCAGCAGTTTTCCCGGTGCAATATTTTGTTTTCAGTTTCTGGCAGCAAATGGCGACAAACCGGTCAAAGGTAAAAGTGACGGTGAACCAGACAGAACATTGTGCGGCTGTGAAGCTCAGAACATCGATAACACGGCACAGAGGGGTGATGCACAGAAAGCTCCATGGGAAGTAATAGAATGTGATTTGAGTCAAAATCACACCGATGACAACGGTCAGTAGATCGGCCGCTGCCATGGCCACCAGGTAGCGAGTGGTGCAGGTAGAGAGGCCACACTTTTCCCGGGACAGGATCACAATCGCCACTACATTCACTGGAGAGAGAGGGAGAGAAACAGACACTGGGCATTACTTGACACATTCTCCGGGAATTCACACCGGGTCGAGTTGCAGCTAAAGATGTCTGTGAACGGCTGCTAATCTAGCACCAGACGGGTCACACTATCTCTGAACTGTTTTCTTCAGTGTGGAGATAAAGCAATGTGTGGGCAATCGTCGGCGATATAAACGAGCTGAATGAGCAACAACGATCGCTGCTGATCCCGATTCCAGTCGCTGATGAAGCCGGTTTCACTGACTTAACCGTGACTAACCAGGACTCTGGAAAATCAGCATCTGATGTTTCCAAGATGAGATACGGAGGGGAGAAACACACTGAAAACACTGGAAACAGTATTAGCAAACAGAGACTGAGTGGCTCAGTTAACGGATTAATTCTACACCGCAGTTCAATTCGATAACACTCGTGATCAGATCCCTAGACACATGGATTATCAGACCAAATTATTGACAAAAGGCAGCGGGATAAGATTGTGACAGACTCCACAGGGAGACGCGAAACACAGCACCAGGGGCTCTCTTTGATCAATAACTCAGAAACAGTGAACCTGACAACGAACCGCCCCTCCCCCCCAGTCAAACCTTCTCGGAGAGCTACCTGTCCTCAGCACTGGGACAAATCTGGACAAGGTATCATTAAAGGCAAGAACAGCGTTTGAGTCGATCCCGTGAGTTAGAGGAGAGACAGAGATTTAGTTCCCTTTGTCGTTGAAAATGAAAAATCGGAAAGTGGAATTGACAGGATCGATATCTCTGACGAATATTTGTACAGTGATCATCAAGTTGAAAGATTGTAAAATGATCATGAATAGGTTCACACCGGTAACAATCAGAAATTCCAAACATGAATCCCTCTGCTCACGCACTGGGAACTCCAACAACGGCAATGAAGACGTACAATATTTTCTCCACACTCAGGTACATTTCCAACAATGCAGACATTTTCTCTGTCCAGTGATTTGGCCCCCCTGTGTTACACGCGATCTCTCGGAATGAAATGCTGAGGCAGCACATGCCTCGGGTTTTTAATACAATTCAGTGACTCCACAGGGACAGATTTCAACAGATTTAAAAATAAAGCTTTTAAGTTATTTACAAATCGATTACTTTAGACGGGTGAAATTGCCGCGGTGACGGATGGCGATTAAGCTATTCAATTAATATGAAGACCATTGGGAGCTAATTTGTCCCAACGCAGGTGTCTGAACCGTCCGAGTTATCTTATCAATTAAATGTGCTTCCAGTGTAAATATGCACTTCAAAGTAACCATCTTTCAGACAAAAAATATTGAAGTAAATTATGCCATTGTAGCTTGTGAAAATGTATTGAATCACGAAGACTACACCGGCTGGTGACGTAGTGGCATCAGCGCCGGGCTCCCGAGTTCCAATCCAGCCGGCTCCAAAAACGCCTGGAGAGGGATGGGCTCCGCCAGGTTTCAGATGTCCAAGTCACGTCGTATGATGAGCAATCACCAAAAAGATCGGTGCAAAAAGCTTGTAACGGCGCCCCGGCGACTGTGTGTGTGTGTGTGTGTGTGTGTGTGTGTGTGTGTGTGTGTGTGTGTGTGTGTGTGTGTGTGTGTGTGTGTGTGTGTGTGTGTGTGTGTGTGTGTGTGTGTGTGTGTGTGTGTGTGTGTGTGTGTGTGTGTGTGAGTGTGTGGATAGACTGACTGTCGCTGGCTGACCCTGCCGGGCTATACACTTCAATTCACTTTATCCCCTTGGTTTAGTCCCTTCTCATCTGTCTCCGCAAAATCCACAGTTCCAACACTTCACAAAATGGCTGCCTGAACAATAAAAGAGACAAGAACAGAGGGCATAATTCAAATTGTATTTATTAATAATGTATGTACAAATGGAATAACTTTAAGACCCGTCGCAGCTCCAAATCAGGAGGCACCACCACATGCACTTTAGAGTATCCCAGAGCAAGAATCATTTCAAACAGTTCACAAAAAGTTCGTCTCCATTCAAAACATAGCAAGAACAAGGGTGAACGTTGATATTGCATTTATTATTAAAGTATGGATAAACGGTAAAACCTCGAGATTCGACACCCCTCCAGATGCCCCGCCTCACCCAGGTTATTGTTCACCTCCAAATCCGCCAACACACCCAACTTTGTGCAAATCAGTCTGCACCCAGAAATCTGTGCTCACCAGAAAATCCTCAATGAACCTTTAAATTGGTGTCCACCCCAAAGCTTCCGACACCACGAAATCCTTGTGCACTCACACATTCGCTGACATACCCCTGAAGCTGAGCACATCCGCAAAGCTGGATGCTCCGCCAAACCCGTGCGCTCCACTAGATTCACTGGCAAACCCCGAAATATGCCTGCATCCCCATTTATCTGACCAAACAATAACATGTATCATACTGTCCTGGTGACGTCTGACCCACTAATCCCCTGCAATATTGTCACAGTATGTCCCCAGAAAATCTTTTTCGCAATCTTCACCACTTTCCTCACCACGGCTTCTGCCCTTTTATACTTAATAAGGTTACTGGGACACTGATACTTCTTCACTTTCCTAAAGGCCTTGTTCCAGTCCCTAATCGCCTCTGCACACTCCTCAGTCCACAGTGATACAGCCTTTCTCCTATTAATTCTGTTTGTAATGGGGATCACTTCCATCGCAGTTTGCTGAATAACGTGACATAACCTTTCACTGTAAAAAAAAACATCTTCGTCAATATTCTGCAGCGGTTCTAGAACTACTGTGAATATTAAATCTCGTACCCTTTCAGACACACAAGTTGAAAAACTGTTCTTTAATCAAACCATTACCATCATTCCGCAAACAAACCCTCAGTGAACTGCGTTAAAATCTCAGCAGCAGACAGCTCTTCGTGAGCGAGAACAAAATATACTTTCTCACAACTCAGTAGGAAGTTTTCCACATGCGTTGTAAACCATAATCAGTTTTATTCAACTACCTGCTGAATCAAATATTTCTACAGCAAATCCCACATACGGTCCATTCACATTCACAACTCTACACCCTGCCTCCTTTCTTATAAAACTGACAGCACTACCTCTCTATCAAATGACCAATCACGCCAAACGACAAAATAATCCTGCACAGAAAAAAACTTAACTGTGAAGATAATCTCTTTTCCTGAATACTCAAAACATCGGGAGATTCTGACAAATGAGAAACAGACTTCTTAATGTGTTGACGATGAAAAATCAGGCTGGGATAGACTAGGATGCAGATACTCCACCCATCAGATCTTCATTTACTGCTTCCATCATAACACCGGTTACACCGAGATACCTTTCTGCAGCTTTCACAATCATTTTATGTTTTTGCCAGTAGGACGAGATGTCTGATCAGTGCAATTCACCACATCCATTATTAACATCACAAATTCCATTGTATCCACCAGTTCAGAGTCTATTCCCTGACTGGGAATACTTTATTAAGTCACCTTATTAGCAGTCAGAGTCAGGTTTAACTTTTTGCAAGGTCTCTGCATTAGACACACCCAACTGCACTTTAACCTGTTGAACTGATCCGCCTCTATTTTCCTAAGGCAACATAATTGCTGTTTACATATTCCTACATCTCCCCATTACTGAAATTCACATTAACTAATCATCTCATTTGACCGACAGGTTCCTCGGCCAGTGACAGCAGGGACAGTGAAGGGTCTGAACTACGATAGACCTGGTGGAAATCTGCCCCAAACTCAAACCCTCCTCGTCTGCTCTATCGCTATGGCGGAGTTCAGCGATACAGCTGTCGGTGGTCGTCGGCCGCGGCATCTACAGGGACGGGCGTGGCTCTCCGTCCACACCGCCGAGTGTCTGTCCCGGCGATGTTTGCCAGACCTCCCTCAGCCTCCGCCGATGCAGAGAAAATTGCGCCACCAGCCGGCAGCAGGCACTCTGGGAGTTATGAACTACGATCCTCCACACTCCTGGTGAATCTCCTCTGGAGACCTGCACAAAATATACTTTGTTTAGAATTCAACAGTTTAAGAAACTTACCAGGTCAGGCACAATCTGTTGAGAGGGATACTGTCGAAGTTTCGGATGGAACCCTCCAGTTTCAGCATTGAGAGTGGCCCTTCCAGGCTGCACCGGTGCCCACCAAAATTGTCCCATATGCCTGCGTGTGAGCCATTTCCTCTGGACATGAGTTAGCTTGAATAGTCACATGGGCACAGGTGCTGAAAGGTTATTTTCCCTGCTGCAGGAGTCTTTAACTAAACCTTTCCTATACTATACTTAATCACAATGCCCTTTAAATTTGTATCAGTACAGGATCCACAAAGGAGGTAGTGTGTGGTCTCTTATCGAGCAGTAAGGTGGAATTTTTACTCAGAGCCTGGTAGGATATACTGCAGATTATTGAGAGAGGCAGGAAATGACATCACTAGTGACTTGACCAATATATTTGTGTTCTCTGTAGCCACGACTAAGATCTCAGAAAAGCGCTGATCGAACTTATTCTGTTATTTAAGAAGGGGGGGTGGATAATCCTGGAAAATATAGACTCAAGTTAGGTGTAGACACGTTTCTAGAGAAGATTCTTAGGGATTGGAAGTAGAGTTATCAAACTCCTCACACATCAACATACCCATCGTCTCCTCCAGAGTGTGATAGTCTGTTTCGCGACGGCCCTTTCGGCCGGCACCAGGACCATCCCTGCCGTCCATGTACCTGTCCAAGTGTCTCAATGGAACCTCATTTCACCCCTTCCACTGGCGTCTCATTCCACACTCACACTGTCCTCTGAGTAAAGAAGTTCCTTCACATTTTACCCTTAAACCCTTTTCCTTTTACCCCGAACTGCTGACCTCTTATTCAGGCCTCACCCAACCTGAGGGGGAAAAGCCTCAGCTTCGGTGCGAAAAAACCCTTTGAATCTTTCTCTCCAACTCAGGTCCTCACCTCCTGGAAACATCATTATAAATGTTCGCTCTAATCGTTCACGGTTCTTGATGTATTTTTTCGTGTAGATAGGTGACCCTGGGTAGACACATGGAACTTAGAAAAATAGAGGGTTATGGGTAAGCCTAGGTAGTTCTAAGGACAGGTTCAGCACAGCTATGTGGGCGGAAGGACCTGTATTGTACTGTAGGTTTTCTATGATACAAACTACACACAATACTCCAGGATTGTCCTCAGTAACGTCCTTTACAACTTCAACATAACATTGCAATTCGTGTACTCAGTACTTTGATTCATGAAGGCCAATGTGCCAAAGGCTCTCTTCATGACCCTGCCCTGAACTATGGAACTGTATTCCCGGATCACTCTGCTCTCCGCAGACCACAATCCCCGACCAGTCACTGTCTGAGTCCGACCCTGTTGTTCCCGGCAAAGCGCAACACCTCACATCGGTCCTCATTACATTCCAGCTGCAAAACCGTCAGCCCATTTATCCAGCTGCTAAACTCATCTCCAAGTTTCGATAATCTGCCACACTGGCACTCATACTCTGTATCCAGGTGTCAGCTGCAAATCCAGTTTACCATATTCCCAATGAAATCCACAGTTACGTGCAGCTGAGGAGGACGATGGCGCCTAACGGCGACTCCTTGTTTGCAACTTCGGAAAGAGCTCTAGTTCTATTTTAATATCTCTATTTTTCCCTTTCATATTTCTTTTGAAGACCCCGACCTGGAATTACAAACCGGCGTATGTTCTTTACGGGAATGGGACCCGTTCTCGGAGTCTGACGACTGGCCGTTATTCGATATACCAAGGACGAGGGCTAAAACACATGCGCGCCTTCAGTATTCCGGGCTTTCGTGGCTCTGGACAGCTAACATAAGCTGTTAGTTATGTCCCCCCTGTCGTTGTGAAACGGGGACACCCATTTTTCCCTTATTAGAGAGAGAGAGGCTGTGGTATGTTGAATTACCGGGTGAACGTGTAGTCTTTGGGGTTCTGCAAGTCTGTGTCTCTATTGACGCTTTGCTGCACGTTTCAGTGCTCGGTTAAGGGCGCTGATGCTTTCTTTAACTGGTGGGTGGGTGGAGGGGAGATGGTTGCTTTGCTACTGCTTATGCATGGGTGGGGTGAGCTGAGGGGAATTTGGGGTGCTAGCATTTAACTCTCATTCATTCTTTGGGGCTCTCTGTTTTCGTGGATGGTTGCGAAGAGTAGAATTTCAGGCTGTATATTGTATACATTTCTCTTTCATTAACTTCACATTTCAAACATCTGACACCTTTGAAATACTTCTATATCCTGTCCCTTAGAATGTCTGCTGTTACGTATTCAGGCAACAATAAATATAGATGAGCTAGGCAAAGGTTTAACAACAAATAACATGTTTATTAAACCCTGAAACAAACCCCCTCAAAAGTAAACAAACCCAAACGTAACCGGAAAACACCTGCTGTGCGACACATTCACAGTTCTTAATAGCTTTGCAGTCCCAAACAGTCTTTAAAGCGGTATTGGGAAAAAACAGTTCTTTAGAACGATATGCCGAGAGAAAACAGTTCTTTATAGCGATATGCCAAAAGTTCAAAAGCTCACAGTACTTTTAAAAGGAGAGACTATTTAAAGCGATGTAAATTCTCTTCCACGTCGATGTCCTTCGATTCCCCGGCGTCGAACTTTCCCACGAAGAATTTTATAAAATATAATGGCTCAAAAGTACTGACCTTTCTTCCCACACTATTCTCAATCCTTTCTGGTCAACCCAGGGATTAACAACGAGAATAGTCAACGAAATCCTTCCGAATGAGGATCAAACAAGGTCGAACTCAATCCACCGTCGAAAATCGATTTTCCTCGATCTCCATCTTCCAAACTTTTGTTCACTCTCCATCAGCAAAGAAACCGTTGGCAGTGACCTTTTAAACTTTAGGCATTATATAAAACTTCATTTTTAACTAAACTGCGTCATCACATTAAATCACGCAGTGACATGAAGTCATCCTGGCAAATTCCGCCACGAACTGCCCCACCTGACAAGGTGGGTCTTCCTTTTATACCCTGTAGAAAAAACCTGTCACATGACCTCTACTGGCGGGAAAATGACATCACTCCACCATCACAAAACCATTACCTCATGTCCAGTATAACTTCAACCCCAGTCACGTGACAAGGGTACCACTGTCACGTGTCACGGGTACGTAACACCTCCCTCCAAAAAAAAACATTTTTGGTCTGACAAGAACAAAAATTTTAACAATTTCTTACAAAAAAAAACAAATGTATAAATTATATAACATACACAATATATAATACAGTAGGAGTGTTACAATAAAAAAAACCACTCCAAAAAAAAAATATTACATTGTACATTCAACATCGAGATAGACAATCAGCAACCACATTATCTTTACCTTTAATATGAGTTATCACAATATTGTACTCTTGTAACATCAAACTCCAATTTAACAATCTTCTGTTTTTGTTTTTCATCTTACTCAGAAAAACTAACGGATTATGATCAGTGTAAACAATAAGTGGTTTTTGAGTTGTACCAACATATACCTCAAAATATTCCAAAGCTAAAACAAGAGATAACAATTCTTTCTCTATTGTTGAATAGTTTCTTTGATGCTTATTAAATTTCTTAGAAAAGTAAGCTACTGGATGATCAACCTCATCACCCTCATTCCTTTGCATCAATACTGCTCCCGCAGCTTCATCACTAGCATCTACAGCTAATGAAAAAGGTTTTTCAAAGTCAGGTGCCTTAAGCACAGGTTGTTGACATATCATTGTTTTTAATTTTTCAAATGCTTCCTGACAAGGCACTGTCCACACAAACTTTACATTCTTCTGCAGAAGATTAGTTAATGGAAGGGCAACATTAGCAAAATTCTTACAAAATTTTCTATAATATCCTACCATTCCCAAAAATCTTCTGAGAGTTTTTTTCCCCGTCGGAGTGGGAATCTCTAAAATTGCCTGAACTTTTGCCTGAACAGGAGCTACCTTACCTTGACCTACAACATAACCAAGGTAAGTCACAGTGGCATGTCCAAATTCACTCTTGGCTAAATTAACAGTCAAGTTAGCTTTTGAAAGCTTTTCAAACAATTTCTCCACTGCAATTATGTGTGCTTCCCAAGTATCATTTCCTGTCACTAAATCATCAATATAAGCATCAGTATCTTTCAATCCCTGAATCACAGAATTAATCATCCTCTGGAAAGTACCTGGGGCATTCTTCATCCCAAATGGAAGAACATTATACTCATATAACCCAGATGGAGTTACAAATGCAGAAATCTCTCTACCTCTGTCCGTTAATGGAACACACCAATACCCTTTCAATAAATCAATCTTTGTAAGGAACTTTGCTTTCCCAACTTTATCTACACAATCATCTACTCTAGGAATTGGATATGCATCTGTTTTCGTTACAGCATTCACCTTTCTATAGTCCGTACAAAACCTAATACTACCATCAGGTTTTGGCACCATAACACATGGCGAACTCCAATTCGAGTTAGAATGTCTAATAATATCATTCTCTAACATGTATTCAATTTCTTTCTCAGCAAGTTCACATTTTTCCATGTTCATCCTATATGGATGTTGTTTAATAGGTTTGGCATCTCCAACATCTACATCATGTGAAGCTATCGTAGTCCTTCTCGGAACATCTGGAAACAAATCCTTATACTTAAAAATCAATTCCTTCATCTGTTGTTTCTGCTCTAGCTGTAAATGTGCTAATTTCTCATCCATATTTTCCAAAATAGTTGAATTAGGTAACCTAACAGAAACAATGTTAGATTTAGAATGAAAGTCAGATGAATCATCTATCATGTTCCCTGTTAAATCAAACTCATTCTCACTAACCACAACAGTCACAGTATCAGATTGTTTCTCAAAATATGGTTTAATCATATTTATGTGGCAAAGTTGTGTTGACCTTCTGCGATCTGGAGTTTTTATTACGTAATCCACATCATTGATTCTAGACACAATTTCATAAGGTCCATGAAATCTAGCTTGTAAAGGATTTGTCTGCACTGGGAAAAGAACCAACACCTTATCTCCAGGCTTAAACATCCTCATCCTAGCTTCCTTATCATACCAAGTTTTCATTTTCTCCTGAGCCAACTTTAAATTTTCCTTGGCTAAACTACAAGCTTTATGTAACCTGTCCTTAAATTTCAAAACATAGTCCAACAAATTAGTATGCACTTCCTTACTAATCCACTGTTCCTTCAATAAAGCTAAAGGTCCTCTAACTCTATGCCCAAACACAAGTTCAAATGGACTAAAACCTAAATATTCCTGTACCGATTCCCTTACTGCAAATAAAAGTAAGTTTATACCCTCATCCCAGTCACTTTCATTTTCCACACAATATGTCCTAATCATATTCTTGAGAGTAGAATGAAACCTCTCCAAAGCACCTTGCGATTCTGGATGGTATGCAGACGAAGTGATTTGCTTAGCTCCCAATTTATAACCTCTGTTGAAACAATCCAGACATAAAATTACTACCTTGATCAGTTTGTATTTCCTTAGGCAATCCAAAATAAGTAAAGAATTTTATAAGAGCCTTCGTCACAGTTTTAGCTTTTATATTCCTAAGTGGTATTGCCTCTGGAAACCTAGACGAAGTACACATGATAGTCAACAAATACTGATAACCAGTTTTTGTCTTTGGTAATGGACCAACACAATCTACAATAACTTTAGAAAACGGTTCACCAAATGCTGGAATAGGTTGTAATGGAGCTACTGGTGTAACCTGATTTGGTTTACCCACAATTTGACAAGTATGGCACGTCTTACAAAACATCGCCACATCTTTTCTTAAACCAGGCCAGTAAAAATGTTTTAAAATCTTGTCCACAGTTTTCCTTACCCCTTGATGTCCACCTAAAGGCACACTATGAGCTAAAGTCAAAATCTCATTTCGATAAACTTTAGGAACAACTACCTGATAAACAACATTCCATTCCTCACTTGCAGGAATTGTAGGCAACCTCCACTTCCTCATCAACACTCCTTTTTCCAAATAATATCCTACTGACACCTTCTCAATTTCACTACCTAGTAAAGATTGTTCCCTTAATTTTATAATCTCAGGATCTCTATTCTGCTCTGCTATCATCTCCTTCCGAGACAGAGATAAATCTTCATAGTCAGACTTACTCCCAGAATCTTGTTCAAACAACGAAGGTAAGAAAGTCTCTGACACATCCTCAAAACTCGAATCCTGAGTCGAACAGTCATGAGTAACAACCTCATTCTGCACATCAATTTTTTTAGCCATCGCTCTAGTCACAACACAGGAAGAATCTGTGTTAGAATTCACCTCTGGTTCCTCTGATTCCATTGTCAAATGCACTTCAGGAAAAACTTGTCCACCTGCCAAGTCATTACCTAACAATAAAGAAATACCCTTCACAGGTAAGCTATGCTTTAGTCCTACTTTAACATCCTGTAACTAACCCTGACTTTAAATTTACTTCATGTAAATGTACAGGCATAAAATCACTTCCAACACCTCTTATGTAATTTACCTCACCAGTATCACTCTCTTCATTAAACTTCAACACACTATCTAACATCAGTGATTGAGAAGCTCCAGTATCCCTAAGAATTTTTATTGGCACCAGAGTAGATCCTTCTTTCAAGGATACAAACCCTTCAGTTATAAAATGATCATATCCCTTTCTAACTTTGTCAGACTCTAACAAATCCTCATTTGTGTTTACCAAACCCTGTAACTTTACAGGTGCTTCAGTATGTTGCACACAAGCATCTGGAACTGCTTCCTTCTCTTTCTTTTTCAATTTGAAACAGTTAGCTATTACATGGCCAGGCTTCTTACAATGGTTACAAATAAGACCAAACTGTCTTTCCTTCACAGGTTTTCCTTCCTCCTTACCTCTCTCATTAACCTCTGATTTAATTTCTAATTTACCTGGAGTCTCCATATTATTTTTCCTCTTGAAAATTCTACCCTGAGGAAATTTATTCTTATGGATTAAAACATACTCATCAGCTAATCTAGCACAGTCCTGCAATTTATCAGTATCCCTCTCATTTAAGTAGGTCCTTACTTCAACAGGAATGCTTCTTTTAAATTCCTCCATTAAAATCAGCTCTCTCAATGTCTCATAGTCCTCATTTACATTTTTAGAAGAAACCCATCTCTCAAAACACATAGCTTTATCATAGGCAAATTCCACATAAGTCTTTTCCACAGACTTTTTCAAACTCCTGAATCTTTCCCTATACGCTTCTGGGACTAATTCGTATGCTTTGAGAATATTCGTTTTCACAATATCATAATCTAATGCTTGCGCAGCAGTTAAAGCTTTGTAAACTTGCTGTGCTTTGCTTTTAATCACACTCTGTAACAACACTGACCATTTATCTTTCGGCCACTCTGACATCCGAGCAATAGTTTCAAAATGTTGAAAATATCTTTCCACTTCTGTTTCACTAAATGGAGGGACCAATTTAATTTCTTGACTAGCAACAAACGGTTTTTTAAAATCAGAAGACTGATTCCCAGACCTTAATTTCGCCATTGCATATTCAAAATCTCTCTGCTTTTGTTCAGCTTCCATTTTACACCTCTCTAACATCATTTGTTCGATTTGCAACTGCATCTCCAGATTACTTATTTGAAACGATTCTAAAATCGATTCATCAAAATGACCCGAAGCCACAAAATGTGATGCGATCTTTCTCTGTATTACAGCTTTTGATGTAGTCGCCAAAATGCCTTTAAGTTGCAATCTCTTAGCAATCACAGATACTTCAGTTTTTTTCGCCGTCGCTAACAAATCCGCGTCTGGCGAATCCAGAAACTCATCAATATTCATCGTTGCCGAATACCACTCACAAGCCAAACAAACAAAAAAACCGAGCAATCCCCGTTACCAAAACACCGATTCAAAATTCAAAAAGCATTTTAAACTCAAATGATTCAATCCCGGACGAGCCCCCATAATTAATGTTACGTATTCAGGCAACAATAAATATAGATGAGCTAGGCAAAGGTTTAACAACAAATAACATGTTTATTAAACCCTGAAACAAACCCCCTCAAAAGTAAACAAACCCAAACGTAACCGGAAAACACCTGCTGTGCGACACATTCACAGTTCTTAATAGCTTTGCAGTCCCAAACAGTCTTTAAAGCGGTATTGGGAAAAAACAGTTCTTTAGAACGATATGCCGAAAGAAAACAGTTCTTTATAGCGATATGCCAAAAGTTCAAAAGCTCACAGTACTTTTAAAAGGAGAGACTTTTTAAAGCGATGTAAATTCTCTTCCACGTCGATGTCCTTCGATTCCCCGGCGTCGAACTTTCCCACGAAGAATTTTATAAAATATAATGGCTCAAAAGTACTGACCTTTCTTCTCACACTATTCTCAATCCTTTCTGGTCAACCCAGGGATTAACAACGAGAATAGTCAACGAAATCCTTCCGAATGAGGATCAAACAAGGTCGAACTCAATCCACCGTCGAAAATCGATTTTCCTCGATCTCCATCTTCCAAACTTTTGTTCACTCTCCATCAGCAAAGAAACCGTTGGCAGTGAACTTTTAAACTTTAGGCATTATATAAAACTTCATTTTTAACTAAACTGCGTCATCACATTAAATCACGCAGTGACATGAAGTCATCCTGGCAAATTCCGCCACGAACTGCCCCACCTGACAAGGTGGGTCTTCCTTTTATACCCTGTAGAAAATACCTGTCACATGACCTCTACTGGCGGGAAAATGACATCACTCCACCATCACAAAACCATTACCTCATGTCCAGTATAACTTCAACCCCAGTCACGTGACAAGGGTACCACTGTCACGTGTCACGGGTACGTAACACTGCCAATAAGTTAACCGCTGGTGTCAGGCTCATCCGCCTCTACTTTCCCGGCTCATCGTCAGAGCCTTTCTTGAACAATGGAAGCTAATTTACAACACCTCACAGGTGTCTAAAGACATTTTAAATACTCCTGGAGACAGGCTAAGGCCCCTGCAGTTTCCAGACTCGACTTCCACAAGGGTCGATTCGATGTCTTGTCACTAATTGAAAATTGATCTGCCCTGATTGAGACCATTAAACTATAAGATACAGGAGCACATTTAGGCCATTTGTCCCATCGCGTCTGCTCCGCCATTTCATCATGGCTGATCCATTTACTGTTCGCCACTGGCCCCCATCTCCATCCTTCTCTCCATATCCGTTCATGCCTTGAGCAGTCGAGAATCTGTCAACCTCTCCCTTAAATATACGTAAGGACTGCACCCACTGCTGCCTGTGACAACGAGCGAATTCCACAGATTCGCCATTCTCTAGCTAAAGATATTCCTCTTGCTTTCATTCTAAATGGATGCCCCTCCAATCTGAGACTGTCCTCTAGTCTTACACTCTCCCACCAGAGGTCTGATCCTCTCCACAACAACTCTGTCAGAGGCATTCACCATTCGGTAGGTTTCAATCGGGCCAACCCTCATTCTACAGACCACAAGAACCTTGAATAACTCCAGTCCGCCGAACGCCTGAATTCCCGCCAGGCCCGGGGTCCGGGGTCCAAGAACGGGAAGCCCGATGCTCTCTCCCGTCAATACGTTTCCGTTTTCCCAGCCCCGAGTCCATCCTTCCACCATCCGGTGTAGTGGCTGCCCTCGCCTGGGAGATCGAGTCCAGAGTCACGGAGGCCCAACGGACTCAACCTGACCCAGGCATCGGATCTCCCAATCGCCTCTTTGTATTCGATTCTGCTCGATCGCAGGTTCTCCAGTGGGGGCACACTTCTCGATTCGCCTGCCATCCCGGGATCGATCGGACTCTGACCCTCCTGAAGAGACATTTCTGATGGCCCTCCATGGACGCCGACACCCGTTCCTATGTCTCTGCATGTTCCGTCTGCGCCCGGGGAAAAGCCTCTGTCCAGGCCCATATACATGGTGCCAAAATATCTGGGAAGACACACGCACGGCCCTGCTTCGCTCAGCCAACCATAACCGAGAAATTGCCGACCGTCATCCTGAGTATCGACCTGGGCAGATGGTGTGGCTCTCGGCTATAGAGACATTCCTCTCAAGAACGAGCCCAAGAAGCTCGCCCCCGCTTCCTGTGACCCTTCGAGTTTGAGAGCATTATCAATCCCACGGCAATCCGGCTCAAACTACCTTCGTCAATGCAGATCCATCCTACAGTTCACGTCTCCCAGTTAAAACCGGTTTCTGTCAGCCCCTGGTGCCCTCCGACCGAACCCCCCTTCCCCTCCCCCCACCCCGGATTATTGACGACAACCCGGCGTACACCTTCCGGCGGTTATTGGATGCTCGCCGTCGGGGCAGGGGTCTCCAGCACCTTGTTGACTGGGAGGGGTACGGCCCGAAAGAAGGTTCCTGGATTCCCCGCTCCTTCATCCATTAGTTCTATGTTCCGCTGCAGTTTCAAGATATTCCTGTAAATCCCGTCTCCTTGTCAAGATTCCTCCGGTTTGCAGTTCACGTCTAAGCCAACATCCCCAACTCAGTCAACATGCCGGTGTCCCGCACTTGGGTTCTCCTCAGTCGCCGCATGCAACAGTGAATTGTACTGATCAAACACCTCGTCCTACTGGGGGAATTAAAATTATTGTGACAGCTGCAGAAAGATATCTTGGTGTAACTGGTGTTGCCAGTTTTATAAGGAAAAGGGCAGGGTACAGAGTTGTGAATGTGAGTTAAACGTATGTGGCAATTGTAGTAGAAATACATCATTCAATAGGTGGGGTGTTAAAGTGGTTAATTTGTACAACTTGTGGAAAATGACACTAGTATTGCCTATTCTAAACCCTGAGCTCCCTGTCTGATCCTTCAAGTTATGGACCGATGTGGTTAACCTCTCATTTATGTAAACTTATGGACGTATAGTACTAGAACGGTTGAATTATATTTCTGAAGAGGGAGGCAATTTATCATTTTATCAGAGTATATTTTGGAAGGGGAGAATGACATTGGATTCAGTTTTATATTTGGAATACGAGATTAGGAAAGCACAGTTAGAAAAGTTGTTGCACTGACAGTTATTTTGACATTGAAAAGGCATGTAATATTTATGGAAGGAAGGACTTTTGGAAATTAGGAGAGCGGAGACTGCAGCATTTTTTTCTGATTTATTTTGTCATTTGGAAGGTCCCTGCAAGTAAGGGTGAGAAAGATATATCCTGGTGTGTATGAGATAGCGAATGGGAGCATACAAGACAGTATTTGTAACCCTTTATTATTTAATAATATGATTAATGATATTTTCCGAGATATTTTCACGCTTGGAGTATGGGCCTAATGGATTATCCAATATGTCCCAGTTTCGTGTACTCAGTAACTCTACTTTGTTCCCCCCCCCCCCCCAATCACATTAGTCGATTTAAAGTGGAACAGGTTAATACAATGTAAATATTCTGTTCGCCGGAGAATCTGTTGTCTCATCAGTATATTAAGGAAAATTATTATGATATGTTAACCATCAATCGTTACCAATCATGTCAAGTTGTTAAGTTTTTTTTACAGATGGAACGAAAGATAATTTAACTGGTAATGCTGGAGTAGCTCAGTTTTCTGCCTGAAATATAGATAAAGATAGAGAAATTAATTTGCATCCATTTATCAGTGTATATACAGCAGAATTGGTTGCCATCATTTTAGGCTTAAAGTTGGTGGAGAAATTCCTTCCCACGTAACGTTATAATTGTTCAGATTACTTTTATGTTTTGATGACTTAAACACGTTATTCTAGCAGTCGGTCAGATTTACTGTTGGAAACTCACCAGGGATTAATTCATATTCAAGTACTTGTTTATATATTTCTTTCTTACAGGTCCCTGAACACAGAGGTATTGAGGGGAATGAGTGGGTTGACTGTCAGTTACAAAAGTTCAACTGTGGATAAAGACCCTTCACTTAACAAATCAGAAGTTCAGAGTTACGTATGTTGGGAATTAGGAGCTGATGGAAAGACTGATGGGAAAATGGGTACACCTTTACAGAATACATAAACGTGTTGGGTGTATGAGGAGAAAGGGGTAAAACAAGAACGGACGGAATTATATTGACATAAACTAGAATGGGAACATGAAAGTGCTGGGTTTATGGGAGAAACAAGAAGCGAAGGAAGTATATCGCCATGACTTACTAAGCTTAATGATTCCTTTTGTCCAATTGCAAAACCTGCTTCTGGATCGAGTAGGATTTTTCATTATGAAACGGTTGAACAGATGCTATTTCAGGGTGAAGCATATCAGGAAAGAATTCATGCAGGCTTCATTGTAATTTTGGGAGGTTTGATTGATATAATTTAACCGATTTCTTAAGTCATGGGGGTGACTTCAATTTAATTCGCAGTATTGTGTTTCATTACGTAGTATCGATAGGATTTGTTGGGGATCATTTAGCTTTCATTAGAAGACAGAGGCAGTTCTCTATTATTTCCCAGTTCTCTACACCCCAGTCCAGTCCAGTTGATAACGGGAATGCGCCTTTAAGTTGGAGTGTCTTAATTTTGCCAGTCATTAAAAGAGATGGCGGAGACTGGTGTGATTCACATTGGGTTACTAAATGAGCATCTGATCTGACCCGCGCCGTCTTGTGGGAATGTCTGACAGTGAAGTTGGTGAGCGGAATGGGAATAGATGGACATAGCCGCAGACGAATGTGCGGGCGGCATTCCGGAGTAGTTCTTTGTCTGGCATCTGGCGGGAAGAATGAGGTTCTGACTCTCTTGGACGGTGCTTTGCCCCTCCCGACACACACACTATCTTAACGTCCCGGACTGCCGGTCGATGGGACAATCCGCCCGGGAATAAAACATGGGAGATCAGGCGGTGAATCTGAGGAGCTGGATCCCGGACTGGAGACTCTGCCGCCGCCTCTGGCGACTACTCAGGATGCGGCGCCATTAATCAACTGAAGCATCGAAGTGACGGGATATTTCACCGCGCTGATCGCCTGCTCCCTGAATTTCGACTGAGTCACCGCGTAAATAAATGTGTTTGTGCAGCAGCTGAAATTCATCAGGAAAAACCCGACGTACTGAAAGATCAATTCAGAATCATTGAAATTGTATCCTTTCCCAGAGACCTGATAATATATGAAATTTACAACCAGTGTCATCCACAGGAGGATGAAGTTGATGGAGAGGGTGAAGAGTAAAATCACAGACCTCCTCCTGCTCTCCATCTCCGGGTCACTGCGGTTTTCCCACTTGCTCTGACCCTTCAGCCCCTTACGGACCCGACTGGCCACTAAAATGTGCCTGACTGTCAGAGCGTTGAGCAGCAGGATCACAGCGAAAGGGAGTAACGGAGTTAAAACTGTATCCAGCCAGTCATATCCCACCCACCAGGGGTCAGTGAAATAATTCTGCTTGGTATCACAGAACCACGGTACATTGTCGATGATCACTCTGGGTTCCCGTACGAAGTATCGGGGAATGTTTCTCAGACAGGACAGTACGCCGGTTGTTGTTAGAACCACAACCGCAGTTTTCCCGGTGCAATATTTTGTTTTCAGTTTCTGGCAGCAAATGGCGATAAACCGGTCAAAGGTGAAAGTGACGGTGAACCAGACAGAACAGTGTGTGGCTGTGTAGCTCAGTACATCGATAACACTGCACACAGGGGTGATGCCCAGAAAACTCCACCGGAAGTAAATCACTCTGAGTCGTTTCAAAATGACGCTGATGATAAAGGTCAGCAGATCCGCCGCTGCCATGGCCACCAGGTAGCGAGTGGTGCAGGTAGAGAGGCCGCACTTTCCCCGGGACAGGATCACAATCGCCAGTAAATTTACTGGAGAGAGAGAACAGTCAGTGGGCATTACTGAAAACATTTTCCAGGAATTAACATGGTATCGGGCTTTGGCTAAATACTCGGGAGTGCTAGAGTCTGTAAACGACTGCTAATCTAACACCAGAAATAGGTCGCACTGTCTCTGACCTGTCTTCTTCAGTGTGGAGATAAGACGATGTGTGCGGAATCGTTGGCGATAAAAACGATCTGCATGAACAACACCGATCGGTGCTGATCCCCATTCCAGTCGCTGATGGGGCCGGTTTCACTGAATTAACTGTGACTGACCAGGACTCTGGAAAGTCAACGTCTGATGAGGCCGAGAATGGATACAGAGAGGAGCAACACACACACAAAACTGGAGGAACTCAACAGATCAGGCAGCATCCATGGTATTGAATCATCTTTCGTTTCGAGTCGAAACCCTCCTTAGGATGAAGCGCTGCCCCGATTTATGACGGGTTTCAGAGGGAAAGAAGGAACCACGTAGTGACCTGTGACTGAGTAGCTCCATTAATGGATTAATTCTGCAGCGCAGTTTAATTCGATAACACACGACAGCAGATCCGTGAACACTGGTTCAGTGATCAGACCCGATAACTGACCAACAGACAGTGGGATCCGACTGTGATAGACTCCACAGTGAGACGTGAAGCACAGAACTAGGGTTTCCCTCTGATCAATAACTTAGGAAAAGTGTACTTCACAATGCAAACATCTCCCAGTCACAACTTCCTGGAGAGATCCCTGGCCCCAGCACTGGGACATCTCAGGACAAGGTGTCATTCAAGGCAAGGACAGCGTTCAATTAGATCCCGTGAGTTAGAGGAGAAAAATAAGCTTAGTTCCACTTGTTATTAAATCTGAAATTTCAGAATGTGAAATTGACAGGATCGATATCTGTGATGGATATTTGTGCAGTGATGATCAGGTTGTAAGCTTGTAACATTATCTTAAACAGGCTCAGAAAACCCAGAAATAACGAACATGAAATGTTCTGCTCACTCACCTGGAACTCCAATGACGGCAATGAACATGTACAATATTTTCTCCACACTGAAATACCTATCCAACATTGCAGACATTTCCTCTGGCCAGTGATTTGTCTCTTTGTGCGACAGGCGATCTCTCGGAATGAAATGTTAAGGCACCACATACCTGGGGTTTTTAAAGCCATTCAGCAATTCCACTGGGACAGATTTCAACAGATTGAAAAATAGAGGTTTTAAAATTATTTACAAACCAATTACGTCAGACAAGTACAATCCCTGCGATGACAGATTGTCATTAAATTAATGAATAATTTTTAGATAATTTGTGGGAGTTAGTTTGTTACAACAAAGGTAACTGAACCGTCCGAGGTATCTTATCAATTAAATTCGCTTCCACTGTAAATATGTACTTCAAAGGAACTATTGAAGTAAATTATGTCATTGTGCCTGTGAAATTGTTCGGGATCACCTACTGTTACCATTCTCCTCGAGAGTATAAACTCTTGATGTAGTTTGTGTTTGTAGGACTCTACTGAGAGGCCTCGAAAAAAATGTCTGTTTGTGTTGATGATTAAACACGATTTCATATCCACTAAATCCTCCATCTGCTTCAGTGACTTAGTCACACACAGATCATTTGGGGGCTCATCCAGGACCCATTCCTAACCCGAACGCATGCCTTGAAATTGAGCAGTCTACTGGGGGGAGGGGTCTGTTTTAATCATGTCACTCCGTAGGTGTCACAGAACACGGTGCGGAAGTGTGTGTGTGTGTGTGTGTGTGTGTGTGTGTGTGTGTGTGTGTGTGTGTGTGTGTGTGTGTGTGTGTGTGTGTCTGTGTGTGTGTTTGTTTGTGTGTGTGTGTGTGTGTTTGTTTGTGTGTGTGTGTGTGTGTGTGTGTGTGTCTGTGTGTATGTGTGTGTGTGTGTGTGTGTGTCTGTCTGTCTGTCTATGAACGTTAGTGTGCGTCAGTGTGTTTTTGTGTCTGTGTCTCTACTTGTCCCTGCCTGACTATACACGTGCCCGTACACCTCCAATTCAGTTTATCCTCCTTGGTACAGCCCCTTCCCATCTGTCTCCGCAATGCAGATGTTCTCGAACTCTCATTTCAAACGCTTCACAAAATGGCTGCTGAATCGTAACAAAGCAAGAACAGAGGGCAGATTTCAAATTGCATTTATTATTAATGTATGTAAAAATAAAACAACCTTGAGACTCGCCACAGCTCCATTTCGGCAGACACCCCCCACATGCACATTAGGTTATCCCGGAGCAAGAATCAGTTCAAGCAGTTCACAAAATAGCTGTCTCCATAAATTCCTTTATAAACGGAACAACACTGAGTTTTCACACACCTCCAAATCCACCGGCTCCCCCAAGCCAGTACTCACCCCCGAATCCGCCAACACCCCCAACTCTGTGCAAATCTGTGTGCATCCACAAATCTGTGCTCACTGGCAAAACCTCATTCAACCCTCAAATCAGTGTGCACCCCAAAAGCAACCGGCACCCGGAAAGTCCAGTTCACTCACACATTCTCTGACGTACCCCTAATCTGTGCTCATCCGGAAAGCAACATTCGCCACCAAATCCGTATCGTTACACTCTCACAGAGCAGGAGTCACTTCCACTACTTTACAAAATAGCTGTTTCCGCCTTAAAAATAGCAAGAACAAAGTTTAAAATGCAAACATACGCCCACATGCGTATTCCTCGTATAATCATTGACATCCCCCTAAATCTGCGTACCTCACCAAACCCATCTTTATCCCCTCATCAGTGGGTGTGCCAAATTAAGGAACTCAACCTGCAGCTCGATGAATTTCGGCTCATACAGGAGAATGAGGAAGTTGATGCACAAGCAGTTGTAATTTATTGTCAGGCTCTGAGGGAGAACTGGTAGAGAATGCAGCAAAATGAGGAAGACGGACACATCGAGACAAATGCCGATGGCGGTTGCGAGTTCAGCACCGCCTCCTTTCCCTTTGATCGATACAAGAGGAGTTTGTGAGCGGCCTATCGCTGTGTAGCTCGCTGTGGCAGGTAGTTAGGCTTCTGCGCTCGTGTGGCTTCTGCCTCCCTTTCCATGAATGTGGCTGTTATTGGATGAAGGAATCGTGGTTCCATTTACAGAGTAGTCTATTGCGTTTAAGGACTGTGAACTTTTTCAGTCTAAAGGATTTTGTATTTATGTTTTAAATCGACGTTCCTTTTCCATTTTATTGTGCGAAGGGACCGGGTTTGGGGTTGATGTTCTGTTGTGTTCTGTTAGATATGTTTGCGGAGTGGGGAGCGTTGGTCTTGCTTTGTTTTGTCCCGGGGTCGTTGGTGTTGATGTTCTGTTGTGTTCTGTTAGATATGTTTCCGGGGTGGGGACGATGTTCTTGCTTTGTTTTGTCCCGGGGTCGTTGGTGTTGATGTTCTGTTGTGTTCTGTTAGATATGTTTCCGGGGTGGGGACGATGTTCTTGCTTTGTTTTGTCCCGGGGTGTTTGGTGTTGATGTTCTGTTGTGTTCTGTTAGATATGTTTGCGGGGGTGGGGGGCGATGTTCTTGCTTTGTTTTGTCCCGGGGTGTTTGGGATTGATGTTCTGTTGTGTTCTGTTAGATATGTTTGCGGAGGTGGGGGACGATGTTCTTGCTTTGTTTTGTCCCGGGGTGGTGGGGGTTGATGATCAGGATGCCGTTCCTTTTCTGTCCAGGAGTGTGGGTTTGACGTTTCTCTGTGAACGGCTTTCATGCTCTTTCTTTGTTTCGTTGCTATCCGGAGTTGTATATGGTGACAGACTTTGAAAATAAATGAATCTTTGAACCATTGGAAATGGCTGTTAGTGGGATATCTTAAACTGGAAAGGGACCCTACGTCACTGAAGATGATGAATATGTGACTGAAGGTGTGATATGTGAATGGCCACAGTGCACAGAATAAGGTCGGTGATCTTGTGGCGCAGCTAGAGATTGGCAGGTATGAGACAGTGGACATTCTGAGTCATGGCCGAAAGAAGGAACAGTGGTCAGAGCAGTGCATCCAAGGATATGAACTGTATCGGAAGAAATAGATAGATCTGCGAATAGAGCTTGTAGTTTGTTGGTACAAATCAAGTCAAATCCTTATAAAGTGACAGAGGATCGGCAGATATAAAATCCATATGGATAGAGTTAAAAATGCAAGTGTAAGATTACCTTGATGGGAGTTATATACGGATATTGAAACAGCAGCCAGGAAGTGGACAACAAATTACAACAAGAGATCTAAAATATGTAAAAGGGCAATGTTTCAACTCCACTACTCACCGAGGATTTCAATATGCAGGGAGGTTGAAAAGGTCCGTTAGTGCTGATTCCCAGGAGGCATTGTTTTAGAACGCATACGATATGGCCTTTGAAGCAGCGTGTGGTTGAGCCTACAAGGAAAGCGTAATTCTGGATTAGTATCAGCGAGGAATTCGTCAGAATAGATTGGGAAGAGACACTGGAAAGTATGACGGTGTTTTGCATCAATGTCTGTTTTTTTCTGGGTGAGATTCGGAAAGCGAACGGAAGGTGCATCCCGAATATAAAGAATAGGTATCCTAACGAGAGGATCAGGCAACCGTGGCTGACGAGAGAAGTCTAAGACAGATTAAACGCAAAAGAGAGGGTACATAATATAGCAAATATTTGGTGGGAATGTAGAACACTGGGAAGTTTTTAAGGGCAGAAAAGATTAAATATGAAAGCAGGCTAAGCAATATCATCAACGAGGTTACAGAAAGATCGTTCTGTGGAAGACACCAGTAACGCAAGACTGTCAGGAGGCAGAAGTGACTGTAGGTGGTATTATTGAGGTGAAGATGTTCAGAAGCTGAAAAGCGTGAAGGTAAGTAAGTCACCTGGTCCAGAGAGACTAGACTGCAGAGTTCTGAAAATAGATAACTGAAGAGATTGTGGAGGCATCAGCAATGATCTTTCAAGAACCTAGAGAGACTGGAATGGATGCTGAGGACTGGAACATTGCAAATGTCACTGCACTCTTTAGGAAGGAATGGGGGTATCACAAAGGGAATTATCGGTCAGCTTGCCTGTCTTGAACGGCTGGAAGACGTCGGAGCCGATCACTAAGGATGAGGTTTCGGGGTGCTTGGGGGCACACGTTAAAATTCTGCAAGGTCAGAATTTCTGAAGCGGAAATGCTACCTGACAAATCGGTTGGAATTCTCTGAAGTAGTGTCAGGCTTTGCCTCAAAGGAGGCTTCGGATCAGAAGCGGTGTCTGCTCTGGGGACGTCACCCGGATAGGTTTCTGTGAAACTTATCTCTTTTTACTGTGTCAGCGATACTTAGAGTAGTCTAGATAGTCGCTGAATGTTCGTCATGCTGGATGTTGTAGCACTGGAAGACCCAGATTTTCCCATGGAACCTCTTCAGCCTGAAGTGTGTCCAGGTGCAGCTCCTTAAAGACCCAGTCAGGGATGTGGAGCAGCAGCTGGATGACCTTCCGCTCTTACCGAACGGTGAGGAGATCACGGATCGGTGTTACAAGGAAGTAGTCGCGTCTCAGTTGCAGGAGGTGGCTTGCTGGGTGACTGTTAGCAGAAGGAATGAGAAGGTGAATAGGCAGTTAGCGCAGAGCACCCCTGTGGCCATTCCCCTGAATAATACGTACCCTTTTGGATACCCCAGTGGCCGATGACCTCCCAGGGAAATGAAGCGGAGACTAGGTTACTGGCACTGAGCATGAGTCCGTGGTGCAGAAGGGAAAAACGGGGGAAGAGGGAGCTGGTAGTGCTGGGGGTGGGGTATGGTCAACAGTCAAGTGAACAGTCAGGAGATTCTGTGAACGTGAAAAGTGCACACGGATAGTGACTCCCATGTGCTAGATCAGGGGTAACACGGATTGCGCCCACCACAATTTGGAGGGGCAGAGTGGACAGTCAGTTGTCTCGGTACACATTGGTGCCAATGGCATAGGAAGGGAAAACAAACATAGACTGAAGATAAAATTTAGAGAGCGAAGCAGAGAAACTGAAAGCAGAAGCTCTAGGTGAATGTTTTCTGGATTTCTACCTCTGGCATGCGCCAGTGAGGGTAGAATCAGGATGATGTGGCAGAAAAATATGGTGTAGATCTGAGAAGATGGTACAGTTAGAGGGGCTTCAGTTTGTTGAATCATTGCGATATATTCTGGGGATTGCATGACCTCCACAAAAGAGACAGCTTGCACCTGAACCAGACGGGGTCCGCTGTTCTCAATGTTTACTCATCTTGTTGGTGACATTCCATCTAATTCTGTAGGAGCGTGGAAACCATAATGAATGGACTCTGAATAGGACGCATGTTGAAAAGCAAAGACAGAGTGCAGTCAGACTGTCGGGAAGGACAGGCAGTTGACAGGACAAAGCAGCAGCTAGCACGGTGAGTATCGATGCATTAGGACTACAGAATCAAAAAGGGTAGTTAATACTGTACTCAAAATAGTACAGCCGTGGCTGACAGAGGAAGTTAAAGCTAATGAATAAAGCAAACGAAAGGGCATACGACAAAAAATAGCGTGAATTTAGAGGGTTAGGAAGATTTTTGAAACCTAACAACAAATAGAATCAATTAGGAGGTAAGAGATGAAAAATGAAAGCAAGTGAGCAAACAATATCAAGTCGGATAGAAAAACATATTTTCCAAGTATATCAGAATAAAAGAGATATGAGAGTGGATATAGGACAGTAGAAAATGAGGTGGTAGAAATTATAACGAGGAACAGGAGATGGCCGATTAACTAAATGAATATATTGCATCAGTCTTCACTGGAGGACAGAGGACTGGAAAATTGCAAAAGTCACTAAGGACTTTCAGAAAGGAGGAAAACATCAGAAAGGAAATTATGGAGCAGTTAGCTGATCTTGGTGGTCGGAAAGATGTTGAATTTAATTTTTGAGGATAAAGTTATGTAGTACTTGGTGACTCAGGACAAGACATGACAAAGTCAGCATGGTGCGCTTAAGGGAAAATGTTTTCGGACGAACCTGATAGGATTCTCTGAGAGGATTACAAGTCGGGTAGATAAAGAGGATGCAGATGACCGAGTATATTTGGATTCCCAGCAGGCCCTTGACAGGGCGCCAGAGTATTACAAGTACATTACGATCATCATTAGAGCATTGGCTGACTGCTCCGAGGCATCCAGTGGGAATGAAAACATCCTTTCCTGGTGGGCTGCCGGAGACTATTGGTGCTCTACAGGGGTCGCTGTTGGGACGTCTTCTTTTGATGCTGTATATCAATGATTTAGATGATGGAATAGCTGGCTTTGTTGCCAGGATTCCATGTGAAACAGGGTTAGTAAAGGGGCAGTCTGTGTTGAGGAAACAGGTAGGCTGTGGAAGGACAGATAAGGAAAATCAGCAAGGAAGTGACAAGTGAAACACAATTTTGGAAAATGCATGGTCAAGCAATCTGGTGGAAGCAATAAACCTACAGACTATTTTCTAAACTTGGAGGAAATTCAATAAGTATTGAGATGCAAAGGGACTTGGGAATTATTGTATCGAACGCCATAAAGGTGAACTTTCAGGTTGAGTTGGTGATACGCACGCCAGTGCAATATTAGTATTCATTTCAAGAGTTTTGGAATATCAAAGCAGGGATGTGATACTGAAGCGTTTTAAATCACTGCGTTGGCATCACCTTGAGTATTGTGAACGATTTTCTGCTCCTTATCTGAGAAATGATACACTGGCGTTGGAGACATTTCACAGGATGTTCGCTAATGATCATTCCAGGAACTAAAGGGGAATGTTTGATGGCTCGGGGTTTATACCCACTCCAACGTAAAAGCATGAGCCGAAATCTTTAGAATGTTGAAAGGGTATTTTCGATGGGTTGGGAGTTTTGGACAAGACGCCTCGGGATAGAGACCGTCAGATTTATACAGAGCTGCGGAGCACTTCCTTTCGCCTGTGAGTGGTGCATTTGTAGAATTTGTTACCACAGGCAGCTGTGAAGGCCAGGTCGTTGGGAGTATTCAAGGCGAGGAATGAGTGGCAACGGCATCAAAGGTTACAATGGGGTCTTTTAAGAGCAACTTAGACAGGTACATGGAGCTGAGGAAAATAGAGGGCTGTGCGCTAGGGAAACTCTGGGTAGGGTTCATGGTCCGCACAACGTTGTGGGCCGAATGGCATGTAATGTACTGTTCATTTCTGTGTTTTATGTCCTAAGTTACGGGGAAAATGCCGGGGAGTGGGAGTAAGGAAGGGAACAAAGATTCAATCATGTCTGAATGGTGGAGCAGACTCGATGGGTCAAATGGACTAATTGTGCTCCTGTGTCTTATGGTCTGAAGATCCATCCGTCACGAACTGGCCGGACTGTGATGATCTGAGGAATACAGCAACAGTTCATTCAGCAACACCTGAATTCCGGTGGAGGATTGCAACATTTATGGATAAATAATCAGATTAATCCCTTTTTATATATTAGATACTACGGAATCAAAGAGAGTGGACGGCAAATGCATGATACACGAGGCATAATTCTTCCGTGAACGCAATAATAATTTTCAGTTCAGTTTTCAGTTGTACAGAGTTGTGAAGAAGATGATGAGGGGCATTCATCGTGTGGGTGGTCAGAGGCTTTTTCCCAGGGCTGAAATGGTTGCCACAAGAGGACACAGGTTTAAGGCGCTGGGGAAAAGGTACAGAGGAAATGGCAGGGTTGTTTTTTACGCAGAGAGTGGTGAGTTCGTGGAATGAGCTGCCGGTCACGATGGTGGAGGCGGATACGATAGGGTATTTTAAAAGACTCCTGGATATGTCCATGGAGCGTAGAATAATAGAGGGCTATGGGTAAACCGAGTAATTTCTCAGGTCGGGACATTTCGGCACAACTCAGTTGACCGAAGGGCCTGCATTGTGCTGTAGGTTTTCTATTTTTCCATGTTTATATTCCCAAATAGCGGTCACATGTTGCTCAATTCAAATACTACACCAAATAAACATTTTGATGCTGCAGGAGGAAATAATTCCGTTCGCTTTTATTTACAGATTTCTCCCGTCGCTGCGAACAGGTACTTCACTGCATATTTCAGCTCGTCCCTGAATTTTCTCTGTGACAGTCCATAGATACAAGTGTTGGTGCACATGCTGAGGAAAGACAGCATGAACCCGCATTGCTGCAGGATATAGGTCGGTTTGCTGAAATATCTGTCTGTGTAGGAATAGTTTTCCACTTGCCAGTTCATCGAATGTACGAGATAGGGCATCCAAAGTAATATGAAATTCGCAGAAAGAGCGAACAACAGTATCATTGACTTTCTCCGGTTCTGCACCTCTGGATCATGACGATTTCCGCCGCTTTTCCGAAGTACCTGGCGAACTCTATTTGTCGCTATCACCCGGTGGACGGTGGAAACATTGAATAACAAAATTAAACAGATCGGCAGTGACGGTGTTGTGATGCCGTGAAAGACCTGGTAGGCTTTCCACAGGGGTGAGGTGAAGTATTCAGCCACGGGGACACAACGCCATCGATCCATTGCAAAGTAAATTGGAACGGCCTGGGCACAACACGCCGCACTCACTGTTACTACCACCACAGTCGCTGTTCTCTCGGTGCAATATCGGTTCCGCAGCTTCTCACAGCGGATGGCGACGCACCGATCGAAAGTGAAAGCTACCGTCAGCCAAACGGAGCAGTCCCTGGTTGCGAGACTCACGACAAGTAGCACAGAACACACCGGCGTTACGAGCAAGAAATGAGCAAACAAATAGATATAGTTTATCCTCTCTAATATAAGAACAACGATCACCACTATCAGATCGACTGCCGCCATGGCCACAAGGTAGAGAGTGATGCATTTGGACAGCCCGCATTTCCCCCGGAGCAAGATCACAATCGCCGTTAAATTAACTGCAATAGTTATATATAAAAAAAAACAATTACTATCAGGTACCGCAGAGTGATCGGTATGACTTGATTTGCGTTGTGTGAGTAGTAATGGATTTGACCATTGTGTCGAGTCTCTGCAAGGGTAACAGTCCCCCTGCGCTGACCAAGATGCGGTATGGCTGGCCCGACAAAGCTGATTCTAACTTTTATTGCACAATTTTGATTTCTACAGTTTCACGTCCAGACGTTAACCATCAGAAGGAAAGTCAGGAGTTGACAGCAGAGCGCCCGCAATTGGCTCTGTTCAGGAGTGAACTAAGGGCCGTTTTCCTCTCCTGTAAGGCGAGGTTATAAGACACTGTCCCGAATAGGATGTTGTCTTGCGGAAAAGGGCAGAGGTAGTGGAGAGAGCTTTTTAACCTAATTACACTTCCTTAAAAGAGTATTTAATTAGATTTCATATAATTTAAAAAATATATACTTTTTTTAAATGTCATGAATGCATTTCACTGTAAACCAGGAGATATTTGCAGGCCGTTGACACAGCCTTCTGATCTCAGAAGATGTGAAACAGATCTCAGGACTCGCTGGTCACAGGGAGACAAACCATGAATGTTAAAGTCAGACGTTACACTTTGTGCGCTCTGTGTCGAAAAACGGAGATATCAGCGAGGCCTGCTGACTTTTATTAGGAAGACAGACTACAAAATTACAAACAGGTAAATCATGAGAGTTTTACTGTAAGCGCTGCCGAGACATGCTTAATCGCCGAAACATTCGTGGGAAATCAACATGCTCACAGAAATATCAATATTAATTTAAAAACAATAGCTGGACATTAAGTTCAGTGGATTCAATAAATTGTTGCTTATATAGTTATATCGACATTGAAAAAGAAAAAAAAAACTGAATCACCTAACGAATGAGACAGTTATTGTAATACACATTAGACCATAAGACAAAGAAGCATAATTTGGTCATTTGTCCCATCGAGTCTCCACGGCCATTTGGTCATGGCTGACACATATTCTCTCTCTGTGCCAATCTCTTGTCACCCCCGAATCCCTTCATGTCCTCAGCAATCAACCTATGCCTTAACTAGACATCAAGACGCGGGATCCACAGCAGCCCCTGAAAACGACGGCAACAAATTTACCATTTTCTGGGTAAAGGATACGCCACACCCTCATCTCCATTCTGAATGGGCTTCCCTCTATTCTGAGGCCGTTTCCTCCAGTCACAGACTCCCCAAACATATGAAACATCCTCTCCTAATCCACTCTATTAAGGCCATTCATGAGTTGATATGTTTCAAGTAGGTCACCGCTCACTCCTCCGATTTCTAATGAAAAGTTACCCATCAAACTCTCTTCATACGATAAGCCGTTCATCCTGGAATCATTTTATTTTTGCACCTCATACTTTTGTAGTTCCTCTCCATTTAGAACGTAGCCAACTATTTCACGTCTTCTAGCACAATGCGTGACGATACACTTCCCGACATCACATTCCATCTGCCACGCCTTTGCTCATTCTCTAAATCTATCTCAGTCTTACTGTGGCCTCTCTACTTTCTCAACACTACCTGCCTCTCAATCTGTCTTCATATTGTCAGCAATCTTTGCAACAAAGCCATGAATTCCATCAACCTGTTTATTTAAATATAGCATTAAATCAATCTCATTCAACACAGTCCCTGTTGAATAACACTAGTCACCGGCAGTCAACTAGAAAAGGATCCCTATTTTCCCATTCTTTACCTCCTGCCCATCAACCGCTGTTTTATCAATGCTAGAGGATTCCATGTAATACCATGGGCTCGTAGCTTGTTAAGCAGACACATGTGTGGCTCCCTGTGAAAGTTTTTTCGAAGATCTAAGTACACACGAACCGGTTCTTCTTTTTATATTATGCTTTTTTATTTCTTCAAAGAATTACAACAGATTTGTCAGGCAAGATTTGCTCTTGAGGACACCATCGCCTATTTTATCACGCATCTCCAAGAAACCTGAAACCACATCCTGAACGATTGTCTTCACCAGTTTCTCAAACCCTGTGTTCAGACTAATTGGCCTAGGATTTATCTTATTCTGCCTCTTTCCCTTCTTTAAGAGTCAAATGACATTTGCAATATTCCAGTCGTCAGGAACCATTCCAGAAGCTGGGGACTCTTGACACATAATTACTAACACCCCGCAATTTGTTTATCCACCTTTTCCGAACACTGGCTGTGTGTGTGTGTGTGTGTGTGTGTGTGTGTGTGTGTGTGTGTGTGTGTGTGTGTGTGTGTGTGTGTGTGTGTGTGTGTGTGTGCGCGCGCGTGTTTGCGTGTTTGTGTGTGTGTGTGTGTGTGTGTGTGAGTGTGTGTGTGTGTGTGTGTGAGTGTGTGTGTGTGTGTGTGCGCGCGCGTGTGTGTGTGGTTTTACACTTGATATTCCTTTGCTCTGCCCACTGTAATTCCACACCATCCCCAAATGTTTGCTAGTTATTTCTAAAGATTTGATTTCATTTTAACAACAGAAGAACTCCGCTCCCTTGCCTTCCGATACAATGTGTATCCTTGGACATTTATCTTCCAGCGTTAATCTTCTTTTAGCCACGAGTCAGTGATGCCTGCATCATCATACAGTTCAGTCAGTAAACGTGATACAAGTTAATCTACTTGATCCCGTATACAGCGCGCTTTCGAGTGTAAAACCTTCAGTCCTGCCTTCGCCGTGCTCGGTTTTGTCCACCTTTTACGTTTCAATGGATCTGGCTGACTGCAGCTTCGTCCTACTATTATACTTCACTTGTTTGGAGTCTCAGTACTCATTACCTCTGTTTGTAAACGAACTGCTTCCTCTTCAACACCATCACTCCGGTTTCCATCCGCCTGCCATCGAATAAAAATCAACCAGACAGCTGCAGCTCGCCTGCCCGCAAGGCTATTGGCTCCCATTCGGGCTCAGGTCGTGCCATCCCTAGTAGAAATCCCAAAAATCCATGAATCTGAGCCTCCGCCCCTCCACCAGTTCGTCGTCCACGCATTCACCTGTCAAATCACCCGATTCGTATTCACACTGGTACGTGACACAGACAGCAAATCAGAGATTACTACGCTGGAAGTCCTGTTTCTCAACCTTTCTTCCTAACCTCAAGCTTCCTCAAGCTTACTAACCTCTCTCTTCAGTTCCCCCTCAACTTAACCACCTGTGTCACTGTTGCCAAAATGTACCTGGACTTCCGGATGCTCACCCTCGCCCTTCAGAATACCTCGGAACAGATCCGGGACTTCCGTGATGCTGGCACCAGGAAGACAACCATCGGTTTGGATCTATCGCGCCCCCAGAATCACCTCTCTGTTCCTCTGAATGTAGAATATCCAATGAACACTACAGTCACTTTTATCACTCTGCTCTGCAGAGCCACTGTACCAGAGATCAGTCACTGTGGCTCCCTGCAGTCTCTGAAGTTGTAAAATTATAATTGCGGGGAATGGCCACAGGTGTACTCTGCACGGGCTGTGAATTTCCCCTTCTTCTCATGACAGTCGCACAGCTACTTCCTCCAGCAATCGAGAGACATCGAGAGGAACAGATACACATTGTATTCCCTCCCCTCAGCCGACAATCGCGCTGGAAGGGATAAGGTAATGGAGTAACGGCCGCCGCCCCTGGTTTTAGGACAAAGGTATTCTTATTTGGGGAAACATGGGGAAATAATTCTCTACTCCTCGAACAAATGTTGTGTTTACTTCGGTATTGGGGAAAAAACCTGGAGAAAGTGTCATGATTCCTGATTAGACAAGAAACAACAGATATGAAGACAACTTAACTGAAATATTCAGGGTGGAGGTACCTCGGAAGGTTGAACACACTCTTAAGTAATTCAATTGCAATTACAAAAGCGACGTGAAACGACATTACCATTGATTTCCTTCACTGAGTAGCACTACACAACCTTTATATGATATCACACCAGAAATGTAATGTACATAGAGAAGGTATTTTGTTATAATTCCCTCAGTTTGTGATGACAACAGGGGATGTATCCATTTTACATGGAGGGAGAGGGAAAAACTAATGAAACTTTGCGATCTAATAAATACTTACGACACATCGAATCTCTTTCTTCCTGCAGTAAACTTTCAGCTTATTATGAGCGGAATTGTGCCGGGGCTGCCCGAAGTCAGAGAGAGAGAGATATCACGGCACAGTGCGGTCTCAACGCTGGCCGAGCCTGAAGAGTCATTGCTGTCATTGTCATGAGGCTGCGTGAAGGAGTATCTTTGTGGGCTGCCCTGGGGAAGTCCATCTGAAGAGTCTCGACGCGAAACGTCGAAAAGGTTTTCCTTTCCATGGACGCTGCCTGACCTACTGACCTCCACCAGCATTGTGAATGTGGTATTTCCCTCTTTGCGCATTTTGTAAACATATTTCAACTTTCCCGGCATTTGTTGTTTTAACAGTACTACAACGTATAATGTATGCTTAATCGATATTACATTAATTTATATAAATGTATCAAACACCTCAATTATATCCCCGGATGAAATCAAACCAGTAAATATAGGCGAATTATATTTGGAATCTAACTGAACTGTGAAGATTTATTTTCATCGATCAAGAACAAAGGAAAGTGCACTGGACAGCATATGCACCTTGAGCATCAAAATAATATTAATCTACGATGCCCCGAGCGCGATATAAAGACATGGCATTACCTGGAACAGCGAGTGCGGCAAGCACCGGGCAGTAAATTCTGACGATATTATAAATTGTGGAATATCCCATTTTCTAACTCAAACAGCGATCAGTTGTACAAATTGTCCCAACTGCCAGCATGCACTAGTTTGAGGAGTTCTTATACATCAGTGGAAAACAAGGTTAAAACAGTCAGTGTTCCCATTGGGATCATTAGACACAATCCACTGAACAAACACGAAGTGTCAAATATTATTACACATTGTCTCATTGTCCACCATTTTAGTTCGTAGAGGAAAATTAGAAAGAACTTCCTTTGATTACCGTGAAGCATTTTCAGTGACGAGGGTTGGTGCAGTTCTGTTTCGGAATGTTTGAACTGTTAAAAGAGAAAAAGAAACAACATCAGCAAGCGCTGTCTCCTTTAGTCATTGAACAATTCTAAATTGTTAGAAACAGGTGAACCAGTAAGACGAAGCGTGTTCAATGTGGGTGAAATGTGCGGTGAGCCTTCCTAGAAGAGCCCAGCTTAGTAGCCTGTCTTGTCATTCCCGTGCCTCCAACGCTTCTGGCGACAACCTCAGGCGGTTAAGTATTGAATGAGAATTTTGTTTGCGTTCCTGAATATCCCGTGACTTTACAGAGTCGAACAAATCTGAGCACCTGCAGAAACTTTCCCGACAGGAGAACGTCTGGACACAGATTCACCACTCGCAGGCAACAGAAATCCCACCTCAAGTCTGTGCTGACAGACGTTCCTCTGTTCTGTGCCGTGTAGACCAGGTGGTGAAGGGTGAGCGCGGCATGTTTGCCTTCATCATGGAGGCTTTGGGGGAGTCGGAAAAGTCTTCAGTAGCTGAAAATGTATTAAGTATGCATTTAAATGTATACTTAAATATAAATGTATTAAATGCCATCAGACTCCTCAGTACACAGAGCCTGGGCTGACACCAACTTACTGCTCTCTGCTGTGCCTATTGTCGTGTTTATTATTTATTGTAATGTCTGCACTGTTTTGTGCACTTTATGCAGTCCTGGGTAGGTCTGTAGTCAGGTGTAGATTTTTTTACTATGTTTTATTTACGTTGTTCAGTGTAATTTTTGTACTGTTTCGTGTACCACCATTGTCCTGAAAAAAGTTGTGTCGTTTTTGCTGTGTACTGTACCAGCAGTTATGGTCGAAATGACAATAAAATGACTTGACGACTTGAAGTAGGGCGCACATGTATCACCGCGCCGTTCTGGTCACCACACTGCATAAATGACGTCATTAACTGGAAAGATTAGATAGGCGAGTGATGTAATTAACTGCAATAAGTCATATAAAATTAAAATAAAATATTATTAGCTGCTGCAGAATGATCAGTGTAACTTTACTTGTGTTGCATGAGTAATAGTCGAACGGGCTGTAGTGAGGATAATAGGTGCACTTGTGCCGAATGGGATGTGATGCGTGTGTCCCGTTCAATCTGATTCTACATCATAATGCACAATTTAGATCTCGTTCGTTTTCCATCCAGAAGTTAACCATCACAAGGAAAGCCAGAGGCTGCCAGCAGAGCGCCATCAAGCGGCATTGTTAAGTAGTGAACAACCGTCCGGGTTCCAGTTCCGGAAGGCGAGGTTATGAAGTGCTGTCCCGAATTTGGAAAACTTTTCAATAAACTGGGAATGGATTCTTCAGGATTCGAAATATAAACTAGGAGAACGTCAGCATAAAGGCAGATATTATGAATAGTCCCATTTATGAAAATTCTATGAATATCTTTAGCTTCACGAAGTGCAATAGCCAAGGGATTCAGTACCAAATTAATTAAAAAGGGACTTAATGGACATCCTCGTCTCGTACCCCGCGAAGGCCGAAAAAAAGGGAGATCTGCAATTATTAGTAATAACAGTAGCAAAAGGTGTGTTATATATAATTCTGATCCACTTATTAAAATTAATACCAAAGCCGAATTTCTCTAAAGGATTAGTAAAGTGTCTCTATTCAACTCTGTCAAATGCCTGACATACAGACAGACATACTTTATTGATCCCGAGGGAAATTGGGTTTCATTACAGTCGCACCAACCACGAATAGGTAGAAATATAGCAATATAAAAACACAAATAATTAAATAATAAGTAAATTATGCCAAGTGGAAATTAGTCCAGGACCAGCCTATTGGCACAGGGTGTCTGGCACTCCAAGGGAGGAGTTGTAAAGTTTGATGGCTACAGGTAGGAATGTCTTCCTATGACGTTCAGTGTTACATCTCGGTGGAATGAGTCTCTGGCTGAATGTACTCCTGTGCTTAACCAGTACATTATGGAGTGGATGAAAGTCATTGTCCAAGATGGCATGCAACTTGGACAGCATCCTCTTTTCAGACACCACCGTCAGAGAGTCCAACTCAACCCCCACAACATCACTGGCCTTATGAATGAGTTTGTTGATTCTGCTGGTGTCCGCTACCCTCGCCTGCTGCCCCAGCACACAACAGCAAACATGATAGTACTGACCACCACAGACTCGTAGAACATCCTCAGTATCGTCCGGCAGATGTTAAAGGACCTCAGTCTCCTCTGAAAATAGAGACAGCTCTGACCCCTCCTGTAGACAGCCTCAGTGTTCTTTGACCAGTCCAGTTTATTGTCAATTCATATCCTCAGGTAATCCTCCACCATGTCCACACTGACCCCTTGGATGGAAACAGGGGTCACCGGTGCCTTGGCCGTCCTCAGGTCCACAACCAGCTCCTTAGTCTTTTTCACATTAAGCTGCAGATGATTCTGCTCGCACCATGTAACAAAGTTTCCCACCGTAGCCCTGTACTCAGCCTCATCTCCCTTGCTGATGCATCCAACTATGGCAGATTCATCAGAAAACGTCTGAAGATGGCAAGACTCTGTATTGTAGTTGAAGTCCGAGGTGTAGATGGTGAAGAAAAAGGGAGACAGGACAGTCCCCTGTGGAGCCCCAGTGCTGCTGATCGCTCTGTCTGACACACAGTGTTGCAAGCGCACGTACTGTGTCTGCCAGTCAGGTAATCAATAATCCATGACATCAGGGAAGCATCCAGCTGCATCCCTGTCAGCTTCTCACCCAGCAGAGCAGGGCGGGTGGTTTTGAACGCACGGAAGAAGTCAAAAACATGACCGTGCTCGCCGGCTTATCCAGGTGGGCGTAGACACGGTTCAGCAGGTAGATGATGGCATCCTCAACTCCTAGTCGGGGCTGGTACGCGAACTGAAGGGGGGTCTAAGTGTGGCCTAAATATAGGCCGGAGCTGCTCTAGAACAAGTCTGTCTAGGGTCTTCATGATGTGGGAGGTCAATGCCACCGGTCTGTAGGCATTGGAGCCACTGGGGCGCGGCGTCTTCGGTGCAGGGACGAGGCAGGACGGCTTCCACAGCGCAGGAACCCTCTGGAGACTCAGGCTCAGGTTAAAGACATGGTGAAGTACTCCACATAGCTGGGGGGCCCAGGCTTTGAGCACCCTGGGGCTGACACCATCCGGGCCTGCAGCCTTGCTTGGGTGGAAACTTTTCAGCTGTCTTATCACCTGTTCAGCTGTGAAACCCACTGTGGTGGTTTCAGGTGAGGGAGGTATGTAGTCCTGAGAGCAGGGTGGTGGCTGTAAGGAGGGGTAGGAGGGGAGAGTGGAGTATGTGTTAGTTGGGGGCCAACAACAGATGAATCATGTGGGGGATGGGCAGGGGCCACAGTGTCAAATCTGTTGAAGAACAGGTTAAGTTCGTTGGCCCTGTCCGTACTGTCTTCAGCTCCTCCGTTGCTAGTTTGCCGGAACCCAGTGATGGTCCTCATCCCACTCCAGACCTCTTTCATGTTGTTCTGTTAGAGTTTCCACTCAATCTTCCTCCTATAACTGTCTTTTGCCTCTCTGATCTTGTCTTTCAGGTCCCTCTGTATTGTCCTCAGCTCCTCCCAATTTTCATCTCTAAACGCCCACTTTTTAGCGTTCAGGATGTCCTTAATGTCTTTTGTTACCCATGGCTAGTGTGTGTATCTCGGGGGTGGGGGTGGGTGCGGTGGGGTGGTTTGGGTGGTGGGGTGTTTTAGAAAAGGATGAATATATACCATTTAACAGTCTCCTAACATTAGAGAAGGGATAACGGCCATTAACACAACGTGTTTGGTCTTGAGAGATAGTTTTTAGCTAGTAAATTCTCCAGCTGATTAGCCATTAGTTTTCAAAGAATTTTAGCATCCGCATTTAATGATGAAATAGGTCTATATGATGCACAGTCAGTGGAAGGTCCTTTATTATGTTGATTTCAGGCTTACTTCCTGTGCCACATGCAACCGGGCTAAGAACTGGGAAGGCAGTACAGTTAAACATGCAGCGAAGCAGTTGGTGCAGCGGGGTAGTTTCAGATATCGGGATCATTGAGCTCTCTTCACTGGCAGGAAAGACCGGTGTCATGGCAACAGGCTACACCTAAGATAACGTTGTTTCTCTGCCAGTGCCTGGGAGAGTTTTAAATCATGTGGCATAAACTTTTCACAATTAAACTCCAATCATCTTGCTAGGTTCATTTCCATTTCATTTTCATTTTTAGAATCTTTTCATTACTACATAATCTTCAACAGCTATAGAATAATACAAAACTTCAACATATTAAAATATATACAACTAATAGAGCTGAAGAAAAAAAACTAATCGTAATATATAAAAATGAAAAAATTATATATAGAAAAAGAAGGAAAAAGAAAGAACCCCATCTAACTAAGAAAAAAAACATTAACTTAAAAACAAAACAACATTAGGAATCAACCCCCGGAAGCAATACGTTGAACCATCATCTAGATATATAGAAAAAAGTCATCAACCGCCAATTCACATTTTTTAAAAAAAGATAATAAAATTGGAAGGAAACCATATAGAATAATTCAAATTAAATGGTGATATCTGACAAAAGAACCCCATCTTCTCTCAAAATCAAATCGAGGTTCAAAAGTTCTACTTCTAATTATTTTCCAAGCTGAGACATAACATTACTTGAGAACACCATTCAACTAAGGTAGGAAAAGTGATATCTTTCCATTTTAAGAGGCACAGAGTTGACTGTACTTCCTAAGAAGGTTGGCGTCATTCAATGTCTGTAGTGAGATGCTGAAGATGTTCTATAGGTCAGTTGTGGAGAGCGCCCTCTTCTTTGTGGTGGCGTGTTGGGGAGGAAGCATTAAGAAGAGGGACGCCTCACGTCTTAATAAGCTGGTAAGGAAGGCGGGCTCTGTCGTGGGCAAAGTACTGGAGAGTTTAACATCGGTAGCTGAGCGAAGGGCGCTGAGTAGGCTACGGTCAATTATGGATAACTCTGAACATCCTCTACATAGCACCATCCAGAGACAGAGAAGCAGTTTCAGCGACAGGTTACTATCGATGCAATGCTCCTCAGACAGGATGAAGAGGTCAATATTCCCCAATGCCATTAGGCTTTACAATTCTACCGCCAGGACTTAAGAACTTTTTAAAAGCTATTAATAATGCTTTTTGAGATAGTGATTTAGATGTATATCATATTGTTTACTGAGTTAAGTATTGTATGTAATTAGTTTTGCTACAACAAGTGTATGGGACTTCTTGCCAACAATGTAACAAATTCAATTACATTTTGATCTGAAGTTGAAATACCCTGAATATTATGCGGAACTATTCCAAATAGAACAGTGAGTCTATTAGGTTGTAAATTAATTTTCAAAGCTTTAGAGATTGTAGAAAATAAAGATTTCCAAATAGTTTCAATGAAGAACATGACCAGAACATATATGACAAAGTAGCTACTTCAGTTTTACATCTATCACAGTAATTATCTACACTAGGATATAGTTTAGATAGTCTCTCATTTGTTAAATGATAACGATGGACAATTTTAAATTGATTTAAACAGTGATTGGCACATATAGATGAAGAATTTCCATTTTTCAAAATTCGAACCCAATCTTCACTCACAAAGGTCATATTAAGTTCTCTCTCTCAATCTTGTTTAATCTTTAGTGATAGGTTATCTTTTTGTAACAAGAGTAAATTATAAATTTAACTAATGGAACCTTTCACTAAGGGATTCAATTTCAAAATGGTATCCAACATATCAGATTCTTGTAAATATGGAAACTTAGGTAAATATTGTTGTAAAAATGTCTAACCTGAAAATATTGCAAAAAATGTGTGTGAGAGAGAGTATTTGTTAATTAACTCTACAAAAGTCATCAATCGACCATTACAAAATAAATCTGTAAAAAAAAAAGGATCCCTTTATTTTTCCATAAGAGAAAAATAGGGTCGGTTATTGAATGTTTAAATTAAAAGTTTCGATATAAAAAACTAGACAACTAAAATTGTTAAAAATTTAAAAAATTACGAAACTGAATCGAAATCCGTAAAGATTGTTTAATAACCGGGTAAAAATTTAAATTTGGAATTTTAGAGAGCTCTAAAAGTAATGAAGCTCCTAATATTGAAGTTAATGAAATTGTTTAACAGCTTTTAATTCCAAATCAACCCTAAGTGGTTGTTGGCTCTTATTGAGCCAGTATAACCAAAAACATAGTTGTCTAATATTTGCAGCCCAATAATAGTCTTAAATTAGGATGTGTAAATCCACCATCTTTTTTGGGTTTTTGTAAATCGTGCTTGTTAATTCGATCTCTTATTGTTCCAATGTTACGTATTCAGGCAACAATAAATATATATGAGTTAGGCAAGGGTTTTTATAACAAATAACACGTTTATTAAACACTGAAAACAAACCCCCCCAAAAGTAGACAAACACTAGTTCAACCGGAATTCAGCTGCTGTGCGGCAGATTCACAGTTCTTAATAGCGTTGCAGCATAACAGTTCTTAAAACGGTATTGAAAAAAAAGTTCTTTAAAGCGGTATGCCGAGAGTTCAAAAGCTCACAGTCCTTTTAAAAGGAGAGACTTTTTAAAGCGATTTAAATTCTCTTCCACGTCGATGTCCTTCGATTCCCCGGCTTCGAACTTTCCCACGAAGAATTTTATGGAATATAACGGCTTAAAGGCACTAACCTCTTCTTCCACACTCTGTCCTCAATCTCCCGCTATCCCAGCGGAGATTAACACGAGAACAGTCAACGAAATCCTTCCGAATGAGGATCAAATAAGATCGAAATCAATCCACCGTCGAAAATCGATTCTCCTCGATTTTTATCTTCCAAATTCTTATCTTCACTCTCCACAGCAAAGAAACTGTTCGCTATGACCTTTTAAACTTTAGGCATTATATAAAACTTCATTTTTCAACTAAACTGCGTCATCACATTAAATCACGCAGTGACATGAAGTCATCTTGGCAAATCCGGCCACGAACTGCCCCTCCTGACAGGGTGGGTCTTCCTTTTATACCCTGTAAAAAAAACCTGTCACATGACCTCTACTGGCGGGGAAAATGACGTCACTCCACCATCACAAGACCATTACCTCAAGTCCAGTATAACTTCAACCCCAGTCACGTGACAAGGGTACCACTGTCACGTGTCACGGGTACGTAACACCTCCCTCCAAAAAAAAAACATTTTTGGTCTGACAAGATCAAAAATTTTAACAATTACTTACTAGAAAAACAAATGTATAAATTATATAACATACACAATATACAATACAGTAGGAGTGTTACAATAAAAAAACCACTCCAAAAAAAACTACATTGTATATTCAACATCGAGATAGACAATCAGCAACCACATTATCTTTAGCTTTAATATGTTATCACAATATTGTATTCTTGTAACATCAAACTCCAATTTAACAATCTTCTGTTTTTGTTTTTCATCTTACTCAGAAAAACTAACGGATTATGATCAGTGTAAACAATAAGTGGTTTTTGAGTTGTACCAACATATACCTCAAAATATTCCAAAGCTAAAACAAGAGATAACAATTCTTTCTCTATTGTTGAATAGTTTCTTTGATGCTTATTAAATTTCTTAGAAAAGTAAGCTACTGGATGATCAACCTCATCACCCTCATTCCTTTGCATCAATACTGCTCCCGCAGCTTCATCACTAGCATCTACAGCTAATGAAAAAGGTTTTTCAAAGTCAGGTGCCTTAAGCACAGGTTGTTGACATATCATTGTTTTCAATTTTTCAAATGCTTCCTGACAAGGCACTCTCCACACAAACTTTACATTCTTCTGTAGAAGATTAGTTAATGGAAGGGCAACATTAGCAAAATTCGTACAAAATTTTCGATAATATCCTGCCATTCCCAAAAATCTTCTAAGAGTTTTTTTCCCCGTCGGAGTGGGAATCTCTAAAATTGCCTGAACTTTTGCCTGAACAGGAGCTACCTTACCTTGACCTACAACATAACCAAGGTAAGTCACAGTGGCATGTCCAAATTCACTCTTAGCTAAATTAATAGTCAAGTTAGCTTTTGAAAGCTTTTCAAACAATTTCTCCACCGCAATTATGTGTGCTTCCCAAGTATCATTTCCTGTCACTAAATCATCAATATAAGCATCAGTATCTTTCAACCCCTGAATCACAGAGTTAATCGTCCTCCGGAAAGTACCTGGGGCATTCTTCATCCCAAATGGAAGAACATTATATTCATATAACCCAGATGGAGTTACAAATGCAGAAATCTCTCTACCTCTGTCCGTTAATGGAACACACCAATACCCTTTCAATAAATCAATCTTTGTAAGGAACTTTGCTTTTCCAACCTTATCTACACAATCATCTACTCTAGGAATTGGATATGCATCTGTTTTTGTTACAGCATTCACCTTCCTATAGTCCGTTCAAAACCTAATACTACCATCAGGTTTTGGCACCATAACACATGGCGAACTCCAATTCGAGTTAGAATGTCTAATACTATCATTCTCTAACATGTATTCAATTTCTTTCTCAGCAAGTTCACATTTTTCTATGTTCATCCTATATGGATGTTGTTTAATAGGTTTGGCATCTCCAACATCTACATCATGTGAAGCTATAGTAGTCCTTCTCGGAACATCTGGAAACAAATCCTTATACTTAAAAATCAATTCCTTCAACTGTTGTTTCTGCTCTAGCTGTAAATGTGCTAATTTCTCATCCATATTTTCCAGAATGGTCGAATTAGGTAACCTAACAGAAACAATGTTAGATTTAGAATGAAAGTCAGATGAATCATCTATCATGTTCCCAATTAAATTAAACTCATTCTCACTAACCACAACAGTCACAGTATCAGATTGTTTCCCAAAATATGGTTTAATCATATTTATGTTGTGTTGACCTTCTACGATCTGGAGTTTTTATTACGTAATCCACATCATTGATTGTAGACACAATTTCATAAGGACCATGAAATCTAGCTTGTAAAGGATTTGTCTGCACTGGGAACAGAACCAACACCTTATCTCCAGGCTTAAACATCCTCATCCTAGCTTCTTTATCATACCAAGTTTTCATTTTCTCCTGAGCCAACTTTAAATTTTCCTTGGCTAAACTACAAGCTTTATGTAACCTGTCCTTAAATTTCAAAACATAGTCCAACAAATTAGTGTGCACTTCCTTACTAATCCACTGTTCCTTCAATAAAGCTAAAGGTCCTCTAACTCTATGCCCAAACACAAGTTCAAATGGACTAAAACCTAAAGAATCCTGTTCCGATTCCCTTACTGCAAATAAAAGTAAATATATACTCTCATCCCAGTCACTTTCATTTTCCACACAATGTGTCATAATCATATTCTTGAGAGTAGAATGAAACCTCTCCAAGGCACCTTGCGATTCTGGATGGTATGCAGACGAAGTGATTTGCTAAGCTCCCAATTTATAAACTATCTGTTGAAACAATCCAGACATAAAATTACTGCCTTGATCAGTTTGTATTTCCTTAGGTAATCCAAAATAAGTAAAGAATTTTATAAGTGCCTTCGTCACAGTTTTAGCTTTTATATTCCTAAGTGGTACTGCCTCTGGAAACCTAGACGAAGTAAACATGATAGTCAACAAATACTGACAACCAGTTTTTGTCTTTGGTAATGGACCAACACAATCTACAATATCTTTAGAAAACGGTTCACCGAATGCTGGAATAAGTTGTAATGGAGCTACTGGTGTAACCTGATTTGGTTTACCCACAATTTGCCAAGTATGGCACGTATTACAAAACATCGCCACATCTTTTCTCAGACCAGGCCAGTAAAAATGTTTTAAAATCTTGTCCACAGTTTTCCTTACCCCTTGATGTCCACCTAAAGGCACACTATGAGCTAAAGTCAAAATCTCATTCCGATAAACTTTAGGAACAACTACCTGAGAAACAACATTCCATTCCTTACTTGCAGGAATTGTAGGCGACCTCCACTTCCTCATCAACACTCCTTTCTCCAAGTAATATCCTACTGACACCTTCTCAATTTCACTATCTAGTAAAGCTTGTTCCAAATTTTATAATCTCAGGATCTCTATTCTGCTCTGCTATCATCTCCTTCCGAGACAGAGATAAATCTTCATAGTCAGACTTACTCCCAGAATCTTGTTCAAACAACGAAGGTAAGAAAGTCTCTGACACATCCTCAAAACTCGAATCCTGAGTTGAACAGTCATGAGTAACAACCTCATTCTGCACATCAATTTTTTTAGCCATAGCTCTAGTCACAACACAGGAAGAATCTGTGTTAGAATTCAGCTCTGATTCCTCTGACTCCATTGTCAAATGCACTTCAGGAAAAACTTATCCACCTGCCAAGTCATTACCTAACAATAAAGAAATACCCTTCACAGGTAAGCTATGCTGTAATCCTACTTTAACAAATCCTGTAACTAACCCTGACTTTAAATTTACTTTATGTAAATGCACAGGCATAAAATCACTTCCAACACCTCTTATGTAATTTACCTCACCAGTATCACTCTCTTCATTAAACTTCAACACACTATCTAACATCAGTGATTGAGAAGCTCCGGTATCCCTAAGAATTTTTATTGGCACCAGAGTAGATCCTTCTTTCAAGGATACAAACCCTTCAGTTATAAAATGATCATATCCCTTTCTAACTTGGTCAGACTCTAACAAATCCTCATTTGTGTTTACCAAACCCTGTAACTTTACAGGTGCTTCAGTATGTTTCACACAAGCATCTAGAACTGCTTCCTTCTCTTTCTTTTTCAATTTGAAACAGTTAGCTATTACATAGCCAGGCTTCTTACAATAGTTACAAATAAGACCAAACTGTCTCTCCTTCACAGGTTTTCCTTCCTCCTTACCTCTCTCATTAACCTCTGATTTAATTTCTGATTTACCTTGAGTCTCCATATTACTTTTCCTCTTAAAAATTCTACCCTGAGGAAATTTATTCTTATGGATTAAAACATACTCATCAGCTAATCTAGCACAGTCCTGCAATTTATCAGTATCCCTCTCATTTAAGTAGGTCCTTACTTCAACAGGAATGCTTCTTTTAAATTCCTCCATTAAAATCAGCTCTTTCAATGTATCATAGTCCTCATTTACATTTTTAGAAGAAACCCATCTCTCAAAACACATAGCTTTATCATAGGCAAATTCCACATTAAGTCTTTTCCACAGACTTTTTCAAACTTCTGAATCTTTCCCTGTACGCTTCTGGGACCAATTCATATGCTTTGAGAATATTCGTTTTCACAATATCATAATCTAATGCTTGCGCAGCAGTTAAAGCTGTGTAAACTTGCTGTGCTTTGCCTTTAATCACACTCTGTAACAACACTGACCATTTATCTTTTGGCCAGTCTGACATCCGAGCAATAGTTTCAAAATGTTGAAAATATCTTTCCACTTCTGTTTCACTAAATGGAGGGACCAATTTAATTTATTGGCTAGCAACAAACGGTTTTTTAGAATCAGAAGACTGATTCCCAGACCTTAATTTCGCCATTGCATATTCAAAATCTCTCTGCTTCTGGTCAGCTTCCAATTTACACCGCTCTAACATCATTTGTTCGATTTGCAACTGCATCTCCAGATTACCTATTGGAAACGATTCTAAAATCGATTCATCAAAATCACCCGAAGCCACAAAATGTGATGCGATTTTTCTCTGTATTACAGCTTTTGATGTAGTCGCCAAAATACCTTTAAGTTGCAATCTATTAGCAATCTCAGATACTTCAGTTTTTTTCGCCTTCGCTAACAAATCCGCGGCTAGCGAATCCAGAAACTCATCAATATTCATCGTTGCCGAATACCACTCACAAGCCAATCAAACAAAAGAATCGAGTAATCCCTGTTACCAAAACACCGATTCAAAAGTTAACAAACATTTAACACAAACGATCCAATTCCGGACGTAGCCCCCATAATTATGTTACGTATTCAGGCAACAATAAATATATATGAGTTAGGCAAGAGTTTTTATAACAAATAACACGTTTATTAAACACTGAAAACAACCCCCCCCAAATGTAAACAAACACTAGCTCAACCGGAATTCAGCTGCTGTGCGGCAGATTCACAGTTCTTAATAGCGTTGCAGCATAACAGTTCTTAAAACGGTATTGAAAAAAAAGTTCTTTAAAGCGGTATGCCGAGAGTTCAAAAGCTCACAGTCCTTTTAAAAGGAGAGACTTTTTAAAGTGATTTAAATTCTCCTCCACGTCGATGTCCTTCGATTCCCCGGCGTCGAACTTTCCCATTTATGGAATTTTATGGAATATAACGGCTTAAAGGCACTAACCTCTTCTTCCACACTCTGTCCTCAATCTCCCGCTATCCCAGCGGAGATTAACACGAGAACAGTCAACGAAATCCTTCCGAATGAGGATCAAATAAGGTCGAAATCAATCCACCGTCGAAAATCGATTCTCTTCGATTTTTATCTTCCAAATTCTTATCTTCACTCTCCACAGCAAATAAATTGTTGGCGATGATCTTTTAAACTTTAGGCATTATATAAAACTTCATTTTTCAACTAAACTGCGTCATCACATTAAATCACGCAGTGACATGAAGTCATCTTGGCAAATCCCGCCACGAACTGCCCCACCTGACAGGGTGGGTCTTCCTTTTATACCCTGTAAAAAAAACCTGTCACATGACCTCTACTGGCGGGGAAAATGACGTCACTCCACCATCACAAGACCATTACCTCAAGTCCAGTATAACTTCAACCCCAGTCACGTGTCACGGGTACGTAACACGAAATAATGGAAGAAATAAGAGAGTCAATTTGATTTTTTTTTAAAAAGTTAAAAGCATAGGTATATTTTGGAAAATATATAAAAATCTAGGTAAAATCATCATTTTGACAGCATGGATACGACCTATTAAAGAAAGAGTAAGTGGATTCCATCTAGAAAATAGTAATTTCATGGAGTATACTAAAGGATCTATATTAGCTTTATAAAGATCTTTATATGTTTTAGTAATTATAATACCTAAATATCTAACTGTATTAACAATTCTAAGAGAAATATCATTATATGTACTAACAGGAGCATTTAATGGAACCAATTCACTTTTATTCAAATTAAGTTTATGTCCTGAAAACTTTCCATAATGTTTACGTGTTTCCAGAAGATTAGGAATTGAGTCATCAACATTCGAAATATAAATCTAGAGATCATCTGCATGAGGAGAACTCTTATGTATGGTTCCATTTATAGAAATAACATAAATGTTTTTGGTCTCCCGCAATGTTTTAGCTAAAGGCTCCAATACAAGATTAAATAATAAAGGGCTTAATGGACATACCTGTCTAGTACCACGACAAAGAAACCTACAATTGTTAGTAATGACGGTGGCAATAGGGTTCTTATAGATTATTGAATCCATCTATTAAAATTAATACCAAAACCAAATTTTCTAATACTTTGAACAAGTATGGCCACTCAATTCTTTCGAATGCCTTTTCTGCACCAAGAGCGATAACACATTGAGGTTGCTTCGATAATGGTGAATAAATAATGTCCATCAATCTCCGAACATTAGAGAAAGAGTAATGGCCTTTAATAAAGCCCGTTTGGTCCATGGAGATGATTTAAAAAATAATTTTCCAAGCAGTTAGCCATTATTTTAGAAAGACTTTTTGCATTCACATTTAATAACGAATTGGTCTATATGATGAGCATTCAACAGGGTCTTTATCTTTTTTAAAATATTAAGGAAACAGATGCCTCATAAAAAGAAGAAGGTAAATTACCCTTCTCAAAGGATTCATAAAATATTTCCAAAAGATTCGCAGGAACTAATGTTTCAAATTTTTTAGAAAAATCCCACCGAATAACCATCAAGTCTGGGAGGTTTACCTGATTGCATTGATAAAATAGCTTTCTGAATGTCATGCTCGGTAATTGTAGCATCAAGCATCTGTTGATCTTCATCAGAAATTTGTGGAAATTTAATTTTATGTAAAAAAGTTTCCATTTTGGAGGAATCTGCTGAAAATTGAGATCTATAAAGATCAGAGTAAAAATCTTGAAAAGTATTATTAACATCCTCATAGTTACTTACTATTTCTCGATTGTTTTTACGAATCGTTAAAATTTGCCTTTTAGCTCTAACTGCTCTTAGTTCGGAAGCTAAGAGCTTATTACTTTTATCCCCAGAAATATAAAATTGACTTTTCAATTTGAGCAAATATCCTTCAATAGGATATGTTAGTAATAAGTTAAACTGTGATTGTAGTTCTACTTTCTTTTATACGAAACAACATTTGGAGAGATTGCATTCATGTTATCTATTTCTTTAATTTGTTTAGAAATTTTATCGAATTCCATTCTTTTTTGTTTCTTCAATTTAGGTATATACGATATAATTTGACCACGTAGATAAGCTTTTAATGTATCCCAAATTACTAACTTGGAGACGTTTCCTATATTATTAAAGAGATAAAACTCTTTTAGCTGAGTTTCAATTATCTCATCAAATTCTGCACTTTGTAATAAATGTTCTAGAAAATGTCAAAATGGTCTGGTAGAAACAACATCTTTCAATTCAAATATTAAATTTAAAGGAGCATGATCAGAGATAGCAATCGCATCATACTCACATTTCTGAACATTATAAAATAGTCAATTCTCGAATATTTATTATGAACATGTGAGAAATGGACTATTCTCTATCAGTCGGATGCATTAGCCTCCAGATCTCAATTAAACATTAATCAATTAAAAAGGAATTAATAAGTGATGCAGAACGGTTAGGAAGTTAATGTTTTGGATGATGACTTATCCATTAAACGATTTAAGCAAGTATTAATATCACCACCCATTAATAACATATATTCATTTAAATCAGGTAATAGAGCAAAAACTGCTTTAAAAATGAGGGATCATCAACATTTGGTCCATAAATATTAACCAAAACTATTTTCTTATTACAAACTATTCCTTTAAGAATTAAAAATTAACCATTAATATCGGCTATAATATCCTCCTGATAAAAATAGAGAAACCTCTAGTTTTACTCTGGGAATTTGCATGAAATAGAGGGCTCTTCCAAAATTAAAAAAAAAACGAGTTTTATCACTTAACCTGATATGCGTTTCTCGAGCAAGAATTATATCAGGCTGGAATCGATTTATAACTTTAAATGTTTTCTTACGCTTAATAGGGTGTTTCCAACAGCGGACATTCCAAGTTAAAACATTTAACTGTTTGGATGTCATCATGAAACTTTGTATCTAAAAAAAAGTAGATTGACGCATGTCAGGATAAAGTGATCGAAAATGGAGGAGATGAACAACATTAAAAATAATTAGCGTTTGCTCCGGGATTCCATAATTGGGATAGAAAAAGAAAAAAAAACACCCAACCTACAAAGCCCAGAAGCAAGTCGATGTTAATCGATGCAAACCCCAAGAAAAGCATAGACGCGAATACAACTCCGCCGAGCTGAGTAAAATAATAATTATAATACAAAGTAATCTCTTTCTCCCTCTACCGAATATAAATCTCATTACAGTCAGTATAATTGGAAGGACAGTGTTTTTCTTGTGAAACCAAACGACCTTCAATTTGAAAGTAACCTTTGTAATATTAGATAAGGGAAGAAAAACACATCCAAAACAATTCTTGGAATATTTGCACAAAAGAAAAAAAATCGCCATCTTTAAATTGTCCAATCTGTCTTGAAAACACAAGGAAATACAAATAATTACTCAAAAAAAAACGTCAATAAAGCATACGGAATAAAAAAAAGAATCATTTAAATACTGCAAAAAAATGTTCTAGATGTTCAAACTTAACTACAGCCTATCAACAGTTCTCGCACTATATTTCCTAAGGTTAAAAACCGTTTAAACCAGTTTTATTTTCAAAAATAAAAATACATTTTAAAATAAAGTCTTTCTGTGACCATCAAATCTTCCAATTTTATCAGCCTTTATGTCGAGAACACTCAAACCATTATAAGTCATTCAACTTCAGGCTTCAAATTCGTCGTCATTGAAGTATTTGCACAGAAGAAAAAAAGCCGCCATCTTCAAATTGTTCAGTCTTTCTTTAAATCGTAAGAAAATCCAGAAAATTACTTAAAAGAAACTTTACAAAAGCATACGAAACAAAAAAAAAAAAAAACAGTAGGTACATTTAGATGCTACAGAAAAAGATAAAGTCTGGATGGCTCAGAATTATGTATGGCCTTTCAACAGTTCTCCCGATATATCTTCGGAGGGTAAAACCCTCCGAACCAGACGCAGACTTTTTCGGAGATAAAATACATGTTAAGGTAAAAAAAAAACTTTTAGAACCATCAAATCTTCCAATTTCTTCACTTTACACCACGAGACCATCAAGTTATTATAAATCATTCAATCTTCAAACTTGAAATTCGCCTTCGGCCTCGTCAGACAAAGAGTTAATAAAACGCAATGCTTCAGCTGGATCATCAAAAATACGATTTCCAGAATTTTTAATAATGATCCTTATTTTTGCTGGATACTGTAATGGAAAAAGCTTCGTTTGATAAACAAGTCTCAGAGAAGGAGCAAAAGCAGCGTGTTGCTTAACAATTTCGCATGGGGGGACGTCACGTGATGACGTATGATCGAGACGTGGAAATCCAGCACTCCTGTAAAAAACAATAAAACTTAAACTTCACTTAAACTTTAAGTGAAGAAGAGTTAATAAATACCTTCTAGAAACTACTTATAAACAATTCAGGACTATCTTTAGATATGCCTCCTAAACAGAAACAGAAGAGAATTACTACTTTGAAGACAGCGCGAGTTGGCGGGGAAAGAGGCCCTGCCGTTTTGGCTGAGCCTCGTACTCAAGTTGGATCTCTTACCGGTGAAGTACCTGTCGCTTCCGATGGTGCAGGGCAGGAGGCTGCGGCAATATCAACAGTCTCTAAGAAGAAACATCGGGAGCTGCGCATGCGTGAAGAAACGACTATGCACAAACAGGTGCAAACAAAACTACAAGTTCCAACTGCGACTGGAAGTGAAAATGAAAGTGAATCGGAAGTAGAATCAGACTGTCTGGAAAACACAGATCAGGAAATAGATGATGAAGAAGAAGAACAGGAGGAAATTAAAGGTGGAAAACTTTCTGGATGCATAAGAAAAGCCCTGGTACAAATAAGGCATGAATTAAAAGTAATAAAAACAGATATGAGAAATGTGAAGATTACGCTTGATAAGGTGTTGGAAAAACAAAAGAAGATGGACAAGAAAGTTAAAAAGTTGGAAGAAAAAAATGGGAGACAACACTGAAAGAATGGACAAGATGGAAGATAATATCCCTGCCTGGACTTCAGAAAGAAAACGGTTGTTGGAAAAAGTAGATGTAGTCGAAAATTTCAGCAGACGAAACAATATTAAGATTGTTGGTCTTAAAGAAGGTATAGAGGGAGAAGATTCAATAAAATTCTTTCAAAAATTGATTCCGGAAATATTGGAAATGGAAGAGGGAAGTCAGTTAATTGAAATCGAATGGGATCATAGAGCTTTAAAACCAAAGCCCCAACAAGATCAAAATCCACGATCAATCTTGATAAAATGTTTAAGATATCAAGATAAAGAAAATATCTTGAGGGCGGCTGCTCAAGGTGCCAGAAAGAGAAATGGGCCATTGATGATAGAAGGGAAAAGAGTTCTTTTCTATCCTGATATAAGTTACGACCTTTTGAAGAGGCGGGAGGAAATTAATTCAGTGAAAAAAACATCTTATGGGAAAAGGGTTATAAATTTATATTGAGCTACCCAGCAACACTGATAATTTTTATGGATGACGAAGAAAGAAGATTTTTTACTGATCATCAGAAAGCTGAGGAGTGTGTACGAGAACTTCCTAATATTCGCAAGATGCGGTAAAGAATGATGGAAATGAAATGGATTGAAGATGAAGATTGAGATAGGAATCGGATCTGATGGACATTTATGAGTAGAATAATATACAAATATACTTTAAGTATATGATAGAAGGGGAACAAGAAAAAAAAATTGAGGAATATTAATTGGGAGTAGAGATATTATTTTTTTTTCTTCTTCACTTATATATTTCTTTTTTTTGTTACGGGGGATCTGGAGGAGCTTCTGATCGATTGCTGCGGGATTCACGTGTGTAATCATGGCGATTGCCATGACCCGTAAAACGCAGGGGGGGTAATGTTGTGTTTCTATTCATGCACGACATTAGTGTGGGGGGTGGTATTTTGTTATTTTTTTCATTACTAACTATCGTTCTTCTATTTTTCTTTTTTTGCCTGGATGATTGGGGGGGAGGGGGGAAGACACATAGCAACATGGAGAATTTTAAAGAGATTCGCCAAGGTATCATGAATGAATAATTTACTTAATTTTTTTTAAAGTTTTAATGTTAATGGGCTTAATGGACCTGTGAAAAGAAAAGGAGTTTTAACATATATTAAAAAAATGACAGGAGTTATAGCTTTTTTGCAGGAAACACATTTAACAGAGACAGAACATCAGAAATTAACGAGCGATTGGGTTGGAAACGTTATTGCAGCTTCATTTAATTAAAAGTCGAGGGGAGTTGCAATTTTGGTTAATAAAGCCTTACCAATTAAAATACAAAATGTACTAATTGATTCTGTGGGGAGATATGTGATTATACATTGTCAAATCTTTTCGGAAAAATGGACTATTATGAACATTTATGCACCAAATGAAAATGATGCAAAATTCATACAAGAAGTTTTTTTTTAATTTGGCCGACGCACATGATAAAATATTAATAGGTGGAGATTTTAACTTTTGTTTAGACCCAGTTCTAGATAGGTCAACTAAGGCTGTTACAAAATCAAAAGTAATAAAGTTAACTTTATCATTGATGAAAGACTTAAATCTAATTGATATATGGAAAAGAATTAATCCAAGAGAAAGAGATTATTCATTTTATTCAAATGGACAGAAAACTTCTTCAAGGATTGATTTTTTCCTATTATCAATGAATATTGAGGATAGAGTGAAAAGGGTGGAATATAAAGCGAGAATACTGTCAGATCATTCCTCCTTGATAATGACAATGATAATGATGGATAAGGAGGAATTGATTTACAGATGGAGATTTAATTAAATTTTATTAAAACGTCAGGATTTTTGTGATTTTATGAAAAAACAGATCCAATTTTTTTATACAAATTCATATTCAGTTGATGATAAATTTATATTATGGGAAGCGATGAAAGCATATTTGAGGGGTCAGATAATAAGTTATTCTTCTAAAATTAAGGAATATATGGTAGAAATAAATCAATTAGAAAAAGAGATTACAAAATTAGAAAAAAAATCCCAAAGATATATGACAGAAGAAAAACGAAGACAACTTGTCAATAAGAAGCTGCAATATAATACACTCCAGACATAATGAACAATAAAAGTAATTATGAGAACTAAACGGAGAAATTATGAATTAGGTGAAAGATCACACAAAATTCTTGCTTGGCAGTTGAAAACAGAGCAGGCTTCCAAAACAATAAATGCAATTGGAACAAGTGCAAATAAAATTACTCATAAACCTTCAGAAATTAATGAAACTATTAGAAACTTTTACTCCGAATTATATCAATCAGAATCACAAAATGAAGCTGCTGAGATAGAATTTTTTTATCACAAATAACTCTTCCAAAATTGAATTCGGAAGAACAGAAATAGATATGCCCTTTACATTAAAAGAGGTTGAAGAAGCTTTAGGATCACTCCAGAGTAACAAATTTCCAGGAGAAGACGGTTTTCCGCCTGAATTTTATAAAGAATTTAAAGATCTATTAATCCCTCCTTTTATGGAGTTAATATATCAAGCGGAAAGAACACATAAACTTCCACAATCTTTTTAAAGAGCGATCCTAATAGTATTGCCAAAAAAAGATAAAGATCCTTTAAAACCAACATCATATAGGCCTATCTCTTTGTTGAATACGGATTATAAGATAATAGCAAAAATTTTATCTGATAGATTATCTAAATATTTATCAAAATCAATACATATGGATCAAACAGGCTTTATTAAAAATAGACAATCGGCGGATAATGTAACTCGGTTACTTAGCATAATTCATCAGGCACAAAACAAGGAGGAAATGAGTGTGGCAGTTGCTTTGGATGCAGAAAAAAATTTGATAGATTGGAATGGGACTTTTATTTCAGGTATTGGAAAAATATGGGTGAGGAAAATCTTTTATAAAATGGATTAAAACCTTAAATACTAGTCCCAAAGCTAAAATAGTGACAAATAGTCAAATTTCAACATCATTCTACTTTTCGAGGTCAACTAGACAAGGATGTCCATTATCACCTGCCCTATTTGTATTGGCGATAGAACCATTAGCTGAATTAATTGGAATGGATCCAGATATTGTGGGCTTCAGAGTTAACCAGGAGGAATATATGATTAATTTATTTGCTGATGATGTTCTGATTTATTTAACAAATCCATTGCATTCGTTGCATAAATTATCTTTTAGGTTGGAAGAATATGGGAAACTATCAGGGTATAAAGTAAACTGGGATAAAAGTGAAATTTTACCCCTTACTAAAGGAGATTATAGTCAATGTCGGTTAGTAACTCAATTTAGATGGCCAACAAATGGTATAAAATATTTAGGTATAAGAGTCGATAATGATATAAAGAATTTATATAAATTAAATTATTTGCCATTATTGAAAAAAATACAAGAAGATCTTGATAAATGGATGATGTTACCAATAACATTAGTAGGTAGAGTTAATGCTGTAAAAATGAATATATTTCCCAGATTACAATATTTATTCCAAACATTACCAATACAACTGCCCCAGAAGTCTTTTCAAGAGTTGAATAAATGTATGAGGAAGTTTCTTTGGAAAGGTAAGATGTCAAGAATATCTTTTGAAAAATCGACATGTAAATTTAACCTCGGAGGGTTACAACTCCCAAATTTTAAGAATTATTATAAAGCAAATCAACTTAGATTTATTGCATCTTTTTTTGATGGAAAAGAAAGAATCTCTTATATTAAAACATTTGATTGATTTATGGAATAAGGTAAATATGGATGATGAGATAAAGAAATCTTTATTAGCAAAGAGAACCCTAATTCAAAATAGACTTATTCCTTTTACAATGGATAATCAACTTTTATACAACTGGTTTCAAAAAGGGATCAGATATATAGGTGACTGCTTTGAAGGAGGTATATTGATGTCGATTGATCAATTAAAGAATTAATATAAAATATCAAATAACACTCTTTTCTGCTATTTTCAATTAAAGGCCTATTTCAGAGATAAACTGGGTCAAACAATGTTAATGCCAAAACCTAATGAAATAGAAACTTTAATTCAAAAAGGAAAAATTTAAAAAATTTACGTCTTGTATGTATAATTTGATTCAAAATCAGATATTTAATCCAGGAATTCATAAGTCAAGAAAAAATGGGCAACTGATTTGAATATTAAAATTGATGAAAAGAATTGGTCAAGACTATGTCTTGATATTATGACAAATACAATAAATGTCCGACTTAGATTAGTACAATACAATTTTTACGTCAATTATATATTACACAACAAAAAATAAATAGATTAAACCCAAATTTATCTGACCAATGTTTCCGATGTAATCAAGAAATCGGTACTTTTTTACACTCTACTTGGTCTTGTTTTAAAATTCAAACTTTTTGGATAAATTTAAGACTTTTACTTGAACAAATTATTGGAATACAACTCCCACATAGCCCAATATTATTTTTATTAGGCGATATTGAAGGGATAATACCGAAACCTAAATTGGATAAATATCAGAAAAAAATTTATAAAAATTACATTGGCAGTAGCCAAAAAAGCTATTGCAGTTACTTGGAAATCAGATTCATATTTAACTATGGACCGTTGGAATAATGAAATATATAGCTGTATCCCATTTGAAAGAATTACTTATAATTTAAGAAATGAATATGATATATCTTTGAAAATTTGGCACCCCTATCTACAAAAGATAGGATTAAATATATAGGTCATTTGAAGATAAAATTATTAGTTATTTGTGGGAAAAAAATAAAGATATATAGTAAAGTTACTTTGAACTCCATGGAGCATGCGGGGATCCTCCGATATCCAGGCATTCCTTCTTACTTTCTTGTTTCTTTCTTTTTTTTTCTTTTTTTCTATTTTTTTAGATAGGGATCTTAAGGGGAAAGGGTTAAGGGAAGGGGAGGGCTATTATTAATTTTTCACTATTCTATTATTCTATTCATTTTATGTAATTCTCTTAAAAAATTAATAACAAATGTATTAAAAAAGAGATAGTTTTGTGAAACAAACTCCGTACATTAATTAGAGATGACCCCACAACCCCCATATCAGTTTGGAATCATAAATTGGATCTTGGAAACATAAATTAGACCTTGGAAGCATAAACTGGAAACAGATGTTCTCAGGGAAACGTACGGAGGAAATGTGACAAATGTTCTGGGGATATTTGCGTGGGGTTCTGAGTAGGTACGTTCCAGTGAGACGTGGAACAGATGGTGGAGTACAAGATCCGTGGTGTACAAAAGCTGCTGGAAATCTAGTCCAGACGAAAAGAAGGACTTACAAAAGATTCAAAAAACTAGGTAATGATAGGAATCCAGAAGATTATAAGACTAGCAGGAAGGAGCTTAAAAATAAAATTAGGAGAGCCAGAAGGGGCCATGAGAAGGTATTGGCGGAGAGGATTAAGGAAAAACCGAAGGCATTCTGCAAGTATGTGAAGAGCAAGAGGATCAGACGTGAGAGAATAGGACCGATCTAGCGTGACAGTGGAAAAGTGTGTATGGAACCGAAGGAAATAGCGAAGGTACTTAATGAATACTTTGCTTCAGTATTCACCACGGAAAAGGAACTTGGCGATTATCGAGATGCTTTGCAGTGGACTGAAAAGCTTGACAATTTAGATATTAAGGAAGAGGATGTGCTGTAGCTTCTGGAAAGCATCAAGTTGGATGAGTGACCGGGTTGGACGGGACGGGCTGTGACCCAGGCTACTGTGGGAAGAGAGGGAGGAGATTGCTGACCCTCTGGCAATGATATTTGCATCATCAAAGAGGACTGGAGAGGTTCCGGAGGATTGGAGGGTTGCGGATGGTATTCCCTTATTCATGAAAGGGAGTAGCGATGGCCCAGGAAATCATATGAGTGTGAGCCTTACTTCAGTGGTTGGTAAGTTGATGCAGAAAATCCAGAGAGGCAGGATTTATGAACATTTGGAGAGGCATAAAATTATTATAGTCAGCATGGCTTTGTCAAAGGCAAGTCATGCCTTACGAGCCAGATTGAATTTTTTTGTTGATATGACTAAACACATTGATGAAGGTAGTGCCGTAGATGTACAGTATATTGATTTTCGCAAGGCATTTGATAAGGTACCCCATGCAAGGCTTAAGGAGAAAGTAATGAGGCATTGCCTTGTGGAACCAGAACGGGAATGCCTACTGAAGGCAAATGGGGTTGTAGTCGGGTCATATTCTGCATGGAGGCCGGTGACCAGTGCTGTGCCTCAGGGAACTGTTCTGGGAACCCGACTATTTGTGATTTTTATAAATGACTTGGATAAGGAAGTGGAGGGATGGGTTAGTAAATATGCTGATGACACAATGTTGGGGGTATTGTGGATAGCGTGGAGAGCTGTCAAATGTTACAACGGAACATAGGTAGGATGCAAAAATGGTCTGAGAATTGGCAGATGGAGTTCAACCTAGATAAGTGTAATGCGGTTCATTTTGGTAGGACAAATATGTTGGCAGAATATAGCATTAATGGTAAGACTCTTGGCAGTATAGAGGATCAGAGGAATCTTGGGGTCCGAGTCCATAGGACATTCAAAGCTGTTATGCAGGTTGACTCTGTGGTTAAGAAGGCATTCAGAACATTGACCTTCATCAATCGTGGGATTGAGTTTAAGAGCCGAGAGGTAATGTTGCAGCTATTTAGGACTCTGGTCAGACGCCACTTGGAGTACTGTGCTTAATTCTGGGCGCCTCACTACTGGAAGGACGTGGAAACCATAGAAAAGGTGCAGAGGAGATTTCCAAGGATATTTCTTGTGTTGGGGAGCGTGGCTTATGAGATTAGTTTGAGTGAACACGGACCTGTATTGTGCTATATGTTTTTTTTCTATGTTTCTATGTGGAGGTGGACTTCGAGATGCATAACTAATCTAATCGTTTATTGATGTCAGTTGTGGGAAAGATGCTGGAGTCAATTATAAAAGAGGAAATTACGACACATTTGGATAACAGTAAAAGGATCAGTCCGAGTCAGCATGGATTTATGAAGGGGAAATCATGCTTGACAAATCTTCTGGAATTTTTTGAGGATGTAACTATGAAAATGGACAAGTGAGAGCCAGTGGATGTAGTGTACCTGGACTTTCAGAAAGCTTTTGATAAAATCCCACATAGGAGATTAGTGGGGAAAATTAGGGCACATGGTATTTGGGGCAGAGTACTGACATGGATTGAAAATTGGCTGGCTGACAGGAAGCAAAGAGTAGCGATTAACGGGTCCCTTTCGGAATGGCAGGCTGTGACCAGGTGGAGACCGCAAGGATCGATGCTAGGACCGCAGCTGTTTACAATATACAGTCATGATATAGATGAAGGGATTAAAAGTAACATTAGCAAATTTGCCGATGACACAAATCTGGGTGGCAGTGTGAAATGTCAGGAAGATGTTATGAGAACGCATGGTGACTTGGACAGGCTAGGTGAGTGGGCGAATGTATGGTAGATGCAGTTTAATGTGGATAAATGTGAGGTTATCCACTTTGGTGGCAAGAACAGGAAGACAGTTTACTATATAAATGGAGTCAAGTTAGGAAAAGGGAAAGTACAACCAGATCTAGGTGTTCTTGTACATCAGTCAATGAAAACAAGCATGCAGGTACAGCAGGCAATGAAGAACGCCAATGGCATGCCGGCCTTTATAACAAGAGGAATTGAGTACAGGAGTAGAGAGGTCATTCTGCAGCTGTACAGGGCCCTGGTGAGATCTCACCTGGAGCATTGTGTGCAGTTTGTCTCCAAATTTGAGGAAGGACATTCTTGCTATTGAGGGAGTGCAGCGTAGGTTCACAAGGTTAATTCCCGGAATGGCGGGACTGTCATATGTTGAAAGATTGGAGCGACTGGGCTTGTATACACTGGAATTTAGAAGAATGAGTGATTGAAACATATAAGATTATTAAGGGATTTGGCATGCTGGAGGCAGGAAGCATGTTCCCTCTGATGGGTGAGTCCAGAACTAGAGGCTACAGTTTAAGAATAAGGGGTAGGCCATTTAGAATAGAGAAGCGGAAAATCTTTTTTACCCAGAGAGTGGTGGATATGTGGAATGCTCTGCCCCAGAAGGCAGTGGAGGCCAAGTCTCTAGATGCTTTCAAGAGAGAGTTAGATAGAACTCTTATAGATAGCGAGGTCAAGGGATGTGGGGAGAGGGCAGGAACGGGGTACTGATTGTGTATGATCAGCCATGGTCACAGTGAATGGCGGTGCTGGCTAGGAGGGCCGGATGGACTACCCGGGCACCTACTGTCTATTGTATATTGTCTATTGTTTACTGAGTTATTTATCATGCAGTTTGACCACTTTTGTGGCACCAAACCAATCTGAAAGCAAGAAGGAAATGTGAGCATCGGGGAAAGATTATTGAATTGAACAATCAAACGAAATGCCTTCCGTAACCTCTGAATCATAATGCGCTTCGCCTATTGTAACTATTGTTGATTATTTGACTGTGATAGTCCACCTTGTAACGATATTGAGACTGAGGATTATTTCATGTGAAACGCACCAACTCTGTGTCATAGAATTGTCATAGAATACATATAATGTACAACGTTCTCGTTTGAAGGTGTGAATAAACAGAATTGAACATAATTGTTATTTTGTAATTCTTCCAAGAGAGCGATTTTCATTGCACGATGACGCAATTCATATAAATAGCTTACCTCAAGTGTTTGTTTAGTGGACTGTCACTAATGTGACTGACCACGTGGTATGATTAATTGTCAGAGGACACTTTCCTCACCTGTATAGGAGCTTGCAAAAGCAATCAACAGTAGCGATCAGTAGCTGGACTGCTTTCAACTGATCACCAACTCACACAGAAAATGGGATATCCAGCAATTTACTACATCGCGAGAATTTACTATCCTGTACTGGCAGCGATTGGTATCCCTGGTAAGTAACTGGAATTGGTTCCGACTGGATGTGTGAGTTTTGCTCTTGTTGCATTTGTTACAGATGGTGCCTCCTCCGGTTCAGACTTAAATTTATATTTTATTTTATTCTTTAATTTTACCCTGGAATTGTTGCTCTTTTCTCAGGTCCGATCACTTTGTCAATATTAACAATTGATTGAGTGTTAATATTGATACTGTTCCAGCATTTTACCTTTCTCGTCTTTGCAGCTTTACCATCACGTGTTGTTCCAAATCTGATTCTACATCGAGACAGAATCCCAAATGTTCACTAAAATGAAAACAAATCCTACAGCATCGCCGCAGCTCTCTTTGCCAGCACCCCGGTTTTTCGGCAACACCCAGTTCCTTTTTTCTCCGTCTCATTGTCACTAGAAAGACTTCTTGTCTGTTTATTTATTGACATGTCTCGGAAATTGCCACGATAAGCTGAAAAACTCTTTTATTTTACCGTGTCCCCTTAGGCCCAGTTTTGATTTAAATAAAAATTTACTCCGTTTCTTCCATCCAGCGTACAACATGAGGGAGCAAAAATCCTTATATTGCTTCTCAGTCGCAATGTACAAGATTGAAGTTTATTTGCCACCTGTACATCGAAACGCTTTTAGCCGTCCTACCCCTCCACTCCAAATGTCATCTCCCTGAGTCCATTTGATCCCTGCAATATATGAAACCTTCAGCATTCTCAGCTGTCTGGATGAGTGAGTCGATAAGCCGCTCACTGATAACTTGCCGACAACTGGAAAGTTGCGGCTCAACTGTTACTCGGGTCCGTCGTTGTCACCCAACCGAAGGACAGTGACGGAGTCCGTACGAAGAACATTTCCGCTCACGGAATTGAAGCCTGGCACACCGGGAATATGATCGGATGTCTGAGATTCACTCAATCCGATTTAACACATTTCTATGCGTGTAATCCAAGTTAACATGATCTGGGTGTCTGCGCATGAACCTAACTCTTCTTTGCTTCCTTGCAGTTAATTTCGTGGCGATTGTGATCCTATCTCTGGGAAACTGCGGACTCTCTAAATGTATTTCCCGTTACCTGGTGGGAATGGCAGCAGCTGATTTACTGGGTGTTATTATTGCTGTGGTACTCTGTGAGATCAATCAAATTTATGTTTATGCCCTTACTTTGCTCATTACGCCGGTTTGCGCCGTGACTCTTGTCCTGAGTATCGTAACCATGGACTGTTCTGTTTGGCTCACGGTGGCTTTCACGTTCGATCGCTGCGTTGCAATCTGCAGTCAAAAGCTGCGGGAGCGATACTGCACCGAGAGGACGGCGACTATTGTGATTGTAGTTGTGTGTTTAGCAAGTTGTGCGAAAAGTGTTCCATTCTACTTTGCGGTAGAACCTTACCGTATCATTGACAACATACCCTGGCGGTGCATTTTCCGAATGGATTTCCTTACTTTACCAGCGTGGAGAGCATTCCAGTTGTTTAACATTATCAATACACCTTTATTGCCGATCGGTTTGATTCTACTTTTTAATACTTTAACAGTCAGTCATATTATCACGGCAAACAGAGTTCGCCGGGGGCTCAGGAACAGCAGAGAGAAAAAGAATGATCCAGAGGTGTCGAACCGGAGAAAGTCAATAATTTTGTTGTTCGCTCTATCGGCCAATTTCATATTGTTGTGGATCACCTATACTGTATATACTATGAACTGGCAAGTTGAGAATTATTCTTACACAGACAGATATTTGAACACCCCGACGTATACCCTGCAACAGTTTGGGTTCATGTTACAATATCTCTGTACCTGCACCAACACGTGTATCTACACTCTGGCACAGAGGAGATTCAGGCAGGAGCTGAAGGCAGCAGTCAAACATCTGGTTACGTTATATGATCGACTCTGTAGCTAAAACGCTGTTCGATTGTAAGCTTTGAAGGAGTTCAAATGCATTTCAATGTTATTTACATGTCGGGGCAATGTGTTTATATTCCAGCAGCCAGTGGAGCAAATGTTAGTAGTTTGCCGGTTCCAGTAAATTTGCCAAAATTACTTCAACAATACGGCGAAGAAACAACAAATGGGCTCTCCAAGGATCTCCAATCCTATTTGCTCGTTCCCTCACAAAAATTACTATCGTAACTGTTCAGAAGTTCACCCTGACAACCCTCTGCTGAACCCTCACCAACATTGCTTCTGGACCATTACAGAGGTCCACAACCCCAGAGACTGGAGACGATACACTACGGGGTTGACAGAGACTTGGGACTTTACAGCATAGGGGTGACAGAGACTGGAGACTATACACTATGGGGTTGACAGAGACTAGGGACTGTACAGTATAGGAGTGACTGAGACTGGAGACTATAGAGTATAGGGTTTGGCAGAGACTAGGGACTATACAGTATAGGGGTGACAGAGACTGGACACTATAGAGTATAGGGGTGACAGAGACTGGAGATGATATGCTATGGGGTTGACAGAGACTAGGGACTATACAGTATAGGGGAGACAGAGACTGGAGTCTATAGCGTATAGGGGAGCAGAGACTGGAAATTATAAAGAATAGGGGAGTCAGAGACTGGAGATTATAGAGTATAGGGGTGAAAGCGACTGGAGACAATACACTATGGGGTTGACAGAGACTAGGGACTATACAATGTAGGGGTGACAGAGACTGGAGTCTATAGAGTATAGGGGTGACAGAGACTAGGAACTATACAGTATAGGGGAGTCAGAGACTGGAGACTATAGAGTATGGGGGTGACAGAGACTGGTGAATACAGAGAATAGGGGTGACAGAGACTAGGGACAGTACAGTATAGGGGTGACAGAGACCGGAGACGATACACTACAGGGGTGACAGAGGCTAGGAACGATACAGTATAGGGGTGAAAAAGACTGGAGACTATAGAGTATAGGGATGACAGAGACTGGAGACGATACACTACAGGGGTGACAGAGACTGGAGTCTATAGAGTACAGAGGTAATAGAGACTGAAGACTACAGAGTACAGGGGTGACAGAGACTAGGGACAGGACAGTATAGTGGTGACAGAGACTAGGGACAGGACAGTATAGGGGTGACAGAGACTGGAGTCTATAGAGTACAGGAGTGACAGATACCGGAGACGATACACTACAGGGATGACAGAGACCGGAGACGATACACTACAGGGTTGACAGAGACTGGAGTCTATAGAGTACAGAGGTAATAGAGGCTGAAGACTACAGAGTACAGGGGTGACAGAAAGTGGAGAATATAGGATATAGTGGTGACAGAGGCTGGAGACTGCTGTATAGGGGTGAAGAAACGAGAGACTGTACACTCTATGTGTGACAGAATCCAGGGATAATTCACTGTAGGATTACAGAGTCTGGAGACTTGACAGTGTTGGGTGATAGAGAGGACAGACTGTACATTTTAGCAGAGACAGAGACTGGAGATGATGCAGTGCCGGTGTGACAAAGACAGGGAACTATACAGTATAGGTGTCAGAGAATGGTGTCTAAGGGAGACAAGGACAGCAGAATATGCAGTATGGGAGTGAAGGAGACGATAAAGTTTCGGAAAAACAGAGACCGGGGAATGGACCGTGTAGAGATAACTGATAAAAATATCGATTCTGGACACAGTCATTCCAAACAGTTTCATTTATTTTCACTCACACCGTTACTTCGGTTTCCAGACAGCAGAACGACCCCAAGAGACCGGAGAGGCCTTTTGGGGTGTCCTGAGACAATACCCGGGTTAGTGGGGTCAGGCGCCCCACACCTTGCAGAGGTAACACCACTGGTGGGAGGGCATTATTGTTTTATATTCACCTGAGCATGTGGACACTGATCAGTGGGACATTTGTTGTGGAATCAAACTGTAGCACGTTAGAACGCTGTTTAAAAAGGTCATTTTCTTCATCTACAATAATTACTATCATCTGGTCACGTAATCCACACTCACCCCCACCCTCCCCCCGCCCAGACCAACAGTCCTTCTCGGCCAGGCAGAGGCAGATTTAAACCCTCAGTCTGCCTTTGCTGGGAGATGTGGCGGTTGGATTTAACGTCTGGTGGATAGTTATATGGGAAGGTTAAAAAAGTTTGTTATGAAGAAAGCTTTGTATATTTGTAATTTTTTGTTGATATATGTTTGTTTTCATTTGCCTCCTTTCTTCATCACAACCTTTGAAGAGCTTTTGCACTATTTCCGCCTGGCTATGAATAAAACCCTTTGCACGAACGTGTTGTTGCGGCCCGGCATCGGTTGCTTTTCAACTGGTGACTCTGGTCGGGTACGCTTCCTCAGCACATCACAGTGAGGAGTGACACCCCCAAATGCACCTTAGATTACCCCAGATCAGGAATCACTTCAAACAATTCACAAAATAGCTGCCCCCACCTCACAAAAATAACGAAAACGATGTTCAAAGTTCAAACTCTATTTATCAGTAAAGTACCTTGAGAGTCATCACACCTCAAATTGACCTGCACCCCCTAATCTCCCATATCCGCCGACACACCCCTAAACCTGCGCACACCCTCAAATCTGTGCGAACTCCTAAACCCACGGACACCCCACATGCATATTAGATCATCCCAGAGCAAGAATCATTTCCAAAATGCTGCCTGCACCTTAAACTAATGTCAAGAAAAAAGTTCAAAGAGCGTTTTTATTAAAGTATCAAAATTGAAACAACCATGGGTTTTGTCATAACCCCAGGTCCGCAGACTCCATTAATGATGTTATCCACCGTACGGGTGGTCATCGTTACTGAGGCCCCGGGGCTCTTGCACGCTGTGTGGCACCAATACGTCACATACCGGTTGTAGAGTGATCTACACAGGGGAGTAACCTGGGAACCTGCGTCAAGTATGTCTATAGCACAAACACCCGCGATACCTAGCGATAAGCTGCAGATTTGCCTCACTAAGCCTTCAGGAAGAGGACTTTACACTTCAGTGTTTGTCTTGATGTATTGATTGGAATGTGTCACTATCGAGAAGCCATGCCGTTCCCTCATTGTGTCTCCCTGAAGTTTGCTGACTTCCCTTCCTGCCGGAGTGACCGCGGGCTCAATCTCTGAGGGTTTTCACGTTCTTTACACTCCCTCCTGAAGCGGGCGCTTTTTCCAGAGACCCTGTTCAACAGCGTCCCTCTGCTCAGTGTATCCCATCAGTGGGTCCGGCTCCCTGTCGGCTTTGTCATGCCTGGTGGCGGCAGCTACCCATTGTAGCCTGGACATCTCAGTTCACAAATCTGCCACAAACTCCTGTAACATCCCGGTTGTGATATATCATTGTTCTCTTCAGCAACGGAGGCTACTACCGAGGTCACCACCCTGCTGGCGGAGGCCTCCCGCTCACCCGTCGCATTTTCCTCCCCTCTTACTTCTCTGATCAGCTCAACCAACGCGGCAGGGAGGGGTACGCGTCTAACGGACATTCGGAGGCAATATCGATCGTCGCCTGTGAATGTGTGCCTTTTTGTCACTTGATCCATCCTAAACTAATTCGCCTCAGCCATTTGATTGGCCCATCTCCGCCGCAAGCAACTCAGCCGTCTCTCCGGCCGTCTCTCTCCCCACTCCGCCGAAACGACAGCAGCTTTTCTTTAAAGTCTCCGCGCACAGCTGCAGGAATCTTATAATCATAAGTAACATTTAATATGGGCTACGAATATCCATTCCATTCCAAACACAAGCATTAGCTACCGGTAATCTCTTTGATTCGTTACTTATGATTATAAGTACCGTTAGAGCATTAGCAACAGTTGCGATCATGGAGCGAAGATTTGACAAAATGGCAGGCAAAGATTTCGCTTGAGTTTATACTAGCGCTTTCGTTAGGGCAGTAGATCTGTCCGGTGCTCTTGCGGCCCCGGGAGCGGGGGTGGGTCATGGGCCTTTCATCCTTTCGATAAGAGGGGATGAAGGCGAGGCTGCCGAATTGGAAGCGGGGATTCGTGCAGCTGCGCGCGGAGACTTTATCCTTTATCCCTGCAGCCTTCACAATCCCGTCTCTCAATCACTTTACGGACAATTGTTTAACGCAGGTTTAAACACACAACCCCACTTGTTCAATGCTCAGGGCAATCACACAGCAGCTCAGACACTCCATCCCGGACGAGCCCCAACAATGAAACCCCCTTTTTTGCCTGGGCCGCCCTCGCTGGCAGTCCCAAAAATCTTTCAATTTCCTCGTACTTCCGGTGTATGCATACGACAGTCGCGCCAATTCTGTGCACAAGTTGGGGCTGAAATCATTCACAAATCATATTCAGCGGTCCACAGTGGACTACCGCAGACTGGCTCCATCAATAAAAGCACTTTAAATTTGTGTTTGTTTTGACTCTGAATTTAAGTTGGATGCTGCTATTTTGTGAACTATTTGATTTTTTCTCTCTCTCTGGGATAATCTACTGTGTAAGTGGGAAATGTTGGCGGGTTGGAAGTGCCCAAGGATCCCCCAGTAGCGTCCGTACTACTGAAGTCAGGCTGACTGACCTGCAGTTCCCAGGCTTGTCCTTGACAGCTCTTTAAACAGTAAAACAACATTAGCCACTCTTCAGTCACTGGGACAACCTTCAGTGGACCTCAACAATTTTCTCTCTCCTTCCACAAAGCAGTGGGTCAGGCCTGAGGGTTCATCCACCTGAATGCAGTGTAGGCTGCTCATGATACTCGCTGGTAAAATGAATGTCCTCCAAAGCCACTACACGGGTTTGCTTTATCCAGTGAGCAACCATGATAATTTACTCCGTAAATAATCCATTGTATTGGTATTCACCCCCTTTAATATGACAACCCAAATAGTCACTAGTGCAGCCAATTGGTTTTAGAATTCATATAATTAGTTAAACGGAAATCACCGTGTGCAGTCTGGATGTTTCAATTAACTGTCCTAAAAATGCACAAGGACCAATTGATGCCGTGACAGTGTCCTGGCAAAAACTATACCATGAAGACAAATGAACACTCCAAGCAACTCGGTGAAAAGGTTATTGAAAAGCCAAAAAAAAGTGATGAAGCACCCAGACAACAGTTGTTGGATATGCAGTGTACAGCAATTCTTTGTTCTTTGCACGTTGGACTTTGTTCTTGCTATTGTTTCATGCGGAGGACGATATTTTGTGAACTGTTTGAAATGATTCTTGTCCTGGGATAAACTGTTGTGCATGTAGCGGTGCCCTCGGCTTTGGGGGATGCACAAAGATTTGGGGATGGGCATGGCGAGTATGGATTGAATTTCATTGTCGAGGCAGCCATTTTCTGAACTGTGACACGATTCTGCTTCTGAGATAATCTAAAGTGCATTTGGAGTGTCGGCGGATTTGGGGTGTTCACTGAAATGGGGATAGCGCACATTTAGGGATTTGGGGTGCGCACTGAAATGGGGATAGCGCACATTTAGGGATTTGGGGTGCGCACTGAAATGGGGATAGCGCACATTTAGGGATTTGGGGTGCGCTCTGAAATGGCGATAGCGCACATTTAGGGATTTGGGGCGCGCACTGAAATGGGGATAGCGCACATTTAGGGATTTAGGGCGCGCACTGAAATGGGGATAGCGCACATTTAGGGATTTGGGGTGCGCTCTGAAATGGCGATAGCGCACATTTAGGGATTTGGGGTGCGCACTGAAATGGGGATAGCGCACATTTAGGGATTTGGGGCGCGCACTGAAATGGGGATAGCGCACATTTAGGGATTTGGGGTGCGCACTGAAATGGGGATAGCGCACATTTAGGGATTTGGGGTGCGCTCTGAAATGGCGATAGCGCACATTTAGGGATTTGGGGTGCGCACTGAAATGGGGATAGCGCACATTTAGGGATTTGGGGCGCGCACTGAAATGGGGATAGCGCACATTTAGGGATTTGGGGCGCGCACTGAAATGGGGATAGCGCACATTTAGGGATTTGGGGCGCGCACTGAAATGGGGATAGCGCACATTTAGGGATTTGGGGCGCGCACTGAAATGGGGATAGCGCACATTTAGGGATTTGGGGCGCGCACTGAAATGGGGATAGCGCACATTTAGGGATTTGGGGTGCGCACTGAAATGGGGATAGCGCACATTTAGGGATTTGGGGTGCGCTCTGAAATGGCGATAGCGCACATTTAGGGATTTGGGGCGCGCACTGAAATGGGGATAGCGCACATTTAGGGATTTAGGGCGCGCACTGAAATGTGGATAGCGCACATTTAGGGATTTGGGGTGCGCACTGAAATGGGGATAGCGCACATTTAGGGATTTGGGTTTGCGCACGGACACCGGGTGTATTCATTCTCCAATATGGCGGCACACACTTATTCGCGAATTGTGCAAACTTAGGACTGTGTCTCCCAGTATGGAGGTGCACAAGTGGCTGTACACGGATTTTGAGTGACACCCAGAATTGGATGTGTCGGCCAATCTGGAGTAGGGATATTTAATATTGAGACCGCCATTTCCTGAACTGTTTGAAATAATTCCTGCTCAGAGGATTATGTTTGCGGGGGTGTCAGCATGTGTGGGTGCGCATTGAGTGGGTGATTTGGTGGCTTGTGTGCACATGACTTTGGGGGATGTACATGGATTTGGGGGTGTGCGCGGAATAAGGGGTTGTGTCGTCGAACATGAGGGTTCGCACGAATTTGCCGTCACATGTGTGTAGGCCGATCTGGAGAAGCAAACACATTCGGGGTGCATCGGGATTTTAAGTGTAGAGACAGGCATTTATTGTTTACTGTTTGAAGCAATTGCTGCTCTGAGATCATTTATAATAGATGTGGGTGTGTGAGCGTGTTCGGGGTGCTCACAGTTTTGGGATGGCGCCGATTTGGATGTGTGTCGGCACACTGTTTTGGAGTTACATACAAGAAAGGTATGTCGGCCAGCTCAACTGTTCTGAGGAACGCCAGAAACATTTATTTACGGGTCATGAGGAATCCTTACTGCCCGTCTCCTGACCCACCTTCCGTGCTGGCTCCACGCTCCTTCTACTACACACCCCAAACCCTGACACAACGGCACGGCTGCATTTCCGGACTGTGGTTGTGGTCTGGGTAAACTCGAAACTGCCTGGCAGGGCCGGAATCGCAGGGGTACAATTCCATATTTTAATTATTAGTTATTTATTCTCACTCCCTGGCCCCCACCCCGGCTAAATTTTAATTCTGGCACCCACATACTGGCATGGGGAAATGTAATGCTGCCATTTTTAGCAGTTCGTAAAGTTGTTTAATCAGAGTAACAGCTCCGTGTGATCTGTTATTTACTCCAGAGGAGGGGATAACGTTTTTAAAGTTATTTTGTTATGTCAGGATTTTGTCAGGTTAGAAATAAAATAAATGTATTTGCTCCAAGGTAGCGGTCCAATTGAACGTCCCCATTAGGGCATCACTTAATTCTGAAGATGTCAGAGTCCTCAGTAATTAGGGTATAGGTTTAAGCGGCCATAATTTCAAAGTTATATTTTCCAGTTTAGAGTAGTTATTTGCCGCTTTTCCTTTCTATTACTACTAGGGCCCCGGGGCCTCTTGCCTTCCCCTGCCCTGCGACGCCCCGAGGTGGGGGAGGTTGCTTCGGCCCTCATGGAGCGGCGTTCCGCTGCTGTCGGTCTCTTCGTAGGGAGGAATGACGGATTTACCGATGACCCGGACTCCGAGCCGGACACGAGGTCCGAGGTAGACTCGGTGTCTGGGGAAGTCCTGGCGACGGGCGGCTGGAGACCCTGTGCTAAGCTTCATCACCGCGGGGCTGCGGGAATGTTAGATTTCAGGCAATGAGTGCTCAGGTATGAGGGGGGGGGAGGGGTTGGCCATGGTTTGTAGGGCTGTGTGGCCGGGGTTAGAGTTAGGGTGAGGGTGTAATTGCGCGGATTTTAGGAAAATTATACCCCTCGGATTTCTTGATCTTGTTACTGGGGATTCAGTATCACACAACCCTGAAACTGTGGTCTGGCCCACGCATTGATTAACCAGGCCCAACGCTTGCATTTATTGTGAACATCTTTTTCAAGGTGTAAGGTTATTAATATTGGTAAAGTGACGGGTCTTTTACTTACCGATCATGTTGGCGGGGATGTTGATTACAGGAAATGCGTGCTCTGTGTAGGCGTGTGTAGACCACCGTTTCTGGTGGCGTGGGGACCACAGTCTGTGGAGGGAGGTGGGTATTTATGGAGGTTGTATTTTCTCCATGGTCCAGGGTGATGAAAGACTTTCCACTTTGAGCATTAGGGCATGTAAGACCCAGCTGTTAGTTTTTATTTTGACCACTTGGGGAGTAGACTATGTTTTGAGGCCTAGTTATTTGGCTTCACCTCGCAGTAAGATGTAAACTCCCTGTATTTGTTTTTGTCTGAGCTTTATGTTATATCTGTGTGTGTGTTGTGGGGCGGGTGTCCCCAGGAGTAAATTAACAGAATTTATTGGATGTTCATTGTCACTTAACCCTGCAACCTGGAGTTTAGGGGTGACATATTTTCTGTGATCCCTTGGCTTTTTATTGCCATCCCATGGAAAAGGATAATGAAAAGCTTGTCACCTTTGATGAGGTGCAATTATGTGGGCAATGGGAAATAATCTTGTGTTTTCTGATCTCTTTATTGGACGCTCATCGTCACGCAAACCTGCCATATTGCTCTGCCCCACGACTTCATCACCAAAGTCAACACTTACCTTTACTGGGATCCTCCTCGTCCGTGCACAGGTTTTAATGTTTATCTTTACAACTGTGCTAATGTGGTTGGTTATTGCTTATCGTTGGCGTCTCAGCGAGCGTTAAAGGGTGAGTAGGTCAGGTGTTTGGGAGATATGTGGACCAGGGTTTCTGTGGCTGTGAGGGTCAGGTGTAGTGACGGTGTGTGGGCCAGGGTTTCTGTGGCTGTGAGGGTCAGGTGTTGTGACGGTGTGTGGACCAGAGTTTCTGTGGCTGTGAGGGTCAGGTGTGGTGACGGTGTGTGGGCCAGGGTTTCTGTGGCTGTGAGGGTCAGGTGTGGTGACGGTGTGTGGGCCAGGGTTTCTGTGGCTGTGAGGGTCAGGTGTTGTGACGGTGTGTGGACCAGGGTTTCTGTGGCTGCGAGGGTCAGGTGTTGTGACGGTGTGTGGACCAGGGTTTCTGTGGCTGTGAGGGTCAGGTGTTGTGACGGTGTGTGGGCTAGGGTTTCTGTGGCTGTGAGGATCAGGTGTTGTGACGGTGTGTGGACCAGTGTGTCTGTGGCTGTGAGGGTCAGGTGTTGTGACGGTGTGTGGGCCAGGGTTTCTGTGTCTGTGAGGGTCCGGTGTTGTGACGGTGTGTGGGCCAGGGTTTCTGTGGCTGTGAGGGTCAGGTGTTGTGACGGTGTGTGGGCCAGGGTTTCTGTGTCTGTGAGGGTCAGGTGTTGTGACGGTGTGTGGGCCAGGGTTTCTGTGGCTGTGAGGGTCCGGTGTTGTGACGGTGTGTGGGCCAGGGTTTCTGTGGCTGTGAGGGTCAGGTGTTGTGACGGTGTGTGGACCAGGGTTTCTGTGGCTGTGAGGGTCAGGTGTTGTGACGGTGTGTGGGTCAGGGTTTCTGTGGCTGTGAGGGTCAGGTGTTGTGACGGTGTGTGGGCCAGGGTTTCTGTGGCTGTGAGGGTCAGGTGTTGTGACGGTGTGTAGGCCAGGGTTTCTGTGGCTGTGAGGGTCAGGTGTTGTGATGGTGTGTGGGCCAGGGTTTCTGTGGCTGTGAGGGTCAGGTGTTGTGACGGTGTGTGGACCAGGGTTTCTGTGGCTGTAAGGATCAGGTGTTGTGACGGTGTGTGTGCCAGGGTTTCAGTGGCTGTGAGGGTCAGGTGTTGTGACGGTGTGTGGACCAGGGTTTCTGTGGCTGTGAGGGTCAGGTGTTGTGACGGTGTGTGGACCAGGGTTTCTGTGGCTGTGAGGGTCAGGTGTTGTGACGGGGTGTGGGCCGGGGTTTCTGTGGCTGTGAGGGTCAGGTGTTGTGACGGTGTGTGGACCAGGGTTTCTGTGGCTGTGAGGGTCAGTTGTTGTGACGGTGTGTGGGCCAGGGTTTCTGTGGCTGTGAGGGTCAGGTGTTGTGACGGTGTGTGGACCAGGGTTTCTGTGGCTGTGAGGGTCAGGTGTTGTGACGGTGTGTGGGACAGGGTTTCTGTGGCTGTGAGGGTCAGGTGTTGTGACGGTGTGTGGGGCAGGGTTTCTGTGGCTGTGAGGGTTAGGTGTTGTGACGGTGTGTGGACCAGGGTTTCTGTGGCTGTGAAGGTCAGGTGTTGTGACGGTGTGTAGGCCAGGGTTTCTGTGGCTGTGAGGGTCAGGTGTTGTGACGGTGTGGGGACCAGGGTTTCTGTGGCTGTGAGGGTCAGGTGTTGTGACGGGGTGTGGGCCGGGGTTTCTGTGGCTGTGAGGGTCAGGTGTTGTGACGGTGTGTGGACCAGGGTTTCTGTGGCTGTGAGGGTCAGGTGTTGTGACGGTGTGTGGACCAGGGTTTCTGTGGCTGTGAGGGTCAGGTGTTGTGACGGTGTGTGGGCCAGGGTTTCTGTGACTGTGAGGGTCAGGTGTTGTGACGGTGTGTGGACCAGGGTTTCTGTGGCTGTGAGGGTCAGGTTTGTGACGGTGTGTGGGCCAGGGTTTCTGTGGCTGTGAGGGTCAGGTGTTGTGACGGTGTGTGGGCCAGGGTTTCTGTGGCTGTGAGGGTCAGGTGTTGTGACGGTGTGTGGGCCAGGGTTTCTGTGGCTGTGACGGTCAGGTGTTGTGACGGGGTGTGGGCCAGGGTTTCTGTGTCTGTGAGGGTCAGGTGTTGTGACGGTGTGTGGGGCAGGGTTTCTGTGTCTGTGAGGGTCAGGTGTTGTGACGGTGTGTGGACCAGGATTTCTGTGGCTGTGAGGGTCAGGTGTTGTGACGGTGTGTGGGTCAGGGTTTCTGTGTCTGTGAGGGTCAGGTGTTGTGACGGTGTGTGGACCAGGATTTCTGTGGCTGTGAGGGTCAGGTGTTGTGACGGTGTGTGGGCCAGGGTTTCTGTGGCTGTGAGGGTCAGGTGTTGTGACGGTGTGTGGACCAGGGTTTCTGTGGCTGTGAGGGTCAGGTGTTGTGACGGTGTGTGGGGCAGGGTTTCTGTGACTGTGAGGGTCAGGTGTTGTGACGGTGTGTGCGCCAGGGTTTCTGTGGCTGTGAGGGTCAGGTGTTGTGACGGTGTGTGGACCAGGTTTTCTGTGGCTGTGAGGGTCAGGTGTTGTGACGGTGTGTGGACCAGGGAATCTGTGGCTGTGAGTGTCAGGTGTTGTGACGGTGTGTGGACCAGGGTTTCTGTGGCTGTGAGGGTCAGGTTTTGTGACGGTGTGTGGGCCAGGGTTTCTGTGGCTGTGAGGGTCAGGTGTTGTGACGGTGTGTGGGCCAGGGTTTCTGTGACTGTGAGGGTCAGGTGTTGTGACGGTGTGTGGGTCAGGGTTTCTGTGGCTGTGAGGGTCAAGTGTTGTGACGGTGTGTGGACCAGGGTTTCTGTGTCTGTGAGGGTCAGGTGTTGTGACGGTGTGTGGGTCAGGGTTTCTGTGGCTGTGAGGGTCAGGTGTTGTGACGGTGTGTGGGCCAGGGTTTCTGTGGCTGTGAGGACCAGATTTACAGTGGTGCTGGAAAGTTTTCTCTATTTCTGCATAAATACGATCAGATCTTCATTAATGTCATAGCACTAGACAGAGTAAACAACTAAAGAGAAACATTATAGTTGTTCATTTATTTAATGAGGAAAAATGATGCAATAATACATAGATTATGTGGGAAAAGTATGTGAACCTCAGGGATAATGCCGTCCATAAAAAAACTATTTGGAGTCACGTGTTCAATGAGATGAGATTGGAATTGCTGGTTGTAGAGATGCCCTACAATTAAAAAAGATTCACGAAGTCAGGTTACCGACAGAGCCTGTAACTGTTTATATGGACCATGCCTCGAACAAAAGAAAACGTTCCGAGAACCTTAGAAGTTCAGTAGAGCTGCATGAAGATGAAAAATGCTACAAAAGCATTTCTAAAGTCCCGAGTGTTCTTCAGTCCACAGTAACGGAAATTATCTGTACCGGAGGAAATACAGTACTGTTGTCACTCTCCCTAGGACTGGACATCCTGCAAAGATCACATCAGGAGAATCCTGAACGAGATGAAAACTAGCCCAAGGGTAACAGCAGGAAACATGCAGAAATCTCTAAAGTATCATGTGTCCACTGTAAGAAAAACAGTGAGCAAGAATGGTTTTCATGGAAGGACACCACGGAGGAAACGACAGCTCTTCAAAAAACACTTTGCTGCACGTCTCAACTTGACAGAAGACCAGCTGGAGGCTCTACAAGGCTTCTGGGACAATGTTCCGAGGACAGGTGAGACAAATGTTGAAGGTTTTGGCAGAAATTCTCATTCCTCTGTTTGGAGGGAAAAGCGCACTGCCCACCAACACCAAAACCTCATCCTAACTGTGAATCCGGATGGAAGGAGCATTATGGTTTGGGACTGCTTTGCTGAGTCAGGGCCTGGACAGCTTGCAGTCGCTGAGGGAGCGATAAAATCAAAATTGTACTCAGGCATTGTATCAGTTCTATCCATGTCAGAATAGTGAAGAGTTGGGAAGTTGATTGGTGAGAGATACAGGATTGGAAAAGGGGAATCTGAGAGTGGACAGATGGGTATCGCCTCCGTCTGGTGCTCCAGCCCCTTTTTCTCTCTTCCATTGCCTTCTTTACTTCACCCCTACACACTCCATCCGGTTGCACCTATCACCTTGCATTTCTCCCCATTATCCCCACAGCCTCTCACCCTGACTGCTCATCGTTATTCCACCAGTCCTGCTGGTGTCTCAGCTGGAAACATCGACTGTCCGTACTCCCTTCCATAGATGCTGCATAGCCTGCTGAGTTCCTCCAGCAATTTTGTGTGTGTTACTATTCACCCTTTCACCCCTTCTCTTCTCGCCTGCCTATCACCTTTCTCTGGTTCCACTCATCCGTCCTTTCGTCAGTGTTCCACTCTACCCCTCTATTAGATTCGTTCTTATGCAGCTCTATAACTTTTCACACTCTCATCTCCCAGCCTCTGAATTCAGATCCATCCCCTCCCCCCAACCTTGTCCCTCATCTACCATCTGCCAGCTTGTACTTCTACCACTTTCCGAAATGTATCATTCTAGCACCTATCCCCGTCCTTTCCGGTCCTGATGAAGTGTCATTTTACAAAACGTTGACTGTCTGCTGTTAACTGTTGAGTGTTGTCCACAGTGGACGGGTCATTGCGGCAGCACACCACCAGGTGGGAGTGTTGTCAACAAGGGAGCGGCCATTGCGGCAGAAACCCTCCGGGTAAGAGTGCTCTGCACAGAGGACCTCCCATTCCGGCAGGACACCACTAGGTGGGAGTGTTGTCAACAAGGGAGCGGCCATTGCGGCAGAAACCCTCCGGGTGAGAGTGCTCCGCACAGAGGTCCTCCCATTCCGGCAGGACACCACTAGGTGGGAAAGTTACACACAGAAATTGCTGGAGGAACTCAGCGGGTGAGGCAGCGTCTATGGTAATAAATCAGCAGCTGACGTTTCGATCTGAGACGCTTTTCCAGGACTGGAATGGAAGGGGGAAGGCCAGAATAAAAATGCCGGGCGGAAGAAAGAGGAAAGATGTGATGTGATTGATGATGTCCGTTGGGTGGGAACGATAAAGGGCTGGAGAGTAAGCCATCTGATTGGAGAGGAGAGGATAGACCATGGGGGAAAGGGAAGGAGGAGTGGCAACAGTGGGAGGTGATATGCAGGTGAGAAGAAGAGGTAAGAGCCAGAGTGGGGGAAAGAAGATGAAGGGAGGGAAAAGGAAAAAGTTTACTGGAAGTAGAAATCGATACTCATGCCATCTGTTTGGAGGTTACATAAAGAAAATATAAGGTGTTGTATAAGGTGGGCTTCATGATGGCATAGGAGGAAGCCATGGACCGACATGTTGGAACGGGAATGAGGATAGGGATAAAATTGTTTGGGCACAGGGAGGTTCCACTTTTGGCAGCTGAAAAGGAAGTGCGAGACAAAACGATCCCCCAATTTACACCGAGTCTCACCAATATACAGAAGGCTCCTGCCCTCCTAACGGAACAATTCATGCCCTGAGTGATCGAGAACCTATCAGCCTCCGCCATATTTACACTCCATCACCTGCCAACACATCCACCTGTCGCAACGAATTCAACAGATTCACCACCTGCTGATCTCAGCCAGGCAATTATAGGCCGGTGAGACTGATATCAGAAGTGCGAAATCTATTGGATGGTCTAAAGTCAAGTCTTGTGAATAGCCTCGGCCCGAAACGTCGAATGTATTCTTTAACATAGATACTGCCCGGTCTGCTGAGTTCCTCCAGCATTTTGTGTGTGTTGCTTGGATTTCCAGCATCTGCAGATTTTCTCCTGTCTGTGACAATCAGTTGCATTCATTTTTCCGGACAGGAAGCTGGTTTACCATTTTATCTGGAACTGGACACTTTAGTTTTGAAGACTATGAGTGCGATTTTGTACTGTGAACACTGTGACCACTGTGCTCTAAATGTTTTTGTTCTATTTGAGTTCCTTCCTGTAAAATGTTTGAATAACTTGTGTTGATGTTGTTGTGACCGCGGCTTTGCCATGTGTCTGTGACGCTGCTGCAAGTCTGTTTCTCAGCGCACCTGCCTTTGATGCCATTTTCCGTACACAACCGTAAACGAAAAGACAATAATTGTTACTCCGGATCCGAAGCAGCAATAAAAAAGGAAACACACAGTCATTGTGGAAAATCATTTATTTTACCACAAGGTCATTGAGATTCCACATTTGTGGAACTCTGGGTGAGAGGGAAATCAGCTTATGTTTGGATCCAGCAGCAGACAAGTGCGTGTGTCCTTAGCAGAACAGAGGTGTTAGTTCATAATGTTCTTTCCCAACCGTCTGCACTTATCTCATCTGTACAGCTGTATTATCGCCTTACTGAGGGGATGTGGTCAGCACAATAATCTTAGTTCTGCAGGCTTGCAACTGAACTGGATAAATACAGGCTGTCAGGTCACAAAGCTTTAACAGCACACAACTGTTAACCCTCTCTTCCCCCTCCCCTTCTCTCTGTGCCACCCTCACCTTCTCTCTACATCTCTCCCCCAGCTCTCCCTCCCCCTCCCCCCACTCTCCACCCTCTGAGTTAGAGGGAAATCAGCTCGTGTTTGGATCCAGTAGCGGACAAGTGTGTGTGACCTTGTCAGAACAGAGGAGTCAGTTCAAAACGTTCTTTCCCACCCGTCTACACTTATCTCATCTGTACAGCTGTATTATCGCTCTACTGAGGGGATGTGGTCAGCTCAATAATCTTAGTTCTGCAGGCTTGCAACTGAACTGGATAAATACAGGCTGTCAGGTCACAAAGCTTTAACAGCACACAACTGTTAACCCTTTCTTCCCCCTCCATCCCCTTCTCTCTCTCTCTGCCACCCTCACCTTCTTTCTACATCTCTCCCCTCGACTCTACCCCACCCTCCCCCCACTCTCCACCCTCTGAGTTAGAGGGAAATCAGCTTGTGTTTATATCTGGGAACAATCCACAAGGCCACAAAACTTTAACAACACACAACTCTTCTGACTTTATATTTCAAATGTTCTTCCACAGGGCCGGTGACATTAAATGCCTTGGTGCTACCAGTTCAGAGAGCTGACACGTAAGTGTTGTCACAGAGAAGGCACAGAGCTTCCACTGCTTGAGAAGTTGCACAAATTCAGCTTGTTGTCCAAAACTTTGTCAAACTTCACCAAACACATGATAGACAATACCCTGACTGGTTGCATCTCAGCCCGGGACAGAAACCAGTTCCCAAGAACGGAAAGATCTACAGAAAGTGTTGGACACTCCCAGCCCAGCAAAGAGAAATTCAGCATATCTACAAGGAGCGCGGCCACAGGAAAGCAGCATCAATGATAACCATCCCCACCCACTCAGACCACGCTCTCTTCTCGCTGCTGCCCTGGGGAAACAGGTCCCACACGTGTGGACACATTTTCCAGGCCTCTGCAACTCATCGTCTCAAAATGATCAGTTTGTCAGTCTTTGTGTGGAGTTCTTTATCGATTCTATTGTATTTTTCTGTTCTACTGTGGATGCCAGCAAGAAAATGAATATCATGTCTGTATGTGGTTACGTATATGTACTGTCAGAATACGTTTAATTTCAAATTTGAGCAAAGGCACAAAAACTCACAGACATCCATCCAGAGGAAGAGTGAGACACACACGCACATACTCAGACACACTCACACAAACTCACACTCACACACACAGACACACAGACAGACAGACAGACACACACACACACACACACACACACACACACACACACACACACACACACACACGCACACACACACACACACACACACACACACACACACACACACACACACACACTGACACAGCAAACACACACACACACACACACACACACACACGCACACACACACACACACACACACACACACACACACACACACACGCACACACACACACACACACACACGCACACACACACACACACACACACACACACACACACACACACACACACACACACACACACACACACACACACTGACACAGCAAACCACGCGTGCTAGCGCAGACAGGCACACATTGATATATCATAATATGATATGTTTTAACCTGCAATTTGAGAAGGACAAGGGAAAATCGGATGTGTCAGTATTACAGATGAACAAAGGGAACTATGGAGCTATGAGGGAGGAGCTGGCCAAAGTTCAGTGGAACAATACCCTAGCAGGGAAGACAGTGGAACAACAATGGCAGATATTTCTGGGAATAATGCAGAAGGTGCAGGATCGGTTCATTCCAAAGAGGAAGAAAGATCCTAAGGGGAGTAAGGGGCGGCCGTGGCTGACGAGGTAAGTAAAGGGCAGTATAAAAATAAAAGAGAAGAAGTATAACATAGCAAAGATGAGCGGGAAACCAGAGGACTGGGAAGCTTTTAAAGAGCAACAGAAGATAACAAAAAAGGAAATACGCCAAGAAAAAATGAGTTACGAAGGTAAACTAGCCAAGAATATAAAGGAGGATAGTAAAAGCTTCTTTAGGTATGTGAATAGCAAAAAAAAAATAGTTAAGACCAAAATTGGACCATTGAAGACAGAAACGAGTGAATTTATTATGGGGAACAAGGAAATGGCAGATGAGTGAACAAGTACTTTCGATCTGTCTTCACTAGGGAAGACACAAACAATCTCCCAGATGTAATAGTGGTCAAAAGAACTAGGGTAAAGGATGAACTGAAGGAAATTTATATTAGGCAAAAAACGGTGTTGGATAGACTGTTGAGTCTGAAGGATGATAAGTCCCCGGGACCTGACGGTCTACATCCCAGGGTACTTAAAGAGGTGGCTCTAGAAATCGTGGACGCATTGGTAATTATTTTCCAATGTTCTATAAATTCAGGAACAGTACCTGCTGACTGGAGGGTGGCTAATGTTGTCCCACTTTTCAAGAAAGGAGGGAGAGAGAAAACAGGGAATTACAGACCGGTTAGACTGACGTCAGTGGTGGAAAAGATGCTGGAGTCAATTATAAAAGATGAAATCAAGACACATTTGGATAGCAGTAGAAGGATCAGTCCGAGTCAGCATGGATTTATGAAGGGAAAATCATGCTTGACTAAACTTCTGGAGTTTTTTGAGGATGTAACTATGAAAATGTGAAAATGGACAAGGATGTAGTGGATGTAGTGTACCTGGACTTCCAGAAAGCTTTTGATAAAGTCCCACATAGGAGATTAGTTGGCAAAATTAGGGCACATGGTATTGGGGGCAGAGTACTGACATTGATTGAAAATTGTCTGGCTGACAGGAAACAAAGAGTAGCGATTAACAATTCCCTTTCGGAATGGCAGGCTGTGACCAGTGGAGTACCGCCAGGTTCAGTGCTGGGATCGCAGCTGTTTACAAAATACATTAATGATTTAGATGAAGGGATTAAAAGTAACAGTAGCAAATTTGCTGATGACACAAAGCTGGGTGGCAGTGTGAAATGTCAGGAAGATGTTATGTGAATGCAGGGTGACTTGGACAGGCTGGGTGAGTAGGCAAATGTATGGCAGATGCAGTTTAATGTGGATAAATGTGAGGTTATCCACTTTGGTGGCAAGAACAGGAAGGCAGATTACTATCTAAATGGAGTCAAGTTAGGAAAAGGGGAAGCACAGGGAGATCTAGGTGTTCTTGTACATCAGTCAATGAAAGCAAGCATGCAAGTACAGCAGGCAGTGAAGAAAGCTAATGGCATGCTGGCCTTTATAACAAGAGGAATTGAGTACAGGAGTAAAGAGGTCCTTCTGCAGCTGTACAGGGCCCTGGAGTATTGTGTGCAGTTTTGGTCTCCAAATTTGAGGAAGGACATTCTTGCTATTGAGGGAGTGCACCGTAGGTTCCACAAGGTTAATTCCCGGAATGGCGGGACTAACATATGTTGAAAGATTGGAGCGAGTGGGCTTGTATACACTGGAATGTAGAAGGATGAGAGGGGATCTGATTGAGACATATAAGATTATTAAGGGATTGGGCACGCTGGAGGCAGGAAGCATGTTCCCGCTGATGGGTGAGTCCAGAACTACAGGCCACAGTTTAAGAATAAAGGGTAGACCATTTAGAACAGAGATGCGGAAAAACTTTTTCACCCAGAGAGTGGTGGATATGTGGAATGCTCTGCCCCAGAAGGCAGAGGAGGCCAAGTCTCTGGCTGCATTCAAGAGAGAGTTAGATAGAGCTCTTATAGATAGCGGGGTCAAGGGACATGGGGAGAAGGCAGGTACTGATTGTGTATGATCAGCCATGATCACAGTGAATGGCGGTGCTGGCTAGAAGGGGCGAATGGCCTATTCCTGCACCTATTGTCTATATATATTGATATAAATGTGCACACAGGCCGTGAGACTCATACAAAACACAGGCAGACACACACAAACATCAAGATGCACACACGTGCACGCACAGACACATATAAGGTACCTAAAGACTGACACACATCAATAGAGACAAACACGCAAAGACTCAAATACACAAACAGACACTCACAAACATACCAGCACGCAGTGACGATACATAGATACAGAAACACACCCATGCACATACAGACAAACACACAGACACAGGCACATAGACACAAAAGGAGATACAAACGCATGCACCACACACACATGCACACACAAAAACAACTTTCACATCTCCCTCTCCAGCTCTCCACTGGATTTTCTGTGCTTTCAATTTTCGATTTGTTTCATTCTTCTGAACTCTGCAAGTCCAGGCCTGGAGCCATCATTCAGTTGGCAAAGCGTTTGGACGCTGCGTCCTCTCGGGGCAAACTAAAGGAGTTTTTTTTTCTCACTCTCTGCTTAATGTGTTTTATATGATCACACGACTCCAAGAACTTCGGGGACTGCTGGTCCGCTGCTCAAGTGAGCTGCTCGTTTAATCTCAAGGAAAAATCGTAGATCTGGCAAATCTGTTGGAATTCTTAGAAGAAATAAAAATCAGGATTGACAAAGGAAAATCGGTTCACACACACACACACACACACACACACACACACACACACACACACACACACACACACACACACACACACACACACACACACACACACACACACACACACACACACACACACACACACACACACACACACACACACACACACACACACACCAGTCATAGCAGAGCCCAAAAGAGCAGGAGAGCAGGGTGAGCTGTTAGCTCAATGAGTATCACCCAGTGGTGCTCACAGCTTCTGTGATGAAGTGCTTTGAGCGGTTGATCATGACTAGAATCAACTCCTGTCTGTGCATGGACCTGGACCCACTGCAATTTGCCGATTACCACAATATATCTACAACAGATGCAATCTCACTGACTCTCCACTCAGGCTTAGATCACCTGGACAATAACAATACACAAGTCAGGCTGCTGATTATAGCTCAGCGTCCAACACAATCAGACCCTCAATTGTAATCAACAAGCTCCAAAACCTGGGCCTCTGTACCTCCTTCTGCAACTGGATCCTCACCAGGAGACAACAGTCTGTGTGGATCAGAAATAACATCTCCTCCTTGCTGACAATCAACACTGGCACACCTCAACAATGTGTGCTCAGGCCACTGCTCTACTCTATCAACACCCACGTCTGTGTGGCTAGGCTCATCTATAAACTTGCCGACGACACAACTATTGTTGCTGGAATTTCAGATGGTGACGAGGAGGAGTACAGGAGTGAGATAGATCAGCAGGTTGAATGGTGTCACAGCAACAACCTTCCACTCAACATCATGAAGACAAAGGAATTGATTGTGGATTCAGGAAGGGGAAGTCGAGGGAACACACACCAGTCCTCATCGTGGGATCAGAAGTGAAAAGGGTGAGCAGTTTCCATTTCCTGCCTGTCAACATCTCTGAGGAACTATCCTGGGCCCAACATATTGATGCAGTTACAATGAAGGCACAACATCGGCTATATTTCATTCGGAGATTGAGGGGGATCAGTCTGTCACTAAAGACACTTGCAAATTTCTACAGATGTCCTGTGGAGAGCATTCTAACTAGTTGCATCACTGCCTGATGTGGAGAGGCCACTGCACAGGATCGGAAAATGCTGCAGGAAGTTGTAAACTCAGCCAGCTCCTTCATGGGCACTGGACTCCACAGCATCCAGGACACATTCAAAAGATGATGCCACAAAAAGGTGGCATCCATCACTACCGACCCCCATCACACAGGACATGCCTTCGTCTGATTGCTACAGGACACTGAAGAGACACTCAATGTTTCAGGAACAGCTTCTTCCCTCCACCGTCAGATTTCTAAATAGACAATGATCTCAAGAATATTTCCTCAGTATTTTCCCTCACGTTTGCTACTAAATTTCAAATTTAATTTTATAAATACTTGTTCTAATTTATAGTTTTTATTATTATGTATTGCAATGTACTGCAGACACAAATGAACAAATTTCACCACATATGCGGGTGATATTAAACCAGATTCTGATACACAAACACACACAGCTGGGCTCAGACATACAACACTCCCACATTCTCCCCTTTGTGACACCCTGCTTGCTCCGTGGCCCCCGGTATGAAGCTCAAACTGTTGCAACACCTGCCCTTTAAATTCATGGCTGAGGCTGTGTTGTGTCTGTTCACTGTTTGAGTTCGATATTAAATGAAGAGCATTGAATGGGAAAGAAGGTTTGAATAGAAGAATAAAGATCTCCTCTGAAGGTATATGTGGTCCTGGTGAGAGTGTACATGGAACACTGTGTACAGGTCTGGTCTCCCTCCAGGAGTCTGGCTGTGGGATGAAGGGAATGAAGAGATTTCCCAGATTGATTTAGAAGCTGAGGTAGTGTCCTCGGAGAGATTATACTGACCGGGTCTGTCTCGAAATTAGAGAAATAAAAGGTCGTCTGACTGAGACAGACACAGTCTCACAGGGTATTGACAGGGTAGAGGCAGGAATGATGTTTGCTTTGGCTGTGGTGAGGAACCGGGGTCACAAAATTCGAGTTCACCCCAGCAGAACTGAGATGAGGAGAAATTTCTTCACCCAGAGGGCAGCGAATCTTTGGAATTTTCTCCACAAGGTTTCTAAATTAGAAGGACAAATTTTGGGGCTCTGCGATGCTGGGAACGTTGCGCGAAAGTGGCGCTGAGGTCAAAGATCAGACATGTTCTGAGTGAAAGGCAGAGCAGACGCAAAGGGCCGAATGGCCCGCTCGTGTTTCCTTTTTCTAAAGTCCGAGTTTACCTTTGCGCCTGGTTCTCCCTTGACCTTCAGCCTGTCCTTTTGCACAGGGGAGCGCTCACAGCACCGGAGTTCCACCGGCAGCCGCTGCGGGCCAGCTCCCGTATCCCAGCAGCAGGAGACAGGTCTGGGAGGAAACTCCGGACAATAGGCTCCGACCCACAGCGGGGAAAGACCGGGCACTCTCTGTGTGGCTGAAACATCTCACGGAATCTCCGCCCGAATCTTCACCTCCGCCATCGGAAGGATTCAAAACTCCGGCCGCTGTTGCAGCCTTTACCCGGGGAGCTGCTCCCAATCTCGGGTCTCTCACCGGGTCCACTCGTTCCCGATTCCAAACTTCGGTCCGCTTAGCGTCCCGCCCACTGACACACCTCAGCCAATGGAGGCAAGTTTCTCACAGTAGCGTTCTCTGATTGGCTGTGAGTGTGTCCGAGGGCGGGACGCTGAGCGTCAGATGTCAGTCACAGTTTGTTCTCAGAATCAAAGCAAGTTCCCCGAGGCTCAAAGTTCAAAGTAAATTTTATTATTATTTTTAAATTTTTTAAAAATTTTTTATTGAACACAAACAAAAACAGAAACACTAAACATATGCTAACAAAGCCAGAGAATCACACAAAAGCGGCAACGAATATGTAACTATTAATTTTAAACATACAAATAAACAAGGAAATCCTCTCTAAATACTGTTGGACAGAAGGAACTGTATCTAAGAGGAGTCACAAAACAGGAACATTTACAGATATAACACAAAACGTTCACAGATTTGTACAGTCTTTACAGCTTTCTGGTTATGGGAAGTTTTCAGAGTATAAACGTATAGTTTGAAGTCTGACGTAAAAATATAAATGAAGGTTTCTTATTGCAGTGATTGCATTTATGGATATAAAATTTGCTGCAAATTAACAAAAGATTTATGATAAAGAAATGATTCCTATGAGATTTGGTGTTATTAGTAAACCCAAGTAAGACATTTTGAAAACAAAAAGTAAAATCCACATTAATATATTGATCTATAAATTGACAAACATTAACCCAAAATGTTTTAACACATTCACAATCCCAAAATAGATGAAATAAATTCTCTGGATATAAACCACAAAAAGAACAGTTAGTTTCAATATCAGAATTAACCCTTGTCAAATAAACACTGTTTGGATAGATAGATAGATAGATAGATAGATAGATAGATAGATAGATAGATAGATAGATAGATAGATAGATAGATAGATAGATAAATAGATAGATAGATAGATAGATAGATAGATAGATAGATAGATAGATAGATAGATAGATAGATAGATAGATAGATAGATAGATAGATAGATAGATAGATACTTTATTCATCCCCATGGGGAAATTCAACTTTTTTCCAATGTCCCATACACTTGTTGTAGCAAAACTAATTACATACAATACTTAACTCAGTAAAAAATATGATATGCATCTAAATCACTATCTCAAAAAGCATTAATAATAGCTATTAAAAAGTTCTTAAGTCCTGGCGGTAGAATTGTAAAGCCTAATGGCATTGGGGAGTATTGACCTCTTCATCCTGTCTGAGGAGCATTGCATCGATAGTAACCTGTCGCTGAAACTGCTTCTCTGTCTCTGGATGGTGCTATGTAGAGGATGTTCAGAGTTATCCATAATTGACCGTAGCCTACTCAGCGCCCTTCGCTCGGCTACCGATGTTAAACTCTCCAGTACTTTGCCCACGACAGAGCCCGCCTTCCTTACCAGCTTATTAAGACGTGAGGCGTCCCTCTTCTTAATGCTTCCTCCTCAACACGCCACCACAAAGAAGAGGGCGCTCTCCACAACTGACCTATAGAACATCTTCAGCATCTCACTACAGACATTGAATGACGCCAACCTTCTTAGGAAGTACAGTCGACTCTGTGCCTTCCTGCACAAGGCATCTGTGTTGGCAGTCCAGTCTAGCTTCTCGTCTAACTGTACTCCCAGATACTTGTAGGTCTTAACCTGCTCCACACATTCTCCATTAATGATCACTGGCTCCATATGAGGCCTAGATCTCCTAAAGTCCACCACCATCTCCTTGGTCTTATATTATATCTATGTATAATTTTAAATAAGCCCCAAATACTCCTCCACCTCAGATTCCCCAAGCGACTATTCCAAAAACTAACAGAGTACATATAAGTCGCCACATACAGCTCCTACAAACATACAGAGCAAAGCTACAGAATGGTAACTATATCTGGATCACTGAAAGATCAGCCAGAGTGCAGAAGAAAACAAACTTCGCCAATGCAAATAAACAACGAGAACATGAAATAACCGCAGCGGCTGCCGATAGATGTCCGGTGCTCTCAGCTCTCCCCTATTCAATCTGACAGGACAAGAAACAGTGAGGCACAAAGGTAAACTCGTGTTTCAGAAAATAAGAAATAGAGAGGGCGTGGCCATTCGGCCACTTGCACTTCTTCTGCCCTTCACTCAGAACATGCTTGACTTTTGACCTCAGCACCACTTTCCTGCAACTTTCCATCACTCCTGAGCCCCAGGATATGTCTATTCAATTTAGAAACCTTGTGGAGATAATTGCAATGATTCACTGCACTCTGGGAGAGGACATTTCTCCTCATCTCAGTCCTGCTGAGTTGTCCTCGGATTTTGAGTCTGTGACCGCTGGTTCCAAACCTTATGGGAATCTTCATTCCAGCCCTTCCGCTGTAAATATCCTGTGAGATTGCATTTCTCTAATTCTAAGACAGGAATGCGATCTGTCTGTCAAACCACCTCCTATTTCACTCATTTTGAGACTGTCCCAGTACGATGATTTGTTGTGGGAGCATCTCTATGGACAGCAAGTGAGTGCAGCTATCCTGTGTTGTTCCACAACCTAATGGTTGAGGGGTAGTAACTGTTCCTGACCCTGGTGGGACGAGTCCTGAGGCTCTTGTACCTTCTACCTGATTACAGCAGTGAGAAAGGAGCCTGCCTGTGTGTTGAGCCTGATCATAGCCGCTTGTATCACCGTCCCCTCTGGCCTGCCCTATCCGGGACCAAAGGGATTGTGGAGAGTAAATGTGGTACTCTGTCCAGTATCACTGTGATCCGTCCCCTCTGGCCTACCCTATTGGGACCAAAGGGATTGTGGAGAGTAAATGTGTTACTCTGTCGAGTATCACTGTGATCCGTCCCCTCTGGCCTGCCCTATCTGGGACCAAAGAGATTGCGGAGAGTAAATGTGGTACACTGTCGAGTATCACTGTGATCCGTCCCCTCTGGCCTGCCCTATCCAGGACCAAAGGGATTGTGGAGAGTAAATGTGGTACTCTGTCGAGTATCACTGTGATCCGTCCCATCTGACCTGCATTATCCGGGACCAAAGGGATTATGGAGAGTAAATGTGTTACTCTGTAGAGTATTACTGTGATCTGGGCTCTCTTCCTGCCGCTTATTATTCTTGTCTGTGATTGCAGTGTGACAATATCTGGCCCAATGTCCCCTCTTTCTACAAACCCCGTCTCTGCCCTCAGCCAAGTGTCCTCTTCATTTGCACCGTCCGCACGATCCTGCCACCCGTTCTGGGTTCTTCGTCGGGACCCGAACTCCACCTCCTCACTACCGGTTCTCTCTGCACACTCTCGCTTTTCCCCAGTCCCTTTTAAGAGTCAATTTCGCTCCCTATTCATCAGAATTTATGTCACCTGGGGCCAGGACTGACACAGCGAATTGAGATTAGTTAACTTAAAGGAGTGGGCAGGCTTGTGTCTGAGACAGTTTAGAAAAGTCTGCACTGCCAGCTGGACATACTGATCTGTCCAGGGGTTTGCCGGCATTGGACTCTCACGTATCCTTAAAACGAGCTATAAAGTACGCAAGGGATTCTCCATTTTTCTGTAGTTATCGGGTAAATTCACCAAAATCCGCATGCAGTGGGGCTGTCATTCAAATGGGTTCCCTTACCTCAGCGACCCACCGTGCCATGGCTTGTATTACATCAGCCCCTCTGGTGGGTCCCGGTCACCTTCGGGCGTCTGCCTGGGAAAGGGGAACCCACTCCCTGTCCCTGTCCGAGAGGTTCCATATATAACCCTGAGGAGTGGTACAAGTCCCCGGGCAGGAATTGGAATGGGGAACCCACTCCCTGTCCCTGCCCGAGAGGTTCCATATATAACCCTGAGGTGTGGCACAAGTCCCCGGGCAGGGTCTGGAAAGGGGAACCCACTCCCAGTCCCTGTCCGAGAGGTTCCATATATAACCCTGAGGAGTGGCACAAGTCCCCCGGCAGGGTCTGGAAAGGGGAACCCACTCCCAGTCCCTGACCGAGAGGTTCCATATATAACCCTGAGGAGTGACACAAGTCCCCGGGCAGGGTCTGGAAAGGGGAACTCACTCCCTGTCCCTGTCCGAGAGGTTCCATATATAACCCTGAGGTGTGCAGGCAAGGCCCCGGTCAGAGTCTGGAAAGGGGAACCCACTCCCTGTCCCTGTCCGAAAGGTTCCATATATAACCGTGAGGAGTGGCACAAGTCCCCGGGCAGGGTCTGGAAAGGGGAACCCACTCCCTGTCCCTGTCCGAGAGCTTCCATATATAACCCTGAGGAGTGGCACAAGTCCCCAGGCAGGGTCTGGAATGGGGAACCCACTCCCTGTCCCTGTCCGAGAGGTTCCATATATAACCCTGAGGTGTGGCACAAGTCCCCGGGCAGGGTCAGGAAAGGGGAACCCACTCCCAGTCCCTGTCCGAGAGGTTCCATATGTAACCCTGAGGAGTGGCACAAGTCCACGGGCAGGGTCCGGAAAGGGGAACCCACTCCCAGTCCCTGTCCGAGAGGTTCCATATATAACCCTGAGGAGTGGCACAAGTCCCCAGGCAGGGTCTGGAATGGGGAACCCACTCCCTGTCCCTGTCCGAGAGGTTCCATATATAACCCTGAGGAGTGACACAAGTCCCTGGGCAGGGTCTGGAAAGGGGAACTCACTCCCTGTCCCTGTCCGAAAGGTTCCATATATAAACCTGAGGAGTGGCACAAGTCCCCGGGCAGGGTCTGGAAAGGGGAACCCACTCCCTGTCCCTGTCCGAGAGCTTCCATATATAACCCTGAGGAGTGGCACAAGTCCCCAGGCAGGGTCTGGAATGGGGAACCCACTCCCTGTCCCTGTCCGAGAGGTTCCATATATAACCCTGAGGAGTGACACAAGTCCCTGGGCAGGGTCTGGAAAGGGGAACTCACTCCCTGACCCTGTCCGAGAGGTTCCATATATAACCCTGAGGTGTGCAGGCAAGGCCCCGGTCAGGGTCTGGAAAGGGGAACCCACTCCCTGTCCCTGTCCGAAAGGTTCCATATATAACCCTGAGGAGTAGCACAAGTCCCCAGGCAGGGTCTGGAAAGGGGTACCCACTCCCTGTCCCTGTCCGAGAGGTTCCATATATAACCCTGAGGAGTGCAGGCAAGTCCCCGGGCAGGGTCTGGAAAGGGGAACCCACTCCCTGTCCCTGTCCGAGAGCTTCCATATATAACCCTGAGGAGTGGCACACGTCCCCAGGCAGGGTCTGGAAAGGGGAACCCACTCCCTGTCGGTGCCCGAGAGATTCCATATATAACCCTGAGGAGTGACCGCAATTCCCCTGGCAGGGTCTGGAAAGGTGAACCCACTCCCTGTCCCTGTCCGAGAGGTTCCATAAATAACCCTGAGGAGTGGCACAAGTCCCCGGGCAGGGTCTGGAAAGGGGAACCCACTCCTTGTCCCTGTCCGAGAGGTTGCATATATAACCCTGAGGACTGGCACAAGTCCCCGGGCAGGGTCTGGAAAGGGGAACCCACTCCCTGTCCCTGTCCGAGAGGTTCCGTATATAACCCTGAGGAGTGGCACAAGTCCCCGGGCAGGGTCTGGAAAGGGGAACCCACTCCCAGTCCCTGTCCGAGAGGTTCCATATATAACCCTGAGGAGTGACACAAGTCCCCGGGCAGGGTCTGGAAAGGGGAACTCACTCCCTGTCCCTGTCCGAGAGGTTCCATATATAACCCTGAGGTGTGCAGGCAAGGCCCAGGTCAGGGTCTGGAAAGGGGAACCCACTCCCTGTCCCTGTCCGAAAGGTTCCATATATAACCCTGAGGAGTGGCACAAGTCCCCAGGCAGGGTCTGGAAAGGGGTACCCACTCCCTGTCCCTGTCCGAGAGGTTCCATATATAACCCTGAGGAGTGGCGCAAGTCCCCGGGCAGGGTCTGGAAAGGGGAACCCACTCCCTGTCCCTGTCCGAGAGCTTCCATATATAACCCTGAGGAGTGGCACAAGTCCCCAGGCAGGGTCTGGAATGGGGAACCCACTCCCTGTCCCTGTCCGAGAGGTTCCATATATAACCCTGAGGAGTGACACAAGTCCCTGGGCAGGGTCTGGAAAGGGGAACTCACTCCCTGACCCTGTCCGAGAGGTTCCATATATAACCCTGAGGTGTGCAGGCAAGGCCCCGGTCAGGGTCTGGAAAGGGGAACCCACTCCCTGTCCCTGTCCGAAAGGTTCCATATATAACCCTGAGGAGTAGCACAAGTCCCCAGGCAGGGTCTGGAAAGGGGTACCCACTCCCTGTCCCTGTCCGAGAGGTTCCATATATAACCCTGAGGAGTGCAGGCAAGTCCCCGGGCAGGGTCTGGAAAGGGGAACCCACTCCCTGTCCCTGTCCGAGAGCTTCCATATATAACCCTGAGGAGTGGCACACGTCCCCAGGCAGGGTCTGGAAAGGGGAACCCACTCCCTGTCGGTGCCCGAGAGATTCCATATATAACCCTGAGGAGTGACCGCAATTCCCCTGGCAGGGTCTGGAAAGGTGAACCCACTCCCTGTCCCTGTCCGAGAGGTTCCATAAATAACCCTGAGGAGTGGCACAAGTCCCCGGGCAGGGTCTGGAAAGGGGAACCCACTCCTTGTCCCTGTCCGAGAGGTTGCATATATAACCCTGAGGACTGGCACAAGTCCCCGGGCAGGGTCTGGAAAGGGGAACCCACTCCCTGTCCCTGTCCGAGAGGTTCCGTATATAACCCTGAGGAGTGGCACAAGTCCCCGGGCAGGGTCTGGAAAGGGGAACCCACTCCCAGTCCCTGTCCGAGAGGTTCCATATATAACCCTGAGGAGTGACACAAGTCCCCGGGCAGGGTCTGGAAAGGGGAACTCACTCCCTGTCCCTGTCCGAGAGGTTCCATATATAACCCTGAGGTGTGCAGGCAAGGCCCCGGTCAGGGTCTGGAAAGGGGAACCCACTCCCTGTCCCTGTCCGAAAGGTTCCATATATAACCCTGAGGAGTGGCACAAGTCCCCAGGCAGGGTCTGGAAAGGGGTACCCACTCCCTGTCCCTGTCCGAGAGGTTCCATATATAACCCTGAGGAGTGGCGCAAGTCCCCGGGCAGGGTCTGGAAAGGGGAACCCACTCCCTGTCCCTCTCCGAGAGCTTCCATATATAACCCTGAGGAGTGGCACAAGTCCCCAGGCAGGGTCTGGAAAGGGGAACCCACTCCCTGTCGGTGCCCGAGAGATTCCATATATAACCCTGAGAAGTGACCGCAATTCCCCTGGCAGGGTCTGGAAAGGTGAACCCACTCCCTGTCCCTGTCCGAGAGGTTCCATAAATAACCCTGAGGAGTGGCACAAGTCCCCGGGCAGTGTCCGGAAAGGGGAACCCACTCCTTGTCCCTGTCCGAGAGGTTCCATATATAACCCTGAGGACTGGCACAAGTCCCCGGGCAGGGTCTGGAAAGGGGAACCCACTCCCTGTCCCTGTCCGAGAGGTTCCGTATATAACCCTGAGGAGTGGCACAAGTCCCCGGGCAGTGTCTGGAAAGGGGAACCCACTCCCTGTCCCTGTCCGAGAGGTTCCATATATAACCCTGAGGTGTGGCACAAGTCCCCGGGCAGGGTCAGGAAAGGGGAACCCACTCCCAGTCCCTGTCCGAGAGGTTCCATATATAACCCTGAGGAGTGGCACAAGTCCCCAGGCAGGGTCTGGAATGGGGAACCCACTCCCTGTCCCTGCCCGAGAGGTTCCATATATAACCCTGAGGTGTGGCACAAGTCACCGGGCAGGGTCAGGAAAGGGGAACCCACTCCCAGTCCCTGTCCGAGAGGTTCCATATGTAACCCTGAGGAGTGGCACAAGTCCCCGGGCAGGGTCTGGAAAGGGGAACCCACTCCCAGTCCCTGTCCGAGAGGTTCCATATATAACCCTGAGGAGTGACACAAGTCCCCGGGCAGGGTCTGGAAAGGGGAACTCACTCCCTGTCCCTGTCCGAGAGGTTCCATATATAACCCTGAGGTGTGCAGGCAAGGCCCCGGTCAGGGTCTGGAATGGGGAACCCACTCCCTGTCCCTGTCCGAAAGGTTCCATATATAACCCTGAGGAGTGGCACAAGTCTCCGGGCAGGGTCTGGAAAGGGGAACCCATTCCCTTCCCTGCCCGAGAGGTTCAATATATAACCCTGAGGAGTGGCACAAGTCCCCGGGCCGGGTCCGGAAAGGGGAACCCACTCCCTGTCCCTGTCCGAGAGGTTCCATATATAACCCTGAGGAGTGACCGCAATTCCCCTGGCAGGGTCTGGAAAGGTGAACCCACTCCCTGTCCCTGTCCGAGAGGTTCCATAAATAACCCTGAGGAGTGGCACAAGTCCCCGGGCAGGGTCTAGAAAGTGGAAACCACTCCCTGTTCCTGTCCGAGAGGTTCCATATATAACCCTGAGGAGTGGCACAAGTCCCCGGACAGTGTCTGGAAAGGGGAACCCACTCCTTGTCCCTGTCCGAGAGGTTCCATATATAACCCTGAGGACTGGCACAAGTCCCCGGGCAGGGTCTGGAAAGGGGAACCCACTCCCTGTCCCTTTCCGAGAGGTTCCATATATAACCCTGAGGAGTGGCACAAGTCCCCGGGCAGTGTCTGGAAAGGGGAACCCACTCCCTGGCCCTGTCCGAGAGGTTCCATATATAACCCTGAGGAGTGGCACAAGTCCCCGGGCAGTGTCCGGAGAGTTTGGCAAGTCTGTGTGAGCCAATTATGGAACATCATTGGTTTTTCTAGCTGGTCAGAAGCATCACTAATCATACTCCACATCTCACTGGGGTCCAGGGCTTTGAAATTGGAATATCTCCCACCATTATTCGGGGAAACTGTCTGAAATTTCTCCGAAAGATCTATCTGCTGTCTCAGATCTTATTCCCTTTGATTTTGTTATCTGCCGTGTCTGTGCCCGGCTAACAGGTGTTAATTCGGGGAGCCATTCCGTCCCGGCGCCTCCGGGCGTGGAGACAACAGCCGATGCAGAGGGAGCCTCGGCAGGTGGTTATCGAGGCCGCTGTTGGACAATTGCAGCTACTTCACTGACCTCTGAGGGGTCTCCAATTGATTGCAGGGGAGGGGAGCAGAAGTAGCCGGCAACTGTGGCCACCAGAAATATTGGTGCATATTGGACCAATAGCATAGGTAGGAAAGGTGCCGTCCTCAATAGATATACAAACGTATTAGGGAGTGACGTAGAACACTGAGAAGAGACCTTAAGCGTAGTGATCCCTCGATTCTGCCTGAGCCACGTGCCAGTGAAAGTAAGAACAGGATGATTGACAGATGACAGTGTGCTGTGAAAGTGGTGCGGAGGGGCAGGGTCCGGGATCATTAGTGAACATAGGACCTGTACAACAGGGACTGTTTACACCTGAACTCGGGGGGGTGGGGAGTGTCAGTGTCTGCTGATATCCATGCGGGTAGGATTGCTAGAGCTGTCTGAGAGGTTTTAAACTAATTTGGCAGCAGATCTGAACTGGAGTGATAGGGCTGAGGAGAATGTTGTTAGTTTTCAAACAGCGGCAGTGTGTAGTGAGACTGCCACCATTGAGAGGCTGACGACAGGGCAACATTTCAGTGGGCGGGATGAGATGCAATGCAAAAGGGTGAGAAAATGAAAAAGGTGATGAATACAGAACTGAAGGTTTTATATTTGAATGTGAGCAATACATGGAGTAAGGGAGATGAACTTGTGTCACATTTACAGATTGGCATTGTGGGCATCACTGAATGGTGGCTGAAGGAAGATCATAGCTGGGAGCTTCATGTCCAAGGATACAGATTGTACTGAATGGAGAGGCAGGTAGGCAGAGGGGTGGGGAGGTTCTGTATGTAAAAATGAAATCAAATCTTCTAACTGGTGAAATGGGATTGCAAGGTTTAGAATACTGACATATAGGGGGTGAATACTGATGCACTACGTTTTGAATTTACTTTTATAAATACTTATTGTGATTTATACTTTTTATTACTATGTATTGCAATTTACTGTTGTCACAAAACAACAAATTTCACCACATATGCCGGTGATATTAAACCTGATTCTGATACGCAAACACACACAGCGGGGCTCAGACATACAACACACCCACATTCCTCCCTTTGTGACACCCTGCTTGCTCCGTGGCCCCCGGTATGAAGCTCAAGCTGTTGCAACACCTGTCCTTTAAATTCATGGCTGAGGCTGTGTTGTGTCTGTTCACTGTTTGAGTTCGATATTAAATGAAGAGCATTGAAGGGGAAGGAAGGTTTGAATAGCAGAATAAAGATCTCCTCTGAAGGTATATGGGGTCCTGGTGAGAGCGTACATGGAACACTGTGCACAGGTCTGGTCTCCCTCCCAGAGTCAGCCTGTGGGATGAAGGGATGAAGAGAGGTGATTTGGTGTCCTCAGAGAGATTATACTGACCGGGCCTGTCTCAAAATTAGAGAAATAACAAGTGGTCTGACTGAGACAGACACAGTCTCACAGGGGTGGGGGCAGGAATGACATTTTTCCTCACTGCGTTTCGAATAAGGGGTCACAGACTCAGAATCCGATGTCAGCTGACAGGACTCAGATGAGGAGTGCGGAGAACCTTTGGATTTTTTCCCCGCAAGTTGTCTAAATTCAGAAGGAATATTGAAGGGCTGAGCGAAGATGGGAACGTTACAGGAAAATGGCGCTGAGGTCAAACATCAGCCATGATCGCAGTGAGGGCAGAACTTGCACGAGGGGCCGAATGGCCACGCCTACTCCTGCTTCCTATTTACCAAAGTACGAGTTTACCTTTGCACCTCGTTCTGCCTTCAGCCTGTCCGATTGCACAGGGGAGCGGTGAGAGCACCGGAGATCCATCGGCAGCCGCTGCGGGTCAGATCCGGGCTCCCAGCATCAGGAATCAGGTCTGGGAGGTAACTCCCGACAACAGGCCCCGATCCTCGGCGGGGAAAGACCGGCCACCCTCCGTGCTGCTGAAACATCTCACGGAATCTCCGCCAGTCTCTTCACCTCTGCCATGGTAAGGATTCACCCGGCCGGTGTTGCAGCCTTTACCCGAAGTGTAACTCCCAATCTCCGGCCTCTCGCCGGGTCCACTCGCTCTCAGTTCCAAATCTCGGACCGCTCCGAACTTTCAGCATCCCGCCCACTGACACTCAGCCAATGGGAGCAAGACTTCCCAGCGGTGCCGTTGATTGGCTGTGAGTGTGTCTGAGGACGGGCTGCTGCCGGGAGCCGGAGATGTCAGTCACAGTCTGTTCTCAGAAACAAAGCAAGTTCCCCGAGGCTCAAAGTTCAAAGTAGATTTTATTATCAGAGTTCAGATAAGTCAGCACATACAACCCCGAGAAGCATTTTGCTGCGGAAATAAGGAGAAAATCTGCAGGATAGTAACTACAACTGGATCAGTGAAAGACCAGCCAGAGTGCAGACGACAACAAACTGTGCAAATGCAAACAAATAAATAGCAATAAACAACAGGAACATGAAATAACCGCAGCGGCTGCCGACGGATCTCCGGAGCTCTCACCGCTCCCCTGTGCATTCTGACAGGCTAAAGACCAGGGCAGAACAAGGCGCAAAGGGAAACTCGTGGTTTAGAAAATAATAAACAGGAGGTGGTGTGGCTATTCGGCCCCTTGCGCCTGCTCTGCCCTTCACTCGGAAAATAACACTACAAGACCATAAGACATAGGGGCAGAATTAGGCCATCTGGCCCATCGAGTCTGCTCCGCCATTCAATCACGGCTGATCCTATTCTATCCTCCTCAATCCCAGTTCCTGGCCTTCTCCCCGTAACCTTTGATGTCATGTCCAATCAAGAACCTATCAATCTCTGCCTTAAATACACCCAACGAGGTAGCCTCTACAGCTGAATGTGGCAACGAATTCCACAAATTTATCTCGCTTTGTCTGAAGACATTTGTCCGATTCTCAGTTTTGAAAGGGCGCCCCTCTATCCTGAGGCTGTGCCTCTTGTCCGAGACTCTCACACCATGGGTAACATCCTTTCCACATCTACTCTGTCTGCCTGTTAACATTCAAAAGGTTTCAAGCAGATTCCCCTCACCATTTTGAATTCAACCGAGTACAGACCCAGAGCCATCAAACGTCCCTTTCATTCCTGGAATCATCCTTGTGAAATTCATCTGTACCCTCTCCATGTCTTACCTTTGACCTCAACATTTCTTTCCTGCAATGTCCCCATCACAGCTGAGCCCCAGAATATGTCTATTAAATTTAGAAACCCTGTGGAGGAAATTCCAACGATTCGCTGCACTGGTGAGGAAATTTCTCCTCATCTCAGTCCTGCTGAGGTGAACTGTGATATTCAGTCTGTGAACCCTGGTTCCACAGCCCAGCCAGGGGAAACATCATTCCTGCCCCGACCCTGTCAATATCCTGTGAGATTGAGCCTTTCCCTTTTACTTCTCTAATTCTGAGACAGGCCCAAGGCGATCAGATTCAGTCAAACCACCTCCGATTTCACTCATTTTGTTACGATGATTGGTTGTGGGAGCATCTCAATGGACGGTAAGTGAGTGTAGTCATCCTGTGTTGTGCCCGAGCCTGATGGTTGGGGGGTAGTAACTGTTCTTGAACCTGGAGGTGCGAGTCCTGAGGCTCTTGTACCTTCTACCTGATTGCAGCAGCGAGAAAAGAGCCTGGCCTGGGTGGTGAGCATCTCTGATGATGGACGCTGCTCTACTCCGACAGGGTTTCATGTCGATGTGCTCAGTGGCTGGTTGGGCTCCAACCGGAATGCACTGGGATGAATATAATAGATTGTGTCGGTTCATCAGGAGGGCGATGAACTACTTCAATCATCGTGCCAAACCTGGGGGAGAGGGGCCCTCCCAGTCTGATCCTTGCTGCATGCCCGGTTGATCACTCCCACAGCGCGCTGCCCCGAGATTACTGCCGTGGAGACGAGAGGGCCCCTCCCAGTCTGATCCGTGCTGCATGCCCGGAGATCACTCCCACAGCGCGCTGCCCCGAGATTCCTACAGTGGAGACGAGAGGGCCCCTCCCACTCTGATCCTTGCTGCATGCCCGGAGATCACTCCCACAGCGCGCTGCCCCGAGATTCCTACAGTGGAGACGAGAGGGCCCCTCCCACTCTGATCCTTGCTGCATGCCCGGAGATCACTCCCACAGCGCGCTGCCCCGAGATTACTGCAGTGGAGACGAGAGGGCCCCTCCCACTCTGATCCTTGCTGCATGCCCGGAGATCACTCCCACAGCGCGCTGCCCCGAGATTACTGCAGTGGAGACGAGACGGTCACTCACCTCTTTGCGGACTGTGGGCTGGCGAAGATCTGTGGAGAAAGATGCAAGGGCCTGTGCCACAGCAACTGCGTGACAGAAGGCTCACTGATCCTCGGGCTGTTCCCAGGACGCGCAGGAAAACGGACAGCGAATGCTGCTGGAAGATCATCAACTCGGGGAAAGACGCTCGAAACTTGTTGGCCTGCCATCACATCGAGATGTCCGGAGAGCAGGAGTTCCCAACCTGGGGACCACGGTTACTGGTATTGGTCTTTGGCATAAAAATGTTTGGGAACCCCTGTCGTACAGGAATGCTGCCGACTGGCACATTCCAGACTACAGGGATTTTCTACACTGGATAGGGAGAGGCCGGGTTGGCTGAGGAAGCCTCACAGTTATTGACACACATGGCTTCTCCTTTCAGCGCAGGACTTCAATCATCTTCCAGGGGAACGTCCTTCCGACCGCAGCGATGAGGCCTTTTGAGATTCAGCTGACATTTTTGTCGCACTAGGTTTTTACAAGATGGGGTTGTTCACACACTAAACATAGAAATGGTCAGAATTTCCCCTGAACACATCCAGCAAAACCATGTTGATTCCCTGAGCAAACACGAGGAAATCTGCCGATGCTGGAAATTCAACAAACACACACAAAATGCTGGTGGAACACAGCAGGCCAGGCAGCATCTATAATGAGAAGCACTGTTGATGTTTCGGGCCGAGCCCCTTCATCAGGACTAACTGAAAGGAGAGATAGTAAGAGATTTGAAAGTAGGAGGGGGAGGGGTAAATGCGAAATGATAGGAGAAGACCGGAGGGGGTAGGGTGAAGCTAAGAGCTGGAAAGGTGATTGGCAAAAGGGATACAGAGTTGGTGAAGGGAAAGGATTATGGGACGGGAGGCCTAGGGAGAAAGAAAGGTGGAGGGGATCACCAGAGGGAGATGGAGAACAGGCAGTGATGGGGAGAGAGAGAGAAAAACAAAGACAAACAACTAAATATGTCAGTGATGGGGTAAGAAGGGGAGGAGGGGCAGTAACAGAAGTGAGAGAAGTCAATGTTCATGCCATCAGGTTCGAGGCTACCCAGGTGTTGTTCCTCCAACCTGAATGTGGCTTCATCTTGACAGTAGAGGAGTCCATGGATAGACATATCAGAATGGGAATGGGACGTGGAATTAAAATGAATGGCCACTGTGAGATTCTGCTTTCTCTGGCGGACAGAGCGTAGCTGTTCAGCGAAACGGTCTCCCAGTCTGCGTCGGGTCTCACCAATATATAAAAGGCCACACCGGGAGGACCGGACGCAGTATACCACACCAGCTGTCCTGATGAAGGGTCTCGGCCCGAAACGTCGACAGTGCTTCTCCCTACAGATGCTGCCTGGCCTGCTGTGTTCCACCAGCATTGTGTGTGTGTTGTTTGATTCCCCGAGTCTGCAGCGCGCGTAGTGGACAATCGCGGTACTGCTGGGGATCAGCAGCTCCCCGAACGCGAAAGCATTCTGAATCAGGAAGTGCCGGGAGTTAACATGGCTTCGAAAGGACCGGCCGAGAGTTTGAGCGAGGAGGTAATTTGTCCCCTCTGCCTGGATTTCTTCACCGATCCGGTTATACTGGAGTGCGGACACAACTTCTGTCGCTCTTGTATCACACGGTGTTGGGAAAGGGAGGAGAGAAACTCCTGCCCGGAATGTAGAGAGGTGTTTGCTGACCGCACCCTCAGGGTGAATCGGGCCTTAGCAAATCTGGCTGAAAAAGTTCGGAATCTAAACCTTTATCCGAAAGGGAAGGAAAGTAAACGTCACTGCGGGGAACATGAGGAAGAACTGAAGCTGTTTTGTGAAACGGACAAGACACTGATCTGTGTGATCTGTGCAGCTGCGCAGGAACACAGAGAGCATCGATTTGTGCTGATTAAAGAAGCTGTTAAAAACTATAAGGTAAAAACGAACGTTAATTTAACACTTAACACATTTCCTTTGTCCAACATACAATCACACGAGCCTCTATAACTAACACATCACTCTCTGCAACTTCCGCCATCTCCAACGGGATTCTAACATCTCTCCGTCCCACAGCCCACCTCCGCACCCCGCAACTCTCCGCTCTCTATACGGATCGCGCTCTACATACTGTATCGCCCTCATCCACTCGCTCCTCCCCACTGATCTCCCTCCCCTCACTGACACCAGCAAGCGGGAGAAGTGCTACACCTGTCTCCTAACCTCCTCCCTCGTCACCATTCAGGGCCGCAAACAGCCTAGTTCCTCCCGTTTCTCCCATGGTCGATTGTTCTCTCGTATTAGATTCCTTCTTCTCCAGCCCTTTACCTCTTCCACCTGTCCCCTCAGCTTCTCACTGCATCACCTTCCTCCACGTTCCCCCTCAATAACTCTCGGAGACAGGAGGCGAACGATAGGCTTCTATTAGCAGCAAAGACCACGACACGATATCCTGGAGACTGAGGGAGGAGCAGTGCCTCCAATCACCTTTATTCAGGGGTCTGTGGGAGGAGACACAGGAGCAGTCAGCAGAGGGGCGTGTCCAGACAGGTATACATAGTTTACCACATCACCCTCTCCCACGATCCCCCTCACGTTGTCTCACCCGTCACCTGTCAACCTTTTTATCCTGGCTTCTGTACCTTTCTTTCCCAGTCCTAATGAAGGGTCTCATCCCGAAACACCGACTGTTTATTTCCTCCGGCATTTTGTGTGATAATCGGGTTTGATCACCTGTTTCTTTTGATGCATCTTTGTTTCTATTTCCTTCGCAATCTGACTTCCAGGATCAGCTAAAATCTTCCTTAGACTCTCTCACAAAAAAGAAATCAGACTTCCAGGAAAAGGAGCAGCAACAGAAAGAGAAGATTTCCGGAGTTCGGGTGAGGCTTCCTGAGCGGAATTTCCGATATTACTGTCGAGTTTTGCTCCATTTAATGCAGAATAGCAGAGTATCGCAGCTCCAGTGACCTGGGTCCGATCCTGACCTCTGCTGCTGTCTGTGTGGAGTTTGCATGCTCTCCCTGTGACCACGAGAGATTCCGACACATTCCAAGGACTTGCCGGATGAATGGCTAATTACCGTTAACCCTGTAAAGGTGGGGAGGGTGTGTGTGAATCAGATGGGAGGTTATGGGTCAATAAGTGAGAATAGGCTTCAGGAAAACGTGAGGGAATGGTGTTGACGGGAATGCTCACAGAAGTAGCATGGACTCTAATAGACCGAACTTAACGACATAAGGAAACAGAGCACAACATTGCAGTATAGTAATCTTCACCTTTCATTCAACAGGAACAGTCACACAGCCTTCAGTCCCACATCACATCCGAGTTTGCTGAACTGCGCCGGATTATCACTGAGAAAGAGCAGAGCTTACTCAGGGATCTCAGGGAAGAAGAGAAGAGGATTCTCAATCCAATGGAGAAAAATCTTCTAGCTCTTCAAGAGAATATAAGGATTATTCAGGAGGAAATCACTAAGTTAAAGGAACAGATGGATCAAAAAGACAGTGTGATATTTCTCAAGGTGAGGGATTATATTTCAATTCGTTTCTGTCAGAGGGCACAAAATGAACAGTGGTATATTTGAAATAAACACAGCACAGCGGCCAATTCTAACAAATCAATTGCCGCTGCTGGCGACCTCACACAAGTTGTTATATTTGCATGATGCGTCCTCCAATCACTCCAATGATGATATTTCAAAATGTCCAAGATACGCTTTCAGTCCTTCATTAGCAAAATACAATCTCGAAGCGATGAAACTTCAGGGTAATTCATTGGAAAGTAAGCTGCAACACAGCGGTCAAGAACAGAATGACATCCGCCCGTCCCCAGCTCAAAACTGCCCAGAACAAAGTACAGATACGTAACTTTTCCCCTTCGCTTTTACCACGTCCCCACTCACGTGACGAGTTACCATAATAAACACGTACTAAATACGTAACACAGAATACAATGCAGACAGAAAACAGATGCGTTGCTCCTACACACAGCATTTACAAATGGCAGTAAACTGTTTCTCACCAGACAATTGATGCATCTATTCAGGGTTGCTGTTGTCCCATAATAATAAGATTATTAAGGGATTGGACATGCTGGAGGCAGGAAGCATGTTCCCGCTGATGGGTGAGTCCAGAACTAGAGGCCACAGTTTAAGAATAAGGGGTAGGTCATTTAGAACAGTGATGTGGAATAAACTTTTTCACCCAGAGAGTGGTGGATATGTGGAATGCTCTGCCCCAGAAGGCAGTGGAGGCCAAGTCTCTGGATGCTTTCAAGAGAGAGTTAGATAGAGCTCTTATAGATAGCGGGGTTAAGGGATATGGGGAGAGGGCAGGAACGGGGTACTGATTGTGCATGATCAGCCATGATCACAGTGAATGGTGGTGCTGGCTAGAAGGGCCGAATGGCATACTCCTGCACCTATTGTCTATTGTCTATTGTCCCACAACTGGACTTCCACAACTTCTGTACACCCCAGGACAGAATGCAAATTTCTCTGAAATTATTTACTCCGATCATAACACAGAGTTGCTGACTGTTTCCTTAATTACCGCATTAAATATCCTCTAAAACTCCCATTAACACCCAGTTCCAGTCACAGGCTGTGAGTGTATCTGGTGCGGTGGGTGTGAGGATCTCTCTGTCAATCAGTGAGAACAAAGAATGTGACCCGCACACCAGACTTATCCTCCATATCCGGTTTCCATCAGATTAGGGAATCTTTCACTGTCTCTTTATTTTTTGGATATATTTCACATGGGATTATATCCCATTCTCTATCATAAACAGGCCATTAGGTCCATCTTCTATCAGTTTCCCTGCTTCACAATCCTCCTGCCACCTACTCACCGCACCCAGCAACAGTGCCCCGAAATCTCTGGTCCCTCACGTGTTTATCCAGCCTCCCCATTACAGTTAATCTCTGCTGTTCCATTTCAGCCACTCCTTTGGCACTGAATTCCACATCCTCCTCACTAAATTTCTTGTGGAATTTATTAAAATCCATTGGAATTACATCTCCCCACAAGTCTCCCCATAAATAGAGGTACTTCCTCCACCCGCACACAATCACATACATCACTGATCTTAAATTCCTCCATCCTATCACACTGACGTCATATCCAGATGATAATGCACAGACTGTCCTGTCTTCCCTGTAAGTTTCATCCTCTCAGTAATGGTCTGACATTCAGAAACTTTCCCTGTAATTTACCCGATGGTTCTGTATTGTCCGTGTGTATGAGTGATTGCGGGAGTGGGAATTTTCAACACCCTGTAATGATTTGGATGAAATTCAGGATATGGACAGTAAGTCCAAGTCTAATCGGATTTGTGTTTTATTTATTTCAGGAGGAAGCTCGTCGGAACAGAAGGTAGGACAGGCTGTTTACTGAAACCCTGAATGAATTTGTAAAATAGTTCAGAATAGCAATTTATAACCAGCAGTTTAATATTTACAGGATTAATGACGATATCCAGGAATTGTCAGTGAGAAATGAGACCCTACCGGTTGAAAAATTCGATCACCTCTATTTGTTGAACATAGTGCTGAGAGAAACACTTGATGCTATAAATCGAGGTAAAACTTACAAAGATTCATTTCTCCTTGTTTATGAAGCTCAATTTAGTTCCAATTTGAGGCAAAGAGTGTCTGTAATACTGGGCTGAAGGGGAACTGAAGTATATTTCACATCAACCCCACCGACTGGGAGGCATCACTGTCACATGGTCAGCTGGAGATGTCAGACCCCTGACACACCAGCACAGGGTCACAATACAACCAATACACAGGACTGGCAGATGAACCACTGTGTCCTGATCCCAGGAACACTGCACTAACACACCAGGACATGAGTTTGGATCTACCAGAGGAACTGGGAATTTAATACTGATGATAATATTGTAGGGAATAAAAGCAGGTATCAGTGTGGTGACCGGGATTGTCAGGAAAATACACAAGTCCTTTATGTGCCCTGTGAATGCAGACTCTGATTGACACAGGTCTTCCACTTTCCGGATCAGCATCTCTCACTGTTGTTAGAGGCAGAAGAGGGGAGTGGTTGTGATCGCGGACTGAATCATTAGGGGAACAGACAGGAGAATCTATTGATGTGAACGGGACACTCGAATGGTATGTTGCCTCCTGGGTGCCAGGGTCAGGGATGCCTCGAATAGTGTCCGCAGCATTTTAGAGAGGGAGGGAAAAGAGCCAGATATCTTGGTAAATTTTGGGACAATGACATTGGAAGTAAAAGCAAAGAGGTCCTGAAAATAGAATTTGGAGAGCTTGATAGAAAGTTCAGAAGCCGTACCTCCAGGGTTGTAATTTCTGGATTGCTGCCTGTGCCACGTGCTGGTGAGGGTAGAAACAGGATAATTTGGCAGATAAACGTAACTGAGAAGATGGTGCAGGGGACAGGGATTCAGGTTCTCGGATCAATGAGATCTCTTCCGGAGGAGGAATGACCTGCTCGAAAGCGATGGGTTGCACCTGGACCCGAGGGAGAACAATATTCTCACAGAGAGGTTTGATAGAGCTGTTGGGGAGGGTTTAAACTAATTTGGTGGGGTGGGGTTTGGAAGTGGAGTGAAGAGATAGGACTGATGGTAAAATGCAAAGATAGAGTGCAGTCAGACTGTCAGATAGGTCGGACAGATTAGAGGAGTAAATTGCAGCCAGCAGGGTGAGTATCAGTGCATTAGGGATGCAGAAATAAAAAGGTTAGCAGATACAGTACACAAAGTGTTATATATCAATGCATGGAGTATGAGAAATAAGGTGGCTGATCTTGTTGCACGATGACATTTATGACGTTGTGGCCATCACGGAATCATGGCTGAAGGATGGTTGTAGTTTGGAGCTGAATGTTCAAGGTTACACAATGTATCGGTGGTATAGGAAGGTCGGGAGAGGGGGTGGCGTGGCTCTGCTGGTAAATCAGCAGCAAGATGTGACATAGGATTGGAAGATGTTGAATCCTTGTGGGTTGAGGTAAGGAACTGCAAAAGTAAAAATGACACTGACACCAGTCATATACAGGCCTCCCAACAGTCAGTGGGTTGTGGCCCACAGATTACAACTGGAAATAGAAAAGGCTGATGAAAAGGACAATGTTATGATAATCATGGGAGATTTCAACATGCAGGTCAATTGGGAAAATCAGGTTGGTAAAGGATCTCAAGAGAGTGAGTTTGTTGAATGCAACGTGATGGCTTTCTAGAGCAGTTTGTCGTTGAGCCTACTCGGGGAACTGCTCTACTGGATTGGGTGTTATGTATTGAACCAGAGGTGAGTGGTTAAAAGAAACCTTAGGAGGCAGTGCTCACAACGTGACTGAGTTCAACTTGAAATTTGATAAGCAGAAAGTAAAGCCTGACATTGTAGTATTTCAGAGAAGTAAAAGAAATTACAGTGGTCTGAGAGAGGAGTTGGCCAAAGCAAATTGTTAGGAGATGCTGGCAGGGATGAGAGCAGAGCAGAAATGGGGTCAGTTTCTGGGAAAATGTGAACGGTGAAGGATAGATGTATTCCAAAAATAAATACATACTCAAATGGCAAAATAGTAAAACCGTGGCTGACAAGGGAAGTCAAGTTATTGTAAAGGCAAAAGAGAGGGCATACAACTGAACAGAAATTAGTTGGAGGACGGAGGATTGGGAAGCTTTTAAATATCTATAGAGAGGAACTAAAAGGATGATTGGGTGGGAAAAAATAAACAAGAAATTGATTTGAATTGAATTGACTTTATTACATACATCTTCATATACATGAGGATTAAAAATCTTTACATTACGTCTCCATCTAAATGTGCAATGCGCAATTTATAGTAATTTATGATGAATTATATGTATAACATGCTGGTCAATATAACATAGAAATACAGATGTGTCAGCACGAGTTAATCAGTCTGATGGCCTGGTTGAAGAAGCTGTCCCGGAGCCTGTTGCTCCTGGCTTTTAATCTGCGGTACCGTATCCCGGATGGTAGCAACTGGTACAGTTTGTGGTTGGGGTGACCCTGGTCTCCAATGATCCTTCAGGCCCTTTTTACACACCTGTCTTTGTAAAACAAGTTAGCAAACAATATCAAATTGTTTTTCAAGTATTGTAAAAAAATAAAACAGAAATGAGAGTGGATATAGGACCGCTAGAAAATGAAGCTGGATATATAATAACGCGGGATAAAGAGATGGCAGATAAACCAAATATTTTGCACCAGTCTTCACCGTGGAAGACACTAGCACTGTGCCCGGTGTTGTAGGGTTCGAGGGAAGAGAAGTGAGTGCAGTTACTGTTACAAGGGAGAAGGTGCTCAAAAAGCTGAAAGACCTAAAGGTACATAAGTCACCCGGACCAGATGAACTGCACCCTAGTGTTCTGAAAGAGGTTGTGGTAGACATTTTGGAGGCATTTCAAATGATCTTTCAAAAATCATTGGACCTGGCACGGTGCCAGAGGACTGGAAAATGGCAAATGTCACTTAACTCTTTACGTAAGGAGGAAGGCAGCAGAAAGGAAATTATTGACCAGTTAGCCTCACCTCTGTGGTTGGGAAGAAGCTGGAGTCAGTTGTTAAGTATGAGGATATGGAATACTTGGTGACACTGGACAAGATAGGACAAGTCAGCATGGCTTCGTTAAGGGAATATCCTGCCTGACAAACCTGTTGAGATTCTTTGATGAGATTACAAGTACGATCGATGAAGGGGATGCAGTGGATGTTGTATATTTGGAATCTCAGAGGGCCTTTGACAAGGTGCCACACATGAAGGTGGTGACCAGGTTAAGAGGCCATGGTATTACAGAAAAGTTACAGGCATGGTTATAACATTGGCTGATTGGTGGGGAACAGCGAATGAGAGTAAAGGGATCCTTTTCTGGTTGGCTGCCAGTGACTCGTGTTCCACAGGGGTCAGTGTTAGGACACCATCATTTAATGCTGTATATCAAGATCTAGCTGATGGAATAAACCATAAGATATAGGAGCAGAAATAGGCCATTCGGCCCATCGAGTCTGCTCCACCATTCAGTCATGGGCTGATCCAATTCTTTCGGTCATCCCCACTCCCCTGCTTTCACTCCATACCCTTTGATACCCTGGCTAATCAAGAACCTATCTATCTCTGCCTTAAATAGGACTTGGCCTTAACAGCCACTTGTGGCAACAAATTCCGCAGATTTTCCACACACTGACTAAAGTAATTTCTCCACATCTCAGTTCTAAAAGGACGTCCTTCAATCATGAAGTCATACCCTCTTGTCCTAGAATAGATGGCTTTGTTTCCAAGTTTGCAGATGATACAGAGATTGGTGGTCGTAGAAATAATATGGAATTTTTTTTTTCAAATGCGGAGAAAACCCAAAAAGCTGAAATGAAAATGGACTTAGCAGTCATTCTGCAGAACAACCTAAAGGTTAACTTGCAGGTAGAGTCAGTGGTGAGGAAGGCAAATCCAACGTTAGCATTCAATTCAAGGGGTTTAGATAGCATTCAATCTAAGAGCAGGGATGTGATGCTGAGGCTTTATAAGGCACTGGTGAGGCCTCACCTTGAGTATTGTGAACAATTTTGGGCTCCTCATCTGAGAAAAGATGTGCTGGCATTGCAGAAGGTTCATTTCATAAGGATGATTCCAGGAATGAAAGGGTTCTCATACGAGGAGCGTTTGATAGCTCTGTGTCTGTACTTGCTGGAATTTAGAAAGATGGGGAGATAATCTCATTGAAACCTTTTGAATGTTGAAAGGCTCAGACAGAGTAGATGTGGAAAGGATGTTTCCCATGGTGGTGGAGTTTAGGACAAGAGGGCCCAGCCTCAAGATAGAGGGGCGTCTATTTCAAACAGAAGCAGATAAATTTGAGCCAGCAGCTGGTGAATTTGTGGAACTTGTTGGGTGTATTTAAGGGAGAGCTTGATAGGGTTCTAGATTGGACACAGCATCAAAGGTTACGGGGAAAAGACCAGGTACTGGGGCTGAGGAGGGAAAAAAAGGATCAGCCATGATTGAATGGCGGAGCAGACTCGATAGGCAAATGGCCTAATTCTGCTCCTATGTCTTATGGTTATCAGACCACTACATTGAAGCATTGTGAGAATGAGCTCGGACACAACAACAAGCATTGACATGGGTCAAAATTTCATCTCGGGAGAAGCACAGACAGCATAACCGGCCTGGCAAAGCTCCCTCACACACATACACAGGAAGGATTGGCAGATTGTAGTCAGAGTCTCAGCAATGTACATTGTTATTTCCCTCAGTAACCTGGAAACCAATCTCTTCAGAGACAGTCATTTATTCATTTAAACAACTCAATCACGTGTGACACATTGTCAACACACACCAGACATGTGATGACACACTGCAACATACAAATTCTTCAATGTGCACACTCTCCATCAATGTGTATACACACCACACGGATATTTACCACAATCAACACACACACACACACACACACACACACACACACACACACACACACACACACACACACACACACACACACACACACACACACACACACACACAGAGATATACTATCAGAGTGTGACACACGGCCACAGAAATAGGCACAAATTCCCATTTAGGATTGAAATCTGCCGTCCTTACCCAGTCTGTCTGTTCTGTGGCACTGAGCTGCACTCTGACGTGACGTCACATCAACACTTCACAGACAGAGTCCGGGGTGAGATTCCTCAGGAGGATGATCTGGGAGGGTTTGATGGATGTTGAACTCACGGCCCACTTCATCAATCTGCAAGACTAAGATGTCTTCTTGAGCATGGCCCATTTGTGTGTGTTTGCCCCCCCCCCCATCCCTCTAGCCATTCCCCATCTGTGTACCTGCCCAAATTTATCTTAAAATATTTTATTTTTTCCTTTTTCTACAGTGTTTGAGGGCAAATTCCGTTTACCAACCTCCCTCTCTATGAGAATGTTACCCGATAGACCACTCAAAAAAATTTCCCGTCTCACTTTCAATCTGAGGCCTTTGGTTCTGTACTCTCATTCTTGGAAAAAGAAACGTTATTTAAGCTCCTAATGAATTATTTACCTTGATAAGGAGTCAGACCTGAACATCCTACACTACAGCTGAATAGCCCAAGCTTATCCACTCTCTGCTTTTAACCCAAGTCCCCAGTCCTGGTAACATCCTCCTGAAACCTCCTGTCCAGTGTAATGACATCCTCCCCGTATTCGGGAACCGGAAATGCAGACAATGCTCCAAGTGTGGTCTATCATCGACATCAAAGGCCTTGCTGAATTTCATGTGGACAGTGTGGAATAGGTTGATGAATACAGGGCTGAAGGTGTTTTTTTAGATTGGGACAAGAAGGGCGGCGTGGGAGCTAAATTCTGAAGGAAGGCAGATTTTTTTTAAACTTTGCGTACAAGAACGGCGAGACTGCGCAGGACAGCGCGGAGAGTTTAAAAAGATGACCACCCTATACAGCGGGCAGCGGAGTGGGTGGCAGCAGAGTGTAGGGCTTAGGCGGTAACGGGAAGAGGCGAGAGTGAGGAACCGATTCTTTTTCTCCCCTTGGCAAATCGGCCTGGACGGTCGGGGGAACAGCAGGGCACATTAGCTAACGGTTTAAAAAGTCCGTGTGTTTGGCGAAGTAAGTGGGTGAGTAGACCTATCTTTCTTTGTTTCATTCCTGTAGAATTAGGTAGCATGTCTGCAGGGTTAGTGCTTTGTTCGGGGTGTCAGATGTGGGAATCCTGGGAGACCTCCAGCCTCCCTGATAGCCACATCTGCACCAGGTGAACCGAGATGCAGCTCCTCGGAGACCGTGTTAGGGATCTGGAGCTGCAGCTTGATGACCTAATGCTTATTAGAGAAAATGAAGAGGTGATAGACAGGAGCTACAGGGAGGTAGTAATCCCTAGGCTACAGGGGTCAGAAAACTGGGTGACTGTCAGGAGAGGGAAGGGAAATGCCCGGATAGTGGAGAGCACCCCTGTGGCTGCCCCCCTCAGCAACAAGTATATCGTTTCGGATGCTGTTGAGGGGGATGACCTGACAGGGGACGGCCACGGTGACCAGGTCTCTGCCACTGAGCCTGGCGCTGTTGTGCAGGAGGGAAGGAGGGAGAAGAGGAATGCGGTAGTCATAGGGGATTCTATAGTCAGGGGAACAGACAGGAGATTCTGTGAGCCTGGTAGAGATACCCGCATGGTGTGCTGTCTCCCAGGTGGCAGGGTACGGGATGTCTCGGATCGGGTCCAGAATATCCTGAAGGGAGAGGGCGAGCAGCCAGCTGTCTTGGTACATGTTGGTACCAATGACATAGAGAGGAAAGGGAGGAGGTCCTGAAGAGAGATTTCCGGGAATTAGGAAGGGAGCTGAGAAGCAGGACCTCCAGGGTAGTAATCTCAGGATTGCTACCTGTGCCAAGTGCTAGCGAGGGAAGAATATTAGGATCAGGCAGATGAATGCGTGGCTGAGAGACTGGTGCAGGGGGCAGGGCTTCAGATTCTTGGATCATTCCCAATGATTCCCATTCCCAGGGGGAAGTATTACCTGTTCAAAAAGGACGGGTTACACCTGAACCATAGCGGGAATGTTTAATAGAGCTGTTAGGGAGGGTTTAAACTAATTTGGCCGGGGGATGGTAAACTGGAATGATAGAGTGGAGGAGGAGGAAACAGAAATAAATCTAAGATAGTGAGCAGTAAAGATGTCAGGAAAGAGAGGCAGGTGATGGGGCAAATTTGCAGCCACTGGGATGAGTTGCAGTGCAATCAAAACAAAAAGTACCAAATACTAGACTTAAGGTGTTATACTTAAATACACACAGCATAAGGAATAAGGTGGATGATCTTGTCGTACAGCTACAGATTGGCAGGTATAATATTGTGGCCATCACTGAGACGTAGCTAAAGGATGCATGTCTCTGAGAGCTGAACGTACAAGGATACACGGTGTATCGGAAGGACAGGCAGGTAGGCAGAGGGGGTGGCATGGCTTTATTGGTAAGAAATGATATTAAATCATTAGAAAGAGGTGACATAGGATCGGAAGAATCTTTATGGGTTGAGCTAAGAAATCGCAAGGGTAAAAGGACCCTGATGGCAGTTATATAAAGGCCTCCTAACAGCTGCAGTGAGGTGGACTACAAATTACAACAGGAAATAGAAAAGGTTTGCCAGAAGGGCAGTGTTATGATAATTGTGGGGGATTTTAACATGCGAGTGGATTGGGAAAATCAGGTCGACACAGGATCTCAAGAGAGAGAATTTGTAGAGTGTCTACGAGATGGCTTTTCAGAACAGCTTGTTGTTGAGCCCACTAGGGGATCAGAGGTACTGGATTGGATATTGTGTAATGAACCAGAGGTGATTAGAGAGATTGAGGTGAAGGAACCGTTAGGAGACAGTGATCGTAACATGATTGAGTTCACTGTGAAATTTGAGAAAGAGAAGACGAAAACCGATGTGTCGGTATTTCAGTGGAGTAAAGGAAATTACAGTGGCACGAGAGAGGAACTGGCCAAATTTGACTGGAAAGGGACACTAGCGGGAGGACGGCAGAGCAGCAGTGGTTGGAGTTTATGCGCAAAGTGACGAATGTGCATGACAGATATATTCCAAAAAAGAAGAAATTTTCGAATGGAAAAAGGATGCGACCGTGGCTGACAAGAGAAGTCAAAGCCAAACTAAAAGCAAAGGAGAGGGCATTCAAGGAAGCAAAAATTAGTGGGAAGACAGAGGATTGGGAAGTTTTTAAAAGCTTACAAAAGGAAACTAAGAAGGCCATTAAGAGGGAAAAGATGAACTATAAAAAGAAGCCAGCAAATAATATCAAAGAAGATACTAAAAGCTTTTTCAAGTATATAAAGAATAAAAAACGGGTGAGAGTGGATATAGGACAGATAGAAAATGATGCTGGAGAAATTGTAATGGGAGATAAGGAGATGGCTGAGGAATTGAACGAGTATTTGCATCAGTCCTCACTGAGGAAGATATCAGCAGTATACGGGACACTCAAAGGTGTCAGGGAAGGGAAGTGTGCGCAGTCACAATTACAACAGAGAAAGTACTCAGGAAGCTGAATAGTCTAAGGGTAGATAAATCTCCAGGACCAGATGGAATGCACCCTTGTGTTTTGAAGGAAGTAGCTGTGGAGATTGCGGAGGCATTAGCAATGATCGTTCAAAAGTCAATAGACTCTGGCATGGTTTTGGAGCAGTGGAAGATTGCAAATCCCACTCTGGTATTTAAGAAGGGGGCAAGGAAGCAAAAAGTGCATTATAGACCTGTTAGCTTGAGAACTGGTTGGGTAGTTTCTGGATTCAATTGTCAAGGATGAGGTTACGAATTACCTGGAGGCATATGACAAGATAGGCCAAGCTCAGCATGGTTTCCTTAAAGGAAAATCCCGCCTGACAAACCCATTGAAATTTTTTGAGGTAATTACAAGTAGGCTAGACAAGGGAGATGCAGTGGATGTTGTGTATTTGGATTTTCAGAAGGCCTTTGACAAGGTGCCGCACATGAGGCTGCTGAACGAGATAAGAGCCCATGGAATTACGGGAAAGTTACGTACGTCGATAGAGCGTTGGCTGATAGGCAGGAAACAGAGAGTGGGAATAAAGGGATCCAAAGTTACGTACTTCGATAGCGCGTTGGCTGATTCTATTCTATTCCAGAATTCCTATTCTGGTTGTCTGCCAGTTACCAGTGGTGTTCCACAGGGGTCCGTGTTGGGGCCGTTTCTTTTTACGTTGTATATCAACGATTTGGATTACGGAATAGATGGCTTTGTGGCTAAGTTTGCTGAGGATACAAAGATAGGTGGAGGGGACGGTAGTGCTGAGGAAACAGAGAGTCTGCAGAGAGACTTGGATAGATTGGGAGAATGGTCAAAGAAGTGGCAAATGAAATACAATGTCGAAAAGTGTATGGTCATGCACTTTGGTAGAAGAAATAAATGGGCAGACTATTATTTAAATTGAGAGAGAATTCAAAGTTCTGAGATGCAATGGGACTTGGGAGTGCTCGTGCAGGGTACCCTTAAGGTTAACCTCCAGGTTGAGTCGGTGGTGAAGAAGGCGAATGCAATGTTGGCATTCATTTCTAGAGGAATAGAATATAAGAGCAGGGATGTGATGTTGAGGCTCTATAAGGCGTCACTGGTAAGACGTCACTTGGTGCACTCTGTGCAGTTTTGGGATCCTTATTTAAGAAAGGATCTTCTGACATTGGAGAGGGTTCAGAGAAGATTGACTAGAATGATTCCGGGACTGAGAGAGTCAACATGTGAGGAACATTTGACTGCTCTTGGATTGTACTCCGTGGAGTTTAGAAGAATGAGGGGGAACCTCACAGAAACATTTTGAACATTAAAAGGCATGGACGGAGTGGATGTGGCAAAGTTGTTTCCCATGATGGGGGAGTCTAGTACGAGAGAACATGACTTAAGGATTGAAGGGCGCCCATTCAGAACGGAGATGCGAAGAATTTTTTTTAGCCAGAGGGTGGTGAATCTGTGAATTTCTTGCGGCAGTGGATGTCAAGTCATTGGGTGTATTTAAGACAGGGATTGATAGGTATGTGAGTAGCCAGGGCATCAAAGGTCATGGTGAGAAGGTGGGGGAATGGGACTAAATGGGAGAATGGATCAGCTCATGATAAAATGGCGGAGCAGATTCGAAGGGCCGAACGGCCGGCTTCTGCTGCTTTGTCTTATGGTCTTATTTGAATGCACCAGTATACGAAATAAGGATCTTGTAGCACAGGTAGAGTTTGGCATATACAAACTTAGGCAGGTACGATTTTGGTCGAAGGAATAAAGACATAGACAATTCGGTAAACAGGGCAAAATTCAAAAATCAGAGGTGCAAAGGGACATGGGTGTCCTTGTGCAGGATTCCCTGAAGGTTAACTTGCAGTTCGTGTCAGTGGTAAGATTGGCAAACTCAATGTTTGCTTTCATTTCGAGAGGATTAGAATACAAGAGCAAGGATGTAATTCTGAGGTTTTATAAGGCATTGGTCGGACCACACTTGGAGTATTGTGAGCAGTTTTGGGTCCCTTCTATCGGAAAACATGTACTGGCATTGGAAGGGGTCCGGAAGATTCACAAGAATGATTCCGGGAATGAAAGAGTTAACATATGAGGAGTGTTTGTTGGTTCTGGGCCTGTACTCATGGGAGTTTAGAAGAATGGCTGATTTATTATCCCACTCAACCCTAAAAAAAAAGTTGAATTTCCCCATGGGGATTAATAAGGTATCTATCTATCTATCTATCTATCTATCTATCTATCTATCTATCTATCTATCTATCTATCTATCTATCTATCTATCTATCTATCTATTTATCTATTCTCCCACCTCCTCCCCATAATTTTTGAGACTCTGACTAATTAAGAAGTTTACTTATTAACTTCTGCTTTATAAATCAAACAGGAGAAAATCTGCAGATGCTGGTAATCCAAGCTACAAAGGTCCTGATGAAGGGTCTCTTCAGATCTCTCTGACTCCTGTCTGGAGAGAGTTGATGTTGGGAGGATATGGGTGGGTCGAGAACAGTAAGCACAGCCTCCGACTATAGGGATATCCATTTAGGACAGAGATGAGGAGGAATTCTTTTATCAAACATGATAGTGATTCAGCCACAGGCAGTTGTGGAGGCCAAATAATTGAGTATATTTAAAACACACAAATCGTTGTGGGAACAGCAGGCTTGGAAGTTCCTATGGAAAAGAGTAAAAAGTCCATGGTTCAGACTGAAACACTTCATCAGGACCTGTGTTGCTTAAGGGTCCCTGCAAATTCATCCCCTGTCCTAATGAGGGGCTGCGGGGGATGGGGCTGTGGGAAAGGGGACAAAGTCATTCTCATCTGCCATCTTTGCCCCCTTTAGCTTCTCATTACGTCTACACACACAGTTCACCCAAGGACTTTCCACCCCTTCCCCTCCTGGTTCAATCTGCCATTCATCTCTCCCCTACTGGTTCCCATTATCACCTCCTTTACTGTTTCAAACCATCACACTGCCCCACTTCACACTCACAAATGAAATGAATATTGTATGACAGGCCTGTTCCTGTGCTGTACTGCTCTATGTTCTCTGTTCCCTGTTTCGAAGAATGAGAGGAGATCTCATGAAAACACAAAATTCTTTCAGGGGTCAACAGGCAGGAGTGAGGGAGGATGTTTCCCCTGTCTGAGGAGTCAAGGGCCAGGGGTCTCTCTGCTCTCCGTCCAGCGGAAAACCCTTGGGGAGACATTAGTTGTCCATCTGCTTTTGTCGAGTCAAAGGTTAAAGTCTCCCCCGGATCCCCGGGGCCGCGCTGCCCGAGTCTCCACCCCGATCCCCAGGGCCGCGCTGCCCGAGTCTCCACCCGATCCCCGGGGCCGCGCTGTCCGAGTCTCCACCCGATCCACGGGGCCGCCCTGCCCGAGTCTCCCCCCGATCCCCGGGGCCGCGCTGCCCGAGTCTCCCCCCGATCCCCGGGGCCACGCTGTCCGAGTCTCCACCCGATCCCCGGGGACTCTCTAATTCTCTGCTTCTCCCCCCAGTCTCTGTCACCCTGGATGTGGAAACGGCGAATCCGTATCTCGAGGTGTCTGAGGATCGGAAGAGTGTGAGACGGACCGGGACCCACAGAAATCTCCCTGACACCGGGAAGAGATTCACATTCTGGGAATGTGTGCTGGGATCGGAGGGATTCACATCGGGGAGACATTACTGGGAGGTGGAGGTGACGGGGAATCGGTTCTGGTTTCTGGGAGTCGCCGCAGAGTCTGGGGAGAGGAAGGGACGGGTCAGTCAGAGTCCGGAGACCGGATTCTGGATCATCAGGCGGAATGGTGACGTGTTACATCGGGATCATGACGTGTTCGGTGTTCTCCCCTCCCCCGAGTTCCATCTCGCCGCCGGTCCTATCCCCGGGAGAGTGGGAGTTTATCTCATTTACGAGTCCGGGACAGTTTCATTTTACAACGCGGAGACCAAGTCCCATCTCCACACCTTCACTGGGAATAAATTCACGGGGAAACTTTATCCTTTCTTCGCGACCTGGGATGGAAACCAATGGCTGAGAATCTGCTCCGGTTCCGCTCTGGGTCTGTGAACGGGTCGGGTCCCGGGACCGGCGTCAGGAGTAAAGTCCCTGTAAATATAAATATGCGGAGAGTGCAGCTAAATACGTGGCTAAGGAGATGGTGCAGGAGGGAGGGCTTCATGTTTCTGGACAATTGGGTTTGTTCCCGGGAAGGTGGGGCCTGTTCCGACGGGATGGTTTGCCCCTGAACTCCAACATTCTTGTGGGTAGATTTGCCAGTGCGGCTCGGGGGTGGGGGTGTTAAAAAGATTTGCAGAGGGAGGGGAACCAGAGTGTTAGAGCAGAGAGTGAGGTGGAGGAGGATAAAGGTCATGCGAGGACTGCATGTATAGACAGAAATCAAAGGTTTGTACATTAGGTTGTAAATTAATTTTCAGAGCTTTAGAAATTGTAGAAAATAAAGATTTCCAAAAAGATTTTAGTGAAGAACATGACCAGAACATATGTGAAAAAGTGGCTACTTCAGTTTTACACCTATCGCAATAATTGTCTATGTTAGGAAATATTTTGGATAGTCTCTCCTTTGTTAAATAGTAACAGTGAACAATTTTAAAATGAATTAAACACTGATTGGCACATATTAAAGAAGAACTGACCATCTTCATTAACAAAGGTCACATTAAGTTCTCTCTCCCAAACTTGTTTAATCTTTAGTGATTAAGGGGTTCTGCTTTTTTTTTTTTTGCAGATTTATTTATTTTTATTTTCATTTATTTTGTCATGGTTGATTGATGACTTTTGAAGAGTTAATTAGCAAATATTCTCTCTCTCATACACACTTACTGCAATATCTTCAGGTTAGACTTTTTTTCAAAAAATAATTATCTAGTTCCCCATATATGCAAGAATCTGATTTGTTGGATACTATTTTGAATATGAATCCTTCAGTAAGAGAATTTGTAATTCTCATTGGTAGAATTTATAATTTATTTTTAATACATTAATACAAAAAGATAATCTCCCAACTAAGGTTTATACATGATAGAAATATTCGTTGTTTCAGACGTGATAGAGGGGGAGGGATGAAAGGGGGAGGAGTGGCATTTCTAGTCAGGGAAAATATCATAGCTGTGCGTAGACAGGACAGCCCGGAGGGCTTGTCTACAGAGGCCATATGGGTGGAGCTGAGGAACGGGAAAGGTGTGACCACACTAATAGGAGTGTATTATAGACCGCCCAATAGTCAGAGAGAATTGGAGGAGCAAATCTGTATAAAGATAGTAGACCAATGTAAGAAACAGGAAGTTGTAATAGTAGGGGATTTTAACTTTCCACTTATTGACTGGGACTCCAAAACTGTAATAGGGCTAGATGGCTTGGAGTTTGTGAAATGTTTTCAGGAAAGTTTTCTAAATCAATATATAGAGGTACCTACGAGAGAGGATGCAATACTTGATCTCCTATTAGGAAACCAGACAGTCAGGTGATAGATGTATGTGTAGGCGAACATTTTTGGTCCAGTGACCATGATGTTATCAGTTTCAAGTTAATTATGCATAAGGATAGGCCTGGTCCTCGAGTTGAGGTTCTAAATAGCAGAAGGGCTAATTGTGTGGAAATGAAAAAAGATCTAGGAAGAGTGGATTGGGATAAGTTTTTTTTTCCCCTGACAAGGACGTGTTCAGTAAGTGGAAGGCCTCCAAATGTGAAATTTTGAGAGTGCAGAGTTTGCATTTTCCTGCCAGGATTAAAGGCAAAGTTAACAGGCATAGGGAACCTTGGTTTTCAAGGGATATTGGCAATCTGGTTAAGAAAAAGAGAGAAGTGTATAGCAGGTAGAGGCAACAAAGATCAAATGAGTTACTTAAAGAGTATAGAAAACATACGCATACTAAAGAAGGAAATCAGGAAGGAAAAAAAAAGAAGACATGAGGTGGCTTTGGCAGATAATGTGAAGGAAAACCTGAAGGGTTTCTACAAGTATATTAAGAGTAAAAGGATAGTAAGGGACAAAATTGGTCCCCTAGAAGATCAGAGTGGTCGTCTATGTGTGGAGCCTTACGAGATGGGGGAGATCTTAAACAGATTTTTTGCATCAGTATTTACTCAGGAAACTGGCATAGTGTATATGGAAGGAAGGGAAACAAGCAGTAGTGTCATGGAACATTTGTAGGTTAAAGAGAGGAGGTGCTTGCTGCCTTACAGCGCATAAAGGTAGATAAATCCCCCGGGCCTGACTTGATATTTCCTCGGACCTTGAGAGAGACTAGAGTAGAAATTGCAGAGGCCCTGACAGAAATATTTAAAATGTCCTCAGCCACGGGTGCAGTGCCAGAGGATTGGAGGGTAGCTCTTGTTATTCCATTGTTTAAAAAAGGCTCCAATAGTAAACCAGGTAATTACAGGCCAGTGAGCCTGACATCAGTAGTATGTAACGTATTGGAAGATGTTCAGAGAGATCGGATTTACAAGTATTTGGACAGCCAAGGGCTGATTAAGGATAGCCACTATGGCTTTGTGCGTGGTAGATCGTGTTTAATGAATGTTTTAGAGTTTTTCGAGGAGGTTACCAACAAAGTAGGTGAAGGAAAGGCTGTGGATGTTGTCTACATGAACTTTAGTAAGGCCTTTGACAAGGTCCCACATGGGAGATTAGTTCAGAAGGTTCAGACATGAGGTATCCATGGAGAGGTTGGAGAGATTGAAAGAGTGCAGAGATTTACTCGGATGTTGCCAGGTCTTCAGGAGTTGAGTTACAGGGAAAGGTTGAACAGGTTAGGACTTTATTCCTTGAAGCGTAGAAGAATGAGGGGAGATTTGATAGAGGTTTACAAAATTATGGGGGATATAGATAGTAAATGCGAGTAGGTTCTTTCCATTTAAATTAGGAACGATAAATACCAGAGGACATGGTTATAGGGTGAAAGGGGAAAGGTTTAGGGGGAACATGAGGAGGAACTTCTTCACTCAGAGAGTGGTGGGAGTGTGGAACGAGCTGCCATCTGACGTGGTAAATGCGGGCTCACTCTTAAGTTCTAAGAATAAATTGGATAGATACATGGATGGGAGAGGTCTGGAGGGTTACGGACTGGGTGCATGTCAAAGGGACGAGCGGAATAAAGTTTCCGCACAGACTAGAAGCGCCAAATGGCCTGTTTTCTGTGCTGTAGTGTTCTATGGAGTGAAATAAACACGACATGAGAATTGTCGATCGATTAATTTTAACTCGTTCACCGCATCCGTCAACCGAACAGAAACACCGTGGATTCAGCAGCAGCTGCGGGCGGCGGGTCCTGAGCTCCCCCGTGTCCTAAAGTCCACCCGTAATGAGACAGGTTAAATGGGACAAGTGGGGGCGGTGCTGAGCGGAAAAGACAGTGAAGATTGTTCATTAAGCTCATCCGCCATTTCTTTGCCCCCCATTACTACTTTTAGTATCCTGATTTATATTATTAGCCAGTTTGCCCTCATATTTCGTCTTGACCATTCTTATGGTTTTTTTCGCCAGCCTTTTATTGGATTTTAAGAGCATCCCAATAATCCAACATCCCACTCACCTTTGCTACCCTATATGTAATTTCCTTAGGTTTAACAGAATTATTACATGCCTTTTCCAGCTCAAACTGTGAATTGATTTAAAGGCAGTTCCATAATTTAATAGTTTTTAAACTGAAAACTATCTACCCTCGCAAAGATTGTACTGAAGACTGCATTTGATTTTTCTTCAGCCTTATACGCTTCACATTGAAATAGTATGTGTTTCGACAGTTTCATAATGACAAAATTTACACGACACAGAATGAAGTTTTCCAATTAAAATGCATAATTAAGCATAGTGTGGACATTTCTAAGTCATGTCAATATCATTCCTTCACTTGCTTTAAGCCCTTCTTCTATAAACCCAACAGGTTTATGTATTCTGTAAAGGTGTCTGTCTTATGTCCATTATCCTACGTCTTGCCATAAGCCCCTAATTCGTAACACTACCAACCCTTTAGATTCTAATTTGCTAAGTGGAAGGTCTATATCCACAGCTTAACATTTAACAGCTTTTGGTGCTAAACAGTCAACATCATCATTTCCCTCAACAGTGTGATGTGCAGGGCCCATAATGTACAGACATATAAATCAAACTTTATATATGAAAACTCCAACACACACAATTGTGTTCCACCAGCATTTTGTGTGTGTTGTTGTTTGAATTTCCAGCATCTGCAGATTTCCTCGTGTTTGCTTTATATATTAAATACCATTTGAGAAGTTTTCAACAGTCAATCTGACCTACTGCCAGAATGACCTGTTTAAGACTCATCAAAACCGAAATGTATTCTGAAAAAATTATAAGGACCAATTTCCTCCACCCACTGTAAGCCTAAACTGTTGGCAAAGAATTCTGCTTTCTATGCTGATAAATGACTATAAGTCATTTCATTATCATCACCTGCAATTAAGGCACACAAAAACAGCCACACCAACATCCCCAGTTAACTTATCTTTTGATTCATCTGTAAAAATGGTTACTGTATGATAATAACTTTCATTAATATACTGATGAACCAACAAACTCTCAGGCAGAACCGAATCCGATCGTGTAAACTAAAATCAACTGAAGTCATTGGAAAAAACAAGGTTGGGTTACAGAGAAAGCTACAGTGGGACATGTTGTATCATCAAATACACCCATATTCCCAGCGTGGCGATAACCCAGCCACCCAAAACAAAAAAACACTCTTCTTGTGATGTCCCCAACCATCCTCCAGCACACCTTTAACAGGATGATCTTTCCTTGCCCCCGCAAATTAATCCAGTATGTTGACATCAACTTGAACCTCTGTTACTTTGAGGGCAATTGTCCCATTCAAATCAGTAAAGCCAAAACAGGAGACAACATTACTGCCCTAGAAAACAATCTTAAAGTCTGTAATTGTATCACATACAAACATTTTTAATTTGAGGATGAATCTGATCCTTAAGCCACACAGCCATAATCAAGAACAGATCAAATGAAACAAATATAATTGGTCAACAAATATTTTCAGGTTGCACCCAAGAATACCCACATAGATGCGTGAGGAGATTTGAGGCTCCTTTACATTTATCAAATATTTCACTGATAGGTGCTTCCATGTCTGCTTATTATCCATCCACATACTGAGAAATCTTACCTCTGACACTTCCTCAAGTGTCATATAATTTAAAATCTAGTGCAAGTCTATTAATCCTGTTTGTAAAACACGTAATGTGCTTTAACGACTGAAAGCTTAAAATCCTCATCAATCTGCCCACTGTTTGACCTATTAATTGTAAATTGCAATTAATACCTCTAATCTATAAACCTACATCATCTGTATATTGTGATTTACCCAGGGTATCCGATTTTCCCATCTCAGAGAAAATATCGTTAATCATAATATTAAATAATGAAGGGCTACAAATACTGCCTTGTGGGATCCCATTCTCTATCTCATAGAAACACAAACATAACATGCCGACCCGTACTTGCACAGTCCGTCCAAATAAAAAAAAACTCAGAAAAACTATAAAATTCCCCCTCACTCCCAATTTCCAAAATTGAATCAAAACTCCTTCCTTCCATATCATTTCCCTTTTCAGTCTCAAGAAATACTGCTATTACAACATCTTTATTTAATTGTGCTTTCCGAATATCATCTTCCAAACCTAAAACTGAATCTAATGTCATTTCACCCTTCCAAAATCCACTCTAATAAAACACTTCATCACCACCCTTTCCAAAATATGACTCAAGCGCTTGATTACCATACATTCCATAAGTTTACATAAATGAGACATTCACGATATCGGCCCTTAACTAGAAGGATCAAATGGGGATCTGCCAGGTTTTATAATAGGCACTACTATTTCCATTTCCATGAGGAAAGTAGATGCACAATTCAAACATTTAATATTTCACAAAAGAGAATTATATACAATTCCAATTTCAAATATCACTCTTTCCTGGGGACACCTGACCTGCATTATTAATAGACTTCTTAAATTCAAACAAAGAAATCTCTCCATCAGTGATACAATCATTGATACAGCTGACTTCCAGCACATCAGGATATTCACTGAAAAAATATATCCCTACATTGTTTAACATGTTCACTTAAATTATTCTGATTATGAATCTCAGCAAATGACCCAGCCAGTAACACAACCTTCCCTGTTTCAGTAACAATCATTTGGCCCCCATTAAGCAACACAAATCCCCCCCATTTTCTAAATCATATCCCAAACAATTCCAACTTTGATATCCCTTCCAATATTATCTCCATATAACCTCCAGTAAATCACCTACTTCCTCACCACGGCCTTTGCCCTTTTATTGTTAATAATGTAACTCGGAGACTGATGGACCATCACATAAAAACTCACATTTCTCCCAATTTGCTTCCTGTCCGTTATAAATCCAAATCCAAACTCATAAAGACAGGAATGCTGACTGACGTTCACATAAACTAATCACCCTCCGAGTTCCCATTTGAGCGACAGGCACTACAGCCAATGACAATAGGAGTCTGTGTTAAGTCTGAGCTACGATAGGCTGAAGGGAATCGGCCCATGATGAGACCCTCCTCTTCCGCTCCGTCGCGATGGCTGAGATCAGCGTGTCGCTTCTGTCGGTGTCGCCGGCCTCGGCGCCCACAAGGACGGGTGTGATTCCCCTTCGCGCCTCGGTGGGTCTGTTTCGGTGACGTCTGTGGTGGCTGACGAAACATGCTTCGACAGGGAGCGAGCGAGGACCAATGACTACAACTCCCAGGAGGCCCCACTGATGACGTTGTGGTGTTGTTTAGGGGTAAGGTATAAAAGCAAAATGGAGAAAAATGTAATGCATTACGTTTTCTGTACTGTGTCATACCTTCAATAAAAATTAAATTAAAACAGAGATTCCTGCGTGAAATAGATAGAACATAGAACAATACAGCACACTACAGGCACTTCGGCCCACAATGTTGTGCCGACCCTTAAACTCTGCCTCCCTAAGCTTAAATTCCTCCATATACCTGTCTAACAGTCTCTTAAACTTCACTAATGTATCTGCCTCCACCACTGACTCGGGCAGTGCATTCCACGTACCAACCCCTCTCTGAGTATAAAATCTTCCTTTAATATCTCCCTTGAACTTAACTTTCCTCCCCCTACCTTAAAGCCATGTCCTCTTGTATTGAGCAGTGGTGCCCTGGGGAAGAGGCGCTAGCTGTCCACTCTATCTATTCCCCTTAATATCAACTATTATATCATTTCTCCTCTCATCTTCTCTCCAGAGAGTAAAGCCCTAGCTCCCTTAATCTCTGATCATAATCCATACTCTTTAAACCAGGCAGCATTCTGATAAATCTCTTCTGTACCTTTTCCAATGCTTCCACATCCTTCTTAAAGTGAAGTGACCAGAACTGGACACAGTACTCCAAGTGTGGCCCAACCAGAGTTTTATAGAGCTGCATCATTACATCGCGACTCTTAAACTCTGTCCCTCGACTTATAAAAGCTAACATCCCATAAGCTTTCTTAACTACTCTGTCTACCTGTGAGGCAACTTTCAGGGATCTGTGGACGTGTAGCCCCAGATCCCTCTGCTCCCCCACACTTCCAAGTATCCTGCCATTTACTTTGTACTCTGCCTTGGAGTTTGTCCTTCTAAAGTGTACCAGCTCACACTTCTCCAGGTTGAACTCTATCTGCCACTTCTCAGCCCATTCCTGCATCCTATCAATGTCTCTCTGCAATCTTTGACAATCCTCTGCACTATCCACAACACCACCAACCTTTGTGTCTTCTGAAAACTTGCCAACCCATCCTTCTACCCCCACATCCAGGTCGTTAATAAAAATCACGAAAAGTAGGGGTCCCAGATCTGATCCTTGTGGGACACCACTAGTCGCAACCCTCCAATCCAAATGTACACCCTCCACCACAACTCTCTGCTTTCTGCAGGCCAGCCAATTCTGAATCCACCTGGTCAAACATCCCTGGATCCCATGCCTTCTGACTTTCTGAATAAGCCGACCGTGTGGAACCTTATCAAATGCATTACTAAAACCCATGTAGATCACATCCACTGCACTACCCTCATCTATGTGCCTGGTCACCTCCTAAAATAACTCCATCAGGCTTGTTAGACACGATCTGCCCTTCAGAAAGCCATGCTGACTGTCACTGATCAGACCATGATTCTCTAAATGCCAATAGATCCTATCTCAGAGAATCTTTTCCAACAGCTTTCCCACCACAGATGTAAGGCTCAATGGTCTATAATTATCCGGACTATCCCTACTACCCTTTTAGAACAAGGGGATAACATTCGCCTCCCTCCAATCCTCCGGGACCATTCCCGTGTACAATGAGACAGGATGATCCTATTAATGGTAAGAGTCTTGGCAGTGTGGAGGGTCAGAGAGATCTCGGGGTCCATTTCCAGACGACACTCAAAGCTGCCGTGGAGGTTGGCAGTGTTGTTAGGAAGACGTCTGGTGTGATGGCCTTCATCAACCGTGGGATTGAGTTCAAGAGCTGTGAGGTGATGTTGAAGCTATATTTCTCCTAACCTGTACATAAGTAATTGTACCCCAACACAGCAGGGCTCTGGGCTTAGTTGGACCCCACTTGGGAGTCTTGTGTTCAGTTCTGGTGGCCTCACTACAGGAAGGATGTGGATACTATAGAGAGTGTAGAGTAGATTTACAAGGATGCTGCTCTTGGATTGGAGAGCATGCCTCATGAGAATAGATTGAGTGAACTTGGCTTTTCCTTTTGGAGCGACGGAGGATGAGAGGTGACCTGATAGAGGTGTATACGATGATGAGAGGCTTTGACAATGTGGATAGTCAGAGGCATTTTCCCAGGTTTGAAGTGACTAACACGAGGGGATGTAGTTTTAAGCTGCTTGGAAGTCGGTACCGAGGGAATGTCAGGGGTAAGTTTCTTACACAGAGAGTGGTGGGTGCTGGAATGGGCTGCCGGCAACGGTGGTGGAGGTGGATACAATAGGATATTTTAAGAGATTCTTAGACGGGTACATGGAGCTTAGAAACTTGGAGGGTTATACGATCAGGAAATCCTAGGAAGTCTCTAGAGTAGGTTACATGGTCAGTACAATATTGTGGGCTGAAGAGCCTGTAATGTGCTGTAGATTTCTGTGTTCTGTGTCAAAGACAGGCAGAGGGATTAGTTGAAACGGACAGGAGGACAGCATGGAAAGGTTGGGCCGAAGGGTCTGTGTTAGAGCTGTAAGTGAGGGGTTCTGTCCCAACCATCGACTCTATTCCCCTCAACAGATGCTGCCTGACTTGACAACGTTCTTGAAATGTTACATTCCGTTCCGCTTAGCATTCTGTGCAAAGGATGTTCTGTGCTGGAAGAGTACAGAGGAGATTCATCATGATTGAGGGGGCTTCTGTTCATAAGTCCATAAGGCATAGGAAGAGAATTAGGCCATTCAGCCCATTGAGTCAGCCACCTTTCCATCATGGCTGATCCCATATCGCACTCAATTCCAGATGTCTGACCTCCCGCTATATCCTTTGATACCCTGACTGATCAGGAAACGATCAACTGCCGTCTTGAATATACCCACACACTCGGCCTCCACCGCAGTCTGTGGCAGAGAATTCCACAGTTCCAATACACCTTGGCTAATAAAAAAATATCCTGCTTACCTCTGTTTGAAAAGGTGGCCCCTCAGCTTTCTGGCTGTGCGCCAGCATAGGAAATACCTTCTCCACATCCACCTTATCCAGTCCTTTCAACATTAGGTAGGTTTCAATGAGATGCCCCTGCATTTTTCTGAGTTCCAGTGAGCACAGGGTCAAAGCTGCCAAGTGCTCCTCATATTTTAACCCCTTCATTCCCAAAATCATCCTAGTGAACCTCCTCTGGACTCTCTCCATTGACAACACATCCTGTCTGAGATATGGGGCCCAACACTGTTGACAATACTCCAAGTGTGGCCTGACTAGTGTCTTATAAAGCCTCTGCATTATCTCTTTGCTGTTATATTCATGGGGCGAGATTGGACTGTGTTGATCTACAGGGGGATCTTGGAATCCGAGTTCATAACTCCCAGATAGTGGTTCCATTGTCAGGCAGTTACGTTGCAGTTGTATAAATCTCTAGTTTAACCACATCTGGAGAATTGCATTCGAATACAGGAATAATGCGGAGGTTTTGGATGGTGAGTGGAAGACGCTTAACAGGATGCTGCCTGGATAAAGTGAGACCGGACAATCTCGGGTAATTTTCTTTGGAGTGGCAGAGGCTGAGGGAGGTCTGACAGACGTTTACAGGAATGTGAGAGGCACAGACAGAGTAGACAGCCGGGATTTTTTCTCTAAGGAGGAAATGTCCAATGCCAGTGGGCATGCACTTCAGGAGAAAGGGGGAACACATCCTCATTGGTCCTTTTTGCACTATTTATGTATTTTGTAATTTAGTGCAATTTTGTATCTTTTCTCTGCATAGCTGCTGTTGAAAAAAAAAATTAGAAAAGACAATGATGTTAAAAACCTGACTCAGGATGTTTAAAGGAGATTTGCGTTTCAAGTTTTGTTTTTCATTCCCATAGTGGTGGGTGTCTGGAGTGAATATCGGGTGGTGATGGAGGCAGATGTGATAAAGGCTATTAGATACCACGTGAATGTAAGGAGAATGGAGGGATGTGTTCCTTGTGTAGGCAGAAGGGATTGGTTTAGTAAGACATGAAGTGTCCAGTTCAATTGGTTCAGAACAACACAGTGAGCAGAAGGGCCTGTTCAAGGACAAGTACAGCAAGCAGAGCAGGTAAACTGGATAAAGTGACCCCACTCGGAGAACAGACTGTGACGTCAGTGGATATATGCCGGCATCACAGTTCTCTCACCAAAGATACTTCACTGCTGGATAAAATGAAGTTTGTGATGTTTATAACCGATGTGGTGAATTGTACTGCTCAGACATCTCATCCTGCTGAGGAAATTAAAATTATTGTGAAAGCTGCAGACTGGTATCTTGGTGTAACTGGTGTTATGGGGGAAGCTGTCAATGAAGCTCTGGGGGTTTCTGCATCCCAGTCTACTTGTGAAGATATGTAATGGGATTGAAATATTGAAGTGAAATGCAAGAAGCCTGATTTTACATGGTCAACACTTTAAGCAGTTTATTTCTGATTTGTCAGATTCTTCCGATGTTATATCTGTTCAGGAAACCTGCACATTTTAATTTTTATTCCTGTGCAGGATTATATTGTCATTTGGCTTGACAGGTTAGTTGGTAGAGGGGTGGGGTTGTCAGTTTTATAAGGAAAGGGGCAGAGTATAGTGTTGTGAATCGGAATAAAATGTATCATGAACCTGTAGAAAATCTCGATTCAACAGGTATGTGAGTCATTTTCTTTTGTGAAAATATTAATTTTCTGAATCGTATTTGGAGGTTTGGCCATCTACTTTTCTCATAGAAAATGGTTGTAGTAGTTCCCATTCTAAAACCTGGATCTCCCCGTCTGATCCTCCTTGTAGGCCAATATCATTAAAGTCTCATTTATGTAAACTTGTGGAATGTATGGTAATTGAGTGTTTGAATTATATTTTCGATAAAAGAGGTCATTTCACGTTTTATCAGAGGGGAATTTGGAACGGTAGAATAAGACCATAAGACAAAGGAGCAGAAGTCGGTCATTCGGCCCAACGAATCTGCTCTGCCATTTTATCATGAGCTGATCCATTCTCCCATTTAGTCCCAGTCCCCCGCATTCTCACCATAACCCTTGATACCCTGGCTACTCAGATACCTAGCAATCTCTGCCTTAAATAACATTGGAATCAGTTTGGGTTTGGAAGATCATATTAGGAAAGTACAGTTAAATAAAGATGTTGTAATAGCAATATTTTTGATATTGAAAAGACAAATAATATTTATTGAAGGATGGACTTTTGATTAATTTTTGGAAATGCAATTGAGAGGGCTATTGTACAATTTTCTCTGATTGTTTCTATTTGTACATCTTATGGATGGGCAAGTATGACATTGAATTCATTTTTATATTTGGAAGATGGTATTAGTAAAGCCAGTTAAATATAGATGTTGTAACAGCAGTATTTTTACTATTCAAAAGGCAGATGGTATTTATGCAAGGAAAGAATTTTTATGAAATTGTGGAAATGAGGATGGAGGGGCTGTTATCTAACTTTGAGTTGTTTTAATTGAATGTTTTGTGTCAGGTATGGGTGGGAAAGTTATATTCAGGTTGTTATGAGATAAAGACTGGGATCCCACAGACAGTATTTATTATTTTATATTATAATTAATAATATTTTTCTCTGAGACAGGTTTTGGAGTGTGTAAATCACTGTATGCAGATAATGGAGGTTTATGGATTAGAGGTAGAAATTTCAATTTTACTGTATCTAGGATGCATTCGCAATTAATAAGGTCGAAAAGTCGGCAAATAGATGGGACAAGTTATGTGTTTTACAGACAGGATTAAAGAACCTGCACTTGATTGGAAATGATAGGAACTGATATGGTCAAACTCATTAAAAGGTGTCAGTGGTAAGATTTCCAGGCATGTGGACGGATAATAAGCTGACATGGAAGCATCGGATAAGAAAATAATTGATAAATATAAAGAAACATTAAATATTCTCAGTTATCCCTGCGGGTATTCTGGGGTGTTACATGAAAATATTTGTTGACCAATCTCATTTGTTTAATTGGATCTGTTCTTGATTATGGTTGTGGTTTATAGATCAGCTTTATCTTCAGCTTTATTATGTTTGGGTGTGATACAAGCACAGGCTTTGAGATTGTGTTGTGGTGCAGTAAAGTTATCCCCTGTTTCGGCTTTACTGCATTGGTCAGGCCTAATCTGGAGTATTGTGTGTAGTTTTTGTTACTGGCCTGAAGGAAAATTATCAACAACATTGTAAGAGTGCAGAGAGAATTTACAATACGTTTGCTGGGACTTGAGGACTCGAGCTTTAGGAAAAGCTGAGGACTTTATTCCCTTTAGTGTTGGAAAATGAAGGGAGATTTTGCAGATTTATACAAAATTATGAGTGTTGTTGAGAGGGTAAATGCAGGCAGGATTTTTCCTCTGAGTTTGGGTGAGATGGGAACTGGAGGTCGCAGTTTAAGGGTGAAAGGTGAAATATTTAAGAGGAATCTGAGTGAGAATTCCTTCACTCAGAGGGTGGTGAGGGTGTGGGAAGAGCTGTCAGTGGAAGTTATGGATTTCACTGCAGAGGTTTGGATCAGTACATGGACGGGAGGGGTATTGAGGGCCATGGTCCAGCTGCGGTTATGGGACTCGGCAGAATAGCAATTCGGTACGGAGTAAATGAGAAAAAGGGTTTGTTTGTTTGTTATAGTGCTCTCTGACTCCAAATAAAGTGTCGATGAAGTGGAATTGGTTGGGGCTGTTGTCGGGAAGCAAACGATGTGCTTTCAGGATTTCCTGCTGGGGACAGAAGTGAATTGATACTGGACATCCATGGTCAAAGTGTGGCGATCAGAGCCAGGGATTGTAAAGCTGTTGAAAACAAACATACACACACACACACACACAGAGACACACACACACACACACACACACTCACACACACACACACACACACTCACACACACACTCTCTCACATTCAATCACACACACACACAGACACACACACACACACACTCACACACACACTCTCTCTCACTCACACACACGCACTCACACACACTCTCTCTCTCACTCACACACACACCCACACACACACACTCACACACTCACACACACACTCTCTCTCACTCACACACACAGACACACTCACACACACACTCTCTCACTCACACACAGACACACACACTCACACACACTCTCTCTCTCACTCACACACACACCCACACACACACACTCACAAACTCACACACACACTCTCTCTCACACACACACACACAGACACACTCACACACACACTCTCTCACTCACACACACACAGACACACACACACACTCACAAACACTCTCTGTCTCTCAGTCACACACACCGCCACACACACACACTCACAAACTCACACACACACTCTCTCTCACACACACACACACAGACACACTCACACACACACTCTCTCACTCACACAGACACACACACTCACACACACTCTCTCACTCACACACACACACTCACACACACACACTCACACACACACTCTCTCACACTCACTCACGCACACACACAGACACACACACACTCACACACACACTCTCTCTCACTCACACACACACAGACACACACACACACACTCACACACACTCTCTCTCACACACACAGACACACACACACACTCACACACTCACACACACTCTCTCTCTCACTCACACACACACACACCTACCCACACACACTCACACACTCACACACACTCTCTCTCTCACTCACACACACACTCACACACACACTCTCTCTCACTCACACACACAGACACACTCACACACACACTCTCTCACTCACACACACACACTCACACACACTCTCTGTCTCTCATTCACACACACCGCCACACACACACACAGACACACACACACACTCACACACACTCACACATACACTCTCCCTCTCACTCACACACACACACTCTGTCTCACACACACAGACACACACACACTCTCTGTCTCTCACTCAGACACACACACCCACACACACACTCACACACTCACACGCACTCTCTCTCTCACTCACACACACAGACACACTCACACACACTCTCTGTCTCTCACTCACACACACCGCCACACACACAGACACTCACACACACACACTCACACAAACACTCTCTCTCACTCACACACACACAGACACACACACACTCACACACACACTCTCTGTCTCTCACTCTCTCTCTCACACACACACACACACACACACACACACACACACACACACACACACACACACACACACACACACACACACACACTCCCTTCACATTGGCGTTCACCCCACTTCCCAAAAATATCTAGTTCCTCCTCTTTGGCTCAAAATCTCCCCACCCTCCTGCCCCCATTTTCACCCCTTCCCACTTTTGCCACCTCTGCTTCCCCGTTCCCTCACTGTCTCTTTCTCTCAATCTCTTGTCTCCCACTCCCTCATTCTTTCTCTTCCTCCTCTCCCCTCAACTATTTTCCTCTCTTCCACACACTCTCTCTCCTCTCTTCATCCGTTCCCTTCCCCACTGACACACCCGTGTCCTCAGCACATTCCTCCCTACCCTACCCACTCACTCCCTCCTCCTTTACCTTGTTGTCTCTTTCTCCCTTTCTACCCAATGCTTCACCTGCCTCTCGCCTTCTCCCCAATTCCTCATTTACTGCAGCTCGTTTTCCCCGCCCCCCCCCCCCGTCCCCACATCCCCCACCCCGCACTGTGATGACGGTTGACTCGCACAGTGAATTTTCTGATGTTGTGCAATTCTTCGTTTTTTGGACAATGACAGTGTTTTCTCGGAAGATGAAGCCTTGTGGTTTCCGGGAGAGGCCAGTTTGTTCCCTTTCTGTGTGCTGCAGAATAGTCGGGGGAGGGGATGTGGAGTAGACGGGATAGCCGTGTGTTCTCAGTAGCTACGCCGTCACGACAAAGACCGAGCGCCGTCTGCGAGCTGGTCTCTGACACAGACCGACACAGACACACAAAGAGACGGACAGACACATACGAGGACACATATGAATACACAGAGATTCAGACATACAAAAATACTTTAACAATGAATGCAGTTTGCATTTTCAGTGTTTTAAGATGGATGTCGCTATTTTGTGAACTGTTGGAAATGATTCTTGCTCTGGAATAATCTAGTGTGCTTGTGGGGATGTCAGGGAGTTTGGGGGTTCACATGGAAATGATTTGCGGATGTGCGAAGGTTTCAGGGTATATTGGTGAATATGGATTTTGGAGTGTCGGTGAATTTGGGGGTGACACTGCTTTGGGCATTTGAGGGTGCACGGGGATTTGGGAGTATTTCGGGCTGCGCACAGATTTGAGTGTCTCAGCGGATTTGGGGTTGCACACAGATTTGAGGATTGTGCTGAGTTAGAAACGTTTTGGAGAATATAGGGTGCACAGGGATTTGTGCAGACATAGGGGTTTGTCAGTGAATATGGGGGTGTTGGTGGATTTGCGGGCACCCACTGACACCGGGGTGAGGATGGTTTGGGGAGGAGCGTAGATTTAAGGGGATGTCAACTAGAATATGGGGACTATGCATGTGGACGTGTGTTTGAAATTTAAACTTTGTTCTTGCTACTTTTCAGGAGGAGGCAGCTGTTTTGTGAACACAGTTCTTAAATATTCTCTCTCTCTTCGGCTGTCACTCAGAAACCAGCTCCAGCCTCTGAAAGTGACACTCAGAGTTAAGGAAACAGGAGCTGGTAACAGGTGTGACGGTTGCTTTGGGGTGCACACTGACTGGAGGGTTGAATGTGGGTTTTTCGGTGAGCACAGATTTGTGGATGCACGCCGATTCGCAGATATGTGAAGAGTGGGTGTGTTGGCGGATTCGGGGGTGAACACTGACTTGGGGGAACCGGTGGATTTCGAAGTGTTACAAATCTCATGGTTTTTCCCTTTTACAGACTTCAATAATAAATGCAATGTGAACTTTGACCTCTGTTTTTGGTTTTTTTTTAATGGAGACAGCCATTCCGTGAAATGATTCTTGCACTTAATGTGTATGTGGGGCTGTGTGCAAATTTGGAGTTGTGACGAGTCTCAAGGCAAATTTACACTGGCAGCATATTCAATTGATCCCAACCTTTGTTGAGACAGCTGACTCCCACATATGGTCTAAATATTAACTCATTAATGTAATCACAATCTGTCACCGTGGGGATTGTGCCGGTCAGACGTTATCAGGTGATAAGCGCGGTGAAATATCCGGTCACCTCGGTGCTTCAGTTCATTAATAAAGCCGCGTCCTGAGCACACGCCACTGGCGGCCGCAGTGTCTCCGGTCCGGGCTCCAGCTCCTCACATTCACCGCCTGATCTCCCTGGTGTTATTCCCGGGCGGATTGTCCCTTTGACCAACAGCGGCGGGACATTGGGATAGTGTGGGTGGAGGGGGTGAGCAGTGTAATTGCATCGTCCTGGAGTGTCGATACCTCACTGGGTCCGTCCGATGTCAGTTAAACAACTACTCCAGATGCCCCTCGCTCATTGGTCTGTGCATATGTCCATCTATTCCCATTCCCGCCCACCGAACTCGCAGCCTGACGTTCCCACAAAATGGCGACGGTCTAGTCAGATACTGGTTGGCTAATCCACTGTCAATTACACGAGTGTCCGCCTTCCGCTTGAATGATTGGCTAACGTGAAGAACGAGGGCCGGGTTTGTATAAACGACGGTTGACACTCCACTAACTGTACTGGAGTGTGGTGTAGAGAATTAGGACATAAATCCCTCACTGCTTCCTTTTTCAAATGAAACCTAAATAACCCCTCAAAAGTCCTATAGGTTGTCCGTAACGAAACACAATACCGCGAATTAAATAAAAATTACTGCCATTACTTCTGAAAACTTTTAAATGAAAACTAAACGACACAGAGTAATGTTTTCCAACACGAACGAAGGAATAATGAAGCATAGTGTGCCAAATTCTAAGTCGAGTCAATGTAATTCCTTATCTTCCTGTTTCACCCCCGATCTCCCGTAAACCCAACAGGTATGTATTCTGTAAAGGTGTCTCCTTTGATGTCCTTTATCCCACCAGTCTCGATATAGTTCATAACCTACCAACCCCTTAGCTTCTGATGTGCTAGTTGAAATTTCAACAGCTTTTGTAACTGAACCGCTGTGTGCAGGGACCCATAGGAATTGGACAAATAAACCAATACACTGCGTATGAAATAATGTTTGATGAGTAAATCTGTCCTTCTGCAAAATTACATTTTTTAAGACTCAACAAACCCGAACAGGCATCTGAACAAATTATAACTTTACATGAGCAAATTTCCACCGCCCACTGTAAGCCTAAATTGAGGGAAACAGATTCTACTATATATACTGATAAATGGTTGGTAAATTGTTTCTTTATCTTTAACTGTAATTCATGCACAGAAACAATCCCAGTTAAGTTATCTTTTGATTCCTCTGCAGCAATGTTTAACATATCATTATAATTTTCCACATTATACTGACGAATCAACATTCTCAAGCAGAACGGAATCCTCTGACTTCATTAAATCGTGTATCCTAAAAAGAATTGAGAAACTCAATGTGGGTTTACCAAGAACGCGACATATTACATAATCCAACAAGCTCATATTCCCAGCGTGATTAAAACCCAGTCCGTGGACAACAAGCTGTGTGAACTGACAGCCAGAATCTCTCACCAGCGGGAAACAAAATAATGTAACGTTTTGTGCTTTGCGGAGACCTGGTTGACGGAGGAGACACCGGACAACGCCATCGAACCCTCTGGGTTCTCCCTGTTCCCTGTGGACAGGTGGAAACCCCTCACTGGGAGGAGTAAAGGAGGTGGGGTATGCTTCATGGTCAACAATGCTTGGTGCAAGCCCCAAGAATATGCATGTGCTCCAATCCTTTGTTGCCCAGATGTGGAGCAGCTGTTTAGACCCTACTGACTGCCCAGGGAGTTCACGGTGTTATCATCACTAGATGGGCTGAACGGCCACATTCTGCTCTTATGTCTTACGGTCTTTCCAAGATTCAACATGACCTCCCTTTTCCAGTCAGTACAGCCCCCATCCCAAGTCCAGAAGAAAGGATGAAGTTTCCCCGTGAATTTATTCTCACTGAAGGTGCGGAGATGGGACCTGGTCACCGCGTTGTAAAATGAAACTGTCCCGTACTCGTAACTGAGATAAACTCCCACCCTCCCGGGGTTGGGACCGGCAGGGAGACGGGGGTCAGGGGAGGTGGCAACACTGAACAAATCATAATTCAAGTCATAACCCTGTCCGATGACCCAGATCAGCGAGATCCTGGCGTCTGTGTCCACAGGACACAGGGAGCTGCTGCGGAGGTGGACAGTGTTGTTAAGAAGGCGTATGGCGTAATGGGCTTCATCAACTGTGGGATTGATTTCAAGAGCTGTGAGGTGATGTTACAGAGAAACAACGCCTTAGTTAGACCCCACCTGGACTACTGTATCCAATTCTGGTTACCTCACGTTGGGAAGTTCTTGACAGTTTCTGGAGTATGTGACATGGTCAGCACATCATTATGGGCCGAAAGGCCTGTAATGTGCTGTAGAAACTTTGTTCACTGCCAACGGCAAGATGCCGAACAGTGTTGCGGAGAGACAGTTCTTGGGATGCAAGTTCACAGCTCGTTGGATGTGGCTAAACGGTTCGATTAGGTGGTGAAGGAGGCTTATAGAATATCGGCTTTTATTCGTGAAGCGCTGAGTTCAAAAGCCAGGAGGTTATGTTGTAATTTATAACACTCTGGTCAGACCATGTCCGGAGTATTTATCTGAGGCTTCTGTGGTGCATATCTGGACAGTTCCGACGCAACATCCACGGTCGACCCTCTCCGACGGAGGCCTCACACACTCACATTGAGAAATATACAAACAACCAATGTCCCAGCACCCGACCCTGCGGTACACCACTTGTTCCAAACTTCCCTCAGAACAGAGATGAGGAGGAATTTATTCAGAGTGGGGTGGTGAATGTGAGGCATTAATTGCCCTAATTCCTGTTATCGGTGGTTGCCGGCCTCTGCGTCCATAACGACAGGCGTAGTTCTCCTCCGACGTCACGGTGAATCTGTTCCAACAGATGTTTGTGATGGCTGAGGAATAGTGTTGAAGCAGGGAGCGAGTGAGAAGCTGAGACATTTGGACTACAACTGCCAGATGGCCCCGCAGCCCCGCATATTCGGCAGCTGAAGCTGACTGAGCGCGGTGCCCGATGGGAGCTGTAGTTCAATTGAAAAACGGGTGTTTGTGACTTATTCTATCATTGAACAATTTGTGTCATTTGTCACTCTTTATGTAACCCGACAATTACAGCGTGACAGTGGGGCCTGTGTTGGGGGAAAGGAGAATCGGTGGTGCATCATGCTCAGTTTTGGGGTCAGTGCACAATCACAATCGAGCCTTCTTTTGACTCCCGTTCTCCCCCGCCGGTAACAAAATTCCTGAATGTTTACTGCGAATTCCAGGTTAATCACGTCCTTTCAGAGGTGGCCGGCCAGAGTTGCACAGTTCTCCAGCTGTGGTCTCACCGACATAGAACAATGACAGCAGGGGAACAGGCCCTTCTGCTCACTGTGTTGTTCTGAACCAATTGAACCGGTCACTTTATGTCTCACTAAACCAGTCCCCTCTGCCTACACAAGGTCCACATCCCTCCATTCTCCAACCATTCACGTGGTATCTAATAGCCTCTACCACATCTTCCTCCACTACCTCCCCTGGAATTCCTTCCAGACACCATCACTATGAGTCCGAAAAAAACAAAAGTTGCAACACACATCTACTTTAAACATTCAGAGTCAAGTTGAACATTACAGTCTAATATAAGGTGTTTGTTTTACAGCAGCAGTGTCATGAAAAGAGAGAAAAAATGCACTAAATTACAAAATAAATAAACATCGCAAAAAGGACCAGTTCCCCGTTTCTGCTGAAGTGCGTGTCGACTGGTAGTAGACATTTCCTACTTAGAGACACAATACCGGCCGTCCACTCTGTCTGTGCTTCTCAGGTACCCATAAACTTCTGTAGGGCTTCCCACAGCCTCTCCCGTACAGAGCAAATTCCCCGAGACTGTCCAGTCTTATTTTATCCAGGCAGCATCTTGTTCAGCGTCTTCTAATTACCATCCAAAGCTTCTGCATTATTCCAGTATTAGAATGCAGTTCTCCAGATGTGGTTAAAATGGAGATTTATAGAGTTGCAATATAACTTGCTGACACTGGAACCACTATCTGGGAGTTATGAACCCGGATTCCCTCTGTAGATCAGCCCATGAATACAGAAGCAAAGGGATAGCGTTGAGCATTTATCAGGCACTAGTCATGCTGTACTTGGAGTGTCGTCAACATTTTTGTGCCCCGTATCTCAGAAAGGAAGTGTTGTCCTCGGAGAGAGTTCAGAGGAATTTCACCAGGATGATTCCAGGAATGAACAGGTTAACATACAAGAAGCATTTGGCAGCATTGCGCCTGTACTTACTGGAATTCAGAAGAATGCGGGGCGATCTCATTGAAACCTACCGAGTGTTGAATGGACTGGATAGGGTTGATGTGGAGGGGATGTTTCCACTGGTGAGCGTATTCAGCACTAGAGGGCACAGTCTCAAAATTGAGGCGCAACCTTTCAGTACTTTTCTTGTTTTTACTGTCTCTGTCTCAGGAGACAGCTTATCCACTGATGTCTACTGCAAACCCACAGACTCTCAAAGCTGCCAGGGTTATAACTATTCCCATCCTGTTATCTGTAAAATCGCGATGCATTTCTCTCAGTTCCCCCGTCCCCAGCACATCTGATCTCAGGATGAGGCTTTTCATTCCAGAGCGAAGGAGATGTCCTCCTTTTTCAAGAAAGAGGTTTCCCTTCCTCCACCATCAACGCTGCCCTCAACCGCATCTCTTCCAAACCGTGCACGTCTGCTCTGACCCCATCCTCCCGCCACCCTACCCGGGATAGGTTTCACCACCCCAACAGCCTCCCGCCACCCTACCCGGGATAGGTTTCACCACCCCAACAGCCTTCGCCACCAGCACAGAAATCAGACCCTCTCACTGATCTCCCTCCTGGGGCTTATCCTCGGAAGCAGAGCAAATGCTACACCCGCCCCTACATCTCCTCCCTCTTTACCATTCAGGACCACAAACAGTCCTTCCAGGTGAGGCGACGCTTCTCTGGTGAGGCTGTTGGGATGGTGTACTGTGTCCGGTGCTCCTGCTGTTCCTCCTGTTTAACGCTGAGACCCGACGGAGGTTGGGAGACCGCTTCGCCGAGCACCTGTGCTCCGTCCGCCAGAAGATCCTCTACTATCGCGATGAGACCCCATTCAGGTTAGTGGAACAAGACATTATATTCCGTCTGGGTTGCCTCCAATCTGATGTCATAATCATCGATTTCTCGAATTTCTGGTAATGCCCCCCCCCCCCCCCGCCCTTCACCAGACCTCATCCCATTTTCCCTCTCTTATCTTACTCCTTGCCTGCCCATCGCCTCCCATCTGGGTCAACTTGCCCATCTGGTCCATCTGGGTCATCTGGGTCATCTGGGTCACATCTGGCCCATCTGGCCCATCTGGGCCACCTGGGTCACATCTGACCCATTTGGGTCATCTGCTCCATCTTGGTCATCTGGGTCACATCTGGCCCATCTGGGTCACATCTGGCCCATTTGTGTCATCTGGGTCACATCTGGCCCATCTGGGTCATCTGGCCCATCTGGCTGATCTGGGTCATCTGGGTCACATCTGGCCCATCTGGGTCATCTGGGTCATCTGGATCACATCTGGCCCATCTGGCTCATCTGGGCCATCTGTGTCACATCTCGCCCATCTGGGTCATCTGGGCCATCTGTGTCACATCTGGCCCATCTGGGTCATCTGGATCACATCTGGTCCATCTGGGTGATCTGGGTCATCTGGGTCACATCTGGCCCATCTGGCTCATCGGGGCCATCTGTGTCACATCTAGCCCATCTGGGTCATCTGGGTCATCTCGATCAAATCTGGTCCATCTGGGTCATCTGTGTCACATCTGGCCCATCTGGCTCATCTGGGTCACATCTCGTCCATCTGGGTCATCTGGGTCATCTGGATCAAATCTGGTCCATCTGGGTCATCTGTGTCACATCTGGCCCATCTGGCTCATCTGGGTCACATCTAGCCCATCTGGGTCATCTGGGTCATCTGGGTCACATCTGGCCCATTTGTGTCATCTGGCCCATCTGGGTCATCTGGGTCACATCTGGCCCATCTGGGTCATGTGGGCCATCTGGGTCACATCTGGCCCATCTGGGTCATGTGGGCCATCTGGGTCACATCTGGCCCATCTGGGTCACGTGGGCCATCTGGGTCACATCTGAGTCTGTTGAGACTTCAGTTTTCTGCAAAGGAACAAAAAGTTCCTGAATTAAACTAAATGAAGCAGTCTGGATCCTGATTTGCGCCCTGTGACCGGCCTCTCAATGAGCTTGTGGGAGACGCTAATGGGATGAACAGTGACATCGGCGGGTTGCAACAGTCGTAGATCGGCCCCACACAGAAGAACAACCTGAACCAGGCCTGGAATTGTTCGGCGAGTGGGGGATGGTGGGAAATACAGAAAGGAACCGCAGATGGTTCAGCTTCTGATGATTGAAAACATTTTCTGGACGGACTGCTGTGTATTCCGTGATATTTCATTACAACCCCCGGGGAGGTGTTCTTTGTGAAATAAATTCCAAGCTGTGAACTTGATCTCCACTTTGCTCTGCGAGCTCCGCCCCGATGCTGTCTGGCGTGGAATGAAATCAGCTTAAATATTTCTCAGAACAAAAGGACCCTATTCCTCTGAACTCGGCCCAAATCCTTTAATGGCTTTCTGAAATCACTTCTCTCAATATTTCTAGTCGCAGAGAACTTGGGTGAAATTTGAGTAAGCTTGGTGAAAGGAGAAAGTAAGGAGGCAGGAGAGACTGTGGTTGCTCGGCGGATAGGTCGCCTCGGGACTGACCCTGCGCCAATTTAACCCGTTCCATGCCGGATGTTCTCCATTTCTCCATCTGAATCCGGTCTCCTCCAGACATTGAACCCCGGGTCGCGTACAATAAATCTGTTCCAAGATTTTCTCAGGATTTCTCGATTCAGGGGAATTCACTAACATTCATTTATTAACTCTATCATTGAGAGATTATTGTATTTCCATCTTACATATATAGTTGTATGCGTTTGGTTTAATTGCAGCAGAAAGTACGCTCCCTGTACCTGAACAAGTGAGGGGAGTTTCAGCTGAAACTCTATCCATTTCAGGCAGTCTTTCTTACACAGAAGGCGGATCTCAGATTCTCGCAGAACCCAGGCTGGATCAAATTCACAGCCTGGGACTCGCTGAGCCAAACAGAGAAACTCCACCCCACTGGTTGCGGTGAAAGAAAACGATTTCCATGGAAATCCGGACAGAAAGGTTAACGCAGCCTGTTTGTTTCCTCTTTAGGGTTGCTACATGATCCCACTCCCGCCTCCTTCCGCTGTCAGACCCGTCCTGAGCCAGTGAGAGTTAGTGTGACCCGGACCGCGGCCGTCCAGCTCTACCCCGGCTCACCCGGCCCTGTCAATCTGATGAGCGACGGACACATCACAGCCGAGTGGCCTCGGGAGCAGCAGCTCCGACTCAACTCTCCGTACAGGGTGAGAACACCGGTGCAGGAACATTGTCGGTCACCCGGGTAGTCAGACTGATTTCCCGGGACCACACTGAACACTGTCCGGTTACAACATCAGAGGTAAGTGTTGTCTATGATTCTGTACCATTATTCAGCATTTACAGCGAGGCTCCGCTTTGGTCGGGATCGGGAGTGAATTTAGTGGGAGGAGAGAGTCCTGACGTGTTCATGTTAACGAGTCAATTATTGTCCAAATGGATTAAGACAAACGAGGTCTTTGCCGTCAACCACAAATACTCTCCAGGGTTGTCTCTAACCAGTGCGAGCAGAAAGCATCTTTTACCCTGGTAGTGACATGCGAAATATCCCACCCGTCACCGATCTCTCTGAAACAAGAGAAGATCAGCAGATGCTGGAAATCCGAGAAGCAGACACAAAATGGCGGAGGAACTCTGCAAGCAGGGCAGCATCTATGGAAAAATAAAGAACAGTCACCTTGGAGACTGCAGGTAATGTTCTTTACATCGCGCCATGTAGCAGAAAGGTTTAAATAACATATTAAACTTCCTTCACATTTGAACACCAGTGTCTTGTCGAACCGGTCTGGATTTGATTTCAGCAGAACGGCCGCTCCCTGTTCAGAAGAATGTGCAAGGACAGTGCACGGACACAGAGACCCTGAACACCGTTTCTCACAGAACAACGAGCCGTGCCTTCCAAATCAGTCAATCGTTTGGCTCCTTCCCCTTTCCATTCCAGTCCTGATGAAGGGACTCGGTCCACAACATTGACTGTCCATGGATGCTTCCTGACCTGCTGAGTTCCTCCAGCATTGTGTGTTGCCATGGTTATGAGAGATCCACGTAGGACAGTGAGAGGGGCAACTTGTAAGACACGACACACAGTATCCACGTTGCCATAATATTCTTGGGGAATTAAGGTGAGAATAATTCAGCTTCCGATGTTTTTTCCTATACTCATTCTACATGAAATGTTCCTTTGATTTCTCTAATTTTCTTCAACAGATCTCTTGTTTTTTTTTCCAATTTTGTTGGTTTCTTCAGCTTCAATGCAACGCTTCGTTAAGAGAGTTTCTTTATATGTTCTTGCTATCTTCTTGAACTTTGTCTACAGTTGGAAGTATTTGTTCCAATCTCCATTTACTCCCTGGAATGTAGGAGAGTGAGCAATGACCTTACAAAAGTGTTTTAAATTATCAAGGGCAGAGTAAAGGTCGCACTCTGTTTTATTTGTGTAATTTCAGGTCATTGCCAGCAGGCGGGGCTTTCTTCCACCCGGACGGCAAACAAGAGGATGACACTCAACCAAAGTCAGAATGGACACAGGTATGTTCATTGGGCTCATTGTCATTAAAGCTCTGTCCTTCTGGTACACGTGAGGTCAAATCACCAATAGTTCAGAGGAATAAACTTCATCGATTAAGGGGCAGAGAGAAAGTACCATCAAGCGGGGTCATTGATCTGACTGATAAAGCGACCTTGGGCACTGGAACAATTCACTAGCTCCAGCGCAGGTATCTAACAAGGAGATGGTCGAATCACTCCGCTACCATGAGGGTGTGGGCGGAACTCAGACAGGAATACAGCAGCGAGCAAGGTAACAGTCCAGGGAACAGACAGAATTTCTGTCAGTATTTGGTACATCCTGATGTGAGATATGCCTTCAACAGCCAGTGGTTGAAACAAATGTTGCTTTCTCTTTTGGAAGTGCAATGGTGAGTTCTCCCCGGATTTTCGGGTTGTTGCACAATGGAGGTGAGGATAGTTTCCCGGTGTCTGTTTCTGTGACCGAAATTTTAAACAGGGAATCAGGGGTGGGTGGTGGTGGCTACTGAAATGACATTGGCGAACAGGATTAAAGAAAAACAAAATGATAAGCAGAGAGGGCAGCGTACAAAATCTGGAGGAACTCAGCAGGTCAGGTAGTATTGTAGAAAGAAATTAACTATCGACGTTTCGGTTAGAGGCATCTTAATCGGAGAATTTGTTCATTGATTTCAGAGATGTCTTGGGCACATAAGAAAGAGTCAGGACTGGTGAAGCATTATTCTGGCTGAAGGTCTGTGACCAGTAGAGTCCGCAAGGTTCACTGTTTCACCATGCACCGTGTGTGATGTAAATAAATCAATAATGAACTATGATGCAAAACTCCATGAGTGGAATGATTCGTCGATTTACAGAGTTGGCGGAGTTCACTAAATTTGGGACTGTTGTCAAAGTGTTGGTTCCAATTACAAACACTGTAGAAATATGAACAGAGAATCACCAGGTACAGGTAATTAGGGCAAATGTGAGAAGTTGCACTTTGGGAGGTCAAGTTCGCAACGATGTGCACGGTGAATGCGGGAAGCGTTAATAAGATTGATGTACGGATGGGTCTTGTGATGGATATGCGCAGTTCCCTGAAAGTGGCAACACAGTTGGTAGTGTGCCAATGATAAGTTGAGGTATTTGTTAAAGATGGGCTATAACTGGATGAACTTTGGTTAAGAGACATTTTCAGTTTTGTGCACAAATCTGGTAACCACATCACGAGAATGATATGAGTGTGTGGACAGGGTGCAGACGAGTTTCACCACAAATCCCAGAGGGAATATGCTTATGGTTAGAGGGTAAAGTTTAAGGGGGCTTTAGGATGCATGTTCTCCACAGAGAGTAATCAATGTCTGGAATGTGCTGCCGAGGGAGGGACTGGAAACAGATACCCAGCAGCATCTGAGAGGGCGGGAACAGACGGACATTGGCCATGTTCCTGAAGATGGGATTGGTTTAAACGGCATCGTGTTGGCATACGCATGGTGCACTCTACTACTTTATGTTCTGTGACTGACTACAGATCTGACTCTGCAATCTCCGCCTTCCTGTCAAATTGTGAGGATCACCACCTGTTCCGGTTGACGAGATTCTACACGGAGCGACTGGAGCAGGCGATTGAGGAGGGCGTGGAGGGAGTCGGCTTCATGTTAACACATGATCATCATTTCAATGAGCGGGAGTATCACGTAAGTGGAAGGAACATAGATTCAGTGTAGATTCTACTGAATCAATCACAGACCGACAGAACAGGCACAACGGCACCATTGGGCTATGACAATCCTGCAATGCTTGGGGTTAACATCAAGAAAAGAGTTTACATCTGCAGAAACACTGAACCTATATTCACCAATACAATCCTCTATCCAATTGTCGGAACACATTCATTTTTAGACGGGTTAGGATACAGACAATGATTGACAGGTGACTTTAGTAAAATGTCACTTGACGGATATTGCAAGTGGATACGGGACCACTTTACATCACTGTTTTTGGTATCAGATCAGGTTCCCAGTGTTCAACCTTAATGCCTATTCACCAATCTGTGTTCTCCTGATGACCCACGGGATTCCCACAAATCAAATATATAGTGAGCTATTTCTCATCTCATTTCTCGAGTCTACTTTCACCCTGATTTGCAATTGACCAGGCCACACTGATTATCGTCTCTCATTTGAACTACTGACCCTTTTTTGATCAATATCCGAACATGCCTCATGTTTCTGTTACCTTCTGTTTCTTGTGACTATTCCAATTTGAGTTTGTAATTACTACAGCATGTACCGTTAACACCTGGAAGTGCAGCATTGGAATAGCTAACACCGAATTACAAATGGTCCTTGTGCTACTGGAGTGCATTCACCTAATGCCACCCAGATTGAATTTTAGTGAAGAGCCACACACCATACTGAACACTACACTGCACGTGAGGCAGCTGACAATTTAGATAGATAGATAGATAGATAGATAGATAGATAGATACTTTATTCATCCCCATGGGGAAATTCAACATTTTTTCCAATGTCCCATACACTTGTTGTAGCAAAAACTCCTTACATACAATACTTAACTCAGTAATAATATGATATGCATCTAAATCACTAACTCAAAAAGCATTAATACTAGCTTTAAAAAAAAAAAGTTCTTAAGTCCTGGCAGTTGAATTGTAAAGCCTAATGGCATTGGGGAGTATTGACCTCTTCATCCTGTCTGAGGAGCACTGCATCGACAGTAACCTGTCGCTGAAACTGCTTCTGTGTCTCTGGATGGTGCTATGTAGAGGATGTTCAGGGTTTTCCATAATTGACCGTAGCCTACTCAGCGCCCTTCGCTCAGCTACCGATGTTAAACTCTCCAGTACTTTGCCCACGACAGAGCCCGCCTTCCTTATCAGCTTATTAAGACGTGAGGCGTCCTTCTTCTTAATGCTTCCTCCCCAACACGCCACCACAAAGAAGAGGGCGCTCTCAACAACTGACCTATAGAACATCATCAGCATCTCACTGCAGACATTGAATGACGCCAACCTTCTAAGGAAGTACAGTCGACTCTGTGCCTTCCTGCACAAGACATCTGTGTTGGCAGTCCAGTCTAGCTTCTCGTCCAACTGTACTCCCAGATACTTGTAGGTCTTAACCTGCTCCACACATTCTCCATTAATGATCACTGGCTCCATATGAGGCCTAGATCTCCTAAAGTCCACCACCATCTCCTTGGTCTTGGTGACATTGAGACGCAGGTAGTTTGAGTTGCACCATATCACAAAGTCCTGTATCAGTTTCCTATACTCCTCCTCCTGTCCATTCCTGACACACCCCACTATGGCCGTGTCATCAGCGAACTTCTGCACATGGCACATTCAGTCCAAACCTCTTAATCAACATTACCACCAGTTGGCTTTGGTCTGTCACACAGGCACAATAGTTCTGAATTTGCTGTCTGCTCCTCACTGCCAATTCCCAGCCGTAGGCTGACACTGTTCCCCATCTCCCTCTGATCCCGGCAGGGAAGTGTAAACCTGCTGGGGATCACCAGCAGTTACCCCAGGGAAAATCAACAGCGACCCTGCCATATTTTGACCTACCCATAGTCATCAAACTCTACAGTACAGCAACAGATTCTTCTGCTCATCTAGTCCACACCGACCTGACATTCATCTGAACACGTTCTGGAGACGCACATAACTCCCCCATTGAATGAACTTATCGAAACTGATCGTAAATGTTCAAATCGAATGTACATCGACTAATTCCAATGGCAGCGCGTTCCACGCCCTCAGCAACCTCTGAGTGAACAAATTCCCCTTCATATTATGGAGAAGGATAGGACTGGACCCAGGGTTGAGATTTTTGATTGGAGAAAGGCTAACATTGAGGAGATGCTAAAGGATTTAGAAGGAGTGGATTGGGACAGTTTGTTTCATGGGAAGGATGCAATAAAGAAATGGAGATGGTTTAAAGATGAAATTTTGAGGGTACAGAATCATTATGTTCCTTTTAGGTTGAACGGAAAGGTTCAACGTTTGAGCGAGACATGGGATGTTGGAAACTTGGTTAGGAAAAAGAGAGATATCTAGAATAAATATCGGCAGCATAGAGTAAATGAGGTTCTCGAGGAATATAAAGAATGTAAGAAGAATCTTAAGAAAGAAATTAGAAAAGCTAAAAGAAGATACGAGGGTGCTTTAGCAAGTAAGGTGAAAATAAATCTGAAGGGTTTCTAGAGTTATATTAATAGCAAAAGGAAAGTGAGGGATAAAATTGGTCCCTCAGAGAATCAGAGAGGACAGCTATGTGTGGAGCCAAAAGAGATGGGGGAGATTTTGAACAATTTCTTTACTTCGGTATTCACTAAGTAGATGGCTATTGAATTGTGTAAGGTAAGGGGAACAAGTAGGGAAGTTATGGAAACTATGACGATTAAAGAGGAGGAAGTACTGGCGCCTTTAAGGTATATAAAAGTGGATAAATCTCTGGGTCCTGGCAGGATATTCACTAGCAGGGGCTCTGACAGAAATATTTCAAATGTCATTAGAAACGGGGATGTTGCCGGTGGATTGGCGTATTGCTCATGTGGTTCCATTGTTTAAAAAAGGGTTCTAAGGGTAAACCTAGCAATTATAGGCCTGTCAGTTTGACGTCAGTGGTGGGTAAATTAATGTAAAGTATTCTTAGACAAGGCCTTTGACAAGGTTCCGCACGGAAGGATAGTTAGGAAGGTTCAATCGTTAGGTATTAATATTGAAGTGGTAAAATGGAAACAACAGTGGCTGGATGGGAGATGACACAAAGTAGTTCTGTCAGATTGGAGGCGGGTGATTAGTGTTGTGCCTCAGGGATCTGTATTGGGTACAATGTTGTTTGTCATATACATTAATGATCTGAATGATGGGGTGGTAAATTGGATTAGTAAGTATGCAGATGATACTAAGGTAGATGGCGTTGTGGATAATGAAGTAGGTTTTCAAAGTTTGCAGAGAGATTTAGGCCAGTTAGAAGAGTGGGTTGAACGATGGCAGATGGAGTTTAATGCTGCTAAGTGTGAGGTGCTACATTTTGGTGGGAATAATCCAAATTGGACATATATGGTAAATGGTAGGTCATTGAAGAATGGAGTAGAACAGAGTGATCTAGGAATAATGGTGCATAATGAAGGTGGAAACTCACGTGGATAGGATGGTGAAAAAAGCTTTTGGTATGATGGCCTTTATAAATCAGAGCATTGAGTATAGGAGTTGGGATGTAATGTTAAAATCGTACAAGGCCAAATTTGGAGTATGGTGTACAGTTCTGGTCACCGAATAATAGGAAAGATGTCAACAAAATATGAGAGAGTACAGAGAATATTTACCAGAATGTTACCTAGGTTTCAGTACCTTAGTTACAGGGAAAGGCTGAACAAATTAGGTCTTTATTCTTTGGAGCGTACAAGGTTGTGGGGTGACTTGATAGAGGTATTTAAAATAATGAGGGGGTTAGATCGAGTTGACGTGGATAGGCTTTTTCCATTGAGAGTAGGGGTGATTTAAACAAGAGGACATGATTTGAGAGTTAAGGGGCCAAAGTTTAAGGGTAACACGAGGGGGGAATTCTTGACTCAGAGAATGGTAGCGTGGAACGAGCTTCCAGTTGAAGTGGTAGAAGCAGGATCGGTATTGTCATTTAAAGTAAAATTGGATAGTTATATGGACAGACAAGGAATGGGGGGTTATGGGCTGAGTGCGGGACAGTGAGACTAGGTGAGAGTAAGCGTTCGGCACGGACTAGAAGGGTCGAGATGTCATGTTTCCGTGCTGCAATTGTTATATGGTTATTTTGCCTTTCTCCTGTCATCGTTACCCCATGACCTCCAATTCCAGACCCACCCAACCTCAGTTGTAAATGCCTTTTGGCACTTGCTCTGTCTATACCTTTAATGAACTTGTATACCTCTATCACATCTCTCTTGGTTCTCCAACACTCCATGGAATAATTTCCTAACCTATTTACACTTTCCCTCGATCGCAGATGCTCATGTCCTGACAACAATCTTTAAATTTGTTCTGCACACGTTCAATTTTATTGATATCCTTTCGAGAGGGAGGTGCACAAATTGCTTCAAATTAGCCTGTGCTACATCAATTTCGACATGATATCCCAACTTCTGTATTCAATATTTTGATTTATGAAGACCTATGTCCTAAATGCTTTACAACGCCATCTAACTTCGACAACACTTTCAAGAGATTTTTCATCTGTATTCCCAGACACTTCAGTTTCACCGCACTGTTCAATGTCCTACCTCTCAATGTCTTAGTGTTATCGTGGTTTATCCTCAAAAAGTACATCACCTCACACGTGTCTTCATTAAATTCTGTCTCCCAATCTACATTCCACCATTTCTAAACTGTTCCACGTCCCACTGCAATCTCTGATAACCTTTCTCGCTCTTATAGCCTTGGTGTCAACCAGATTTGATGACCCAGTTTAGAACGTTATCATCCAGAGCGTTGATACATATGACAGACAACAAGAAGATCCCTGCCGCACACCACTAGTCATAGAGTCAGAGAAGCATGTCTCTGCTGCCACTCTTAGCTTCTCTCGTGAATCCATTATCTAAACTAGCATACTCTCATGTCATGAATGCCAAGCCACTTAAATCTTATTGACAAAGCTCCCATGATGGACTTCGTCAATGGCCTAGCTGAAATCCATGTAGACAACTTCCACTAACTTGTTTTCATGATTTGCTTGGTAAATTCCTGGAGAAGCTATAAGATTGGTTAGATGGGATCTACTAAGCACAAATCCGTGTTGACTATCCCTAATCAATCCTTGCTCATCCAAATGCTCATATTCAGTCCCTTAGAGTACCTGCCGGTAACTTTCCCATCACTGGTGTCAATCTCACCAGCCTGTAATTCCCTGGCTTATTCTTACAGACTTTCAAGTAGCAGAACAACATTACCTATCCTCCAATACTTCCGGATCAAACATTTAAAATATCTTTACTGAAGAACCTGCAATCTCTGTTTATCCTCAAACGAGGTACGAAGCAAAGCCCCAGGGATGTATCTACCCTAACCTGCTTCAAAACAGTAAATATCTCCTCCTCTGTAATCTGTATAGAGTCCGCGATCTCACTGCTGATTTGCCTCAGTCTAACTACTCTGTAGTCTCCTGACTAAGTATAAATTCAAAAAAATTGATTTAAAATCTCCCACACTTTTTCTCAGCTTCATGCATAAAGGCCCACTCTGAACTTCAATTTTGTTCTGAATATATTTGATGAAGTGTTTGGTATTCTCCTTTCCCTTGTCTGCTAGCGCAAACTCATGCCGTGCTTTAGCCCTCTTGATTTCTTACTTTAGAAACTCTTGCATTTCTTTTACTCATCAAGTGCCTCATCTGATCCCTCGAGCCTGTACTTATGATGCACTCGGGGCCTCAATATCTCTCAAAAACCTAGGTTCCCGGAATATGTTACCCTTGCCTTTTATTCTGTCAGTAAGATTCAATCTGTACTTGTGGTCATTCATGCATTCAAACTTTGTACTCTCAAAATATCAGTTTTGGAAGCCTCACACCTACCAAACACATCTGATACCAGAAAACAACCAGTCCCAATCCCTTTCGTCAGATCCCTTCCGATGCTACTAAAGTTGGCCTTTCTCCAATTTAGATTCTTAACCCGAGGGGCAGACACATCCTTGCCCATAATGATCTTTAAACTAATGGCATTTTGATCAGCAGATCCCCGCACTCATGCTTGTCACCTGCCGTATCTTGTACCCTGATAGAATTCCAGTATGTGCTGTTTACAGGCACGACGGCAATGTATTGATTATGGAAACTTCCCTGGACATATTTGACATACACAATCCCATCCGGCCCTTTAAAATGTGGATGTCACAGCCAATAAATGGACAGTTAACAGTACCTACCATCAGAAGCCGATGTTTCTTGCAACTGTCTGTAATCCCTCTGAAAATTTGATCCTCTAAGTCCCAGTAACTATTGGGTGATGCACTATGTCATCCCATTAACCTGGTTGTTCCTCTCTTATTGCTCAGTTTCATCCATGTAGGCTCAATAGATGAGCTCTCCAGTCTGTCCAGTCTGAGCAATGCAGTGATATTTTCCCTTAAGCGACCGCTCCTTCTGTAATCCGGCCCGGTCTGTTGAATCATGTCTAACGCTACAGAACCCTGGAATGCTGAAAAGCCAGTCCTCACCAAGTACAACCAAATCACATCAATAGTCGCCATCCTGTAATTCAATGTGCTGATCCATGCGTGAAGCTCATCTTCCTTTCCTAGAACGCTCTTTACATTGAAATAATACTGATTTCGGGAAAAAAAAATAGATTCATGGTGCTCATCCTTTAGCTTCCTGACTTTCCCACACAACCGCTGCATTATCCACTCCGGTTCTTCATTCCCCTGCTCATGTTTAACGCATTCCCACTCCCTATGCAGCGCTAACAAACCTTCCCCCATGGGTATCAGTCCCCCTCCAATTCGAGTGCAAAACCAACACGTCTGTCCAAGTCCCAAATTCCTTGGAAGAGAGCCCAATCATCCCAACATCTGAAGCTCTCAGTCATGCACCATCTCATCAGCCGCACGTTAGACTGTATTATCGTCCTACTTCAGGCCTCACTAGTACCTGGTGCGGATTGCAATCTTGAGAACACAACCCTGGGGGTCCTGACCTTTGGCGTAGCATCCATGAACTCACATTGCAGGAGCTCCTCACACTTCCTGCTCTTACGTCATCCGGCGAATCACCCTGACGTTAAGAAAGTTTCAGACTCGATGCGAGAGATCCCCGAGCTTGACAACGCACCATCCAGAAATCTTGTTGTCGTCAACAGAATCTCCAGTCTGTTTTCGTAACCGCAGAATTCCCCCTGTTAATGCAGCTCACTCTTCTCAGTCCTTCTGAGTCACAAAACCAAACTCAGTGCCAGAGGTATAATCGACATGGCTTTTCTCTTCTAGGTCATACCCGGAAACAGGAAATGTGTTCTGTTATTGAGGGGTTCTCTGCAGTGACATATTCTGATTTCTCCCTCGTGACAGTCACCCACTTACCTGTGTTCTGCCCCTTGTGTACAGCTCCATCCTTGTACATCCAGTCAGTCAACCTCTCAGCCTCCTGAATGATCTCGGTTTCATCCAGCTCCAGCTCCAGTTCCTTAGCACAGTCTGTAATAAGCTGCAGTTGGATGCACTTCTTCCAGTTCTACTTGTCAGGGACACTGGATTTCTCCTTGTCTTGCCACACCCTGTAGGAAGAACATTCCACTATCCTGCCTGGCATTCCCACTGTTCTAACCGTAAAAACGGGAGCTAAAATATTACCCAAATTCTAGCTAAAGCCTCACTGGACCGTCTCTGACACTAAGCCTCAATTCTCCACACTATCTCTGGCTCACTCACCCTATGTCTGCTCCGCTTAAACATTGCTAAGTGATAATTACTGCGCAATCTGTGGCACAGAATGTCCGGACTGACACCTCTCGCTTCTTTAAATTCTTTCTCCCGCTATGAACACTTCAATGGCTGTTAGCGATCTGTGTCGAGCAGAAAGTGCTGGGACAGTCCATGCCCAGGGTAGATTTGTGCCCATCCCTCCGCTCCTCAATATATTCCCCATTGTTCATTACAGAGCGAGACTGAGCTCACGGAGAAGGGAAACCGAGCGGGCGCTTCCAAACTCCTCCTGGATCTGGTGATGGAGAAGGGCACCGGAGCCCGGAGGGTGATGTGGGAATCCTTTGTGAAACTACACCATCATTTACCGAAGCTGAGCAGAATATTGAATGAAATACGGGAACGTGGTACGGTGAACAATACACTATGTGTTACAGATGTAAATGCTAATGAATTTACAGTATTACAAAGAACAGACTGCATGCAGGTTAATCTATTTGGACAGGTGACGGCCAGTTCGCCTACATGGACACTGAGCGGGGTTTATCTGAAGTGCCCGCGCGTCTGAAAGGTAAGCGATGGAACGGAAATCTCAAAGTCTTTCTTTTACTCTGAGAGTCTGAATACCTGTCTTTCGTGATATGATTAGAGACTGTCTAAACATGGGAGATATTGTTTGTTGCTGTGGCTGGAGGACATGTAACCATCTGTAATTTTCAGAACACTTTGTACCGTCCGGGTCTTCGGCTGTGCACCTGGAGACAACTATGAAATTTAACCCCATACTCAACCCCATACACCTGCCTTCTCACCATATCGTTTGATGCCCTGACCAATCAAGACCTTCTGCCATAAATATACCCATGGACACGGCCTCCACTGCAGTCTGTGGCACAGCATTCCAGCATTCACTACTCCTTGGCAACAATAATCCTCCTTACCTGTCGTAAAGGCTTGCCTCTCAATTTTGATGTTGTGCCTTTCAGTTCTGGAAACGCCCACTACAGAAAACATCCTGTCCATATCCACCTTATATGGTATTTTCAACATTTAGTAGGTTTCAAAGAGGTTCCCAACCTCCCCCCCCCCACCCGCATTCCTCCAAATTCCAGTGATTACAGGCCCAAAGTTGCCAAGACGCTTCTCATATGTTAACCCCCTCCCCCATTCCCAGAATCATCATCGTGAGTCTCCTCTGGACTCTCTGCAATGACAGCACATCCAGTTTAAGATATGGGTTCCAACATTGTTGACAATACTCCAAGTGTGGCCTGACTACAGTCTTATAAAGGCTCAGCATTATCTCCTTGTTTTAATATTCGATTCCCTTTGAAATAAATGCCAACATTGCATTTACCTACTTTGCTACAGACTCGACCTGTAAATGAACCTTCTGTGAATCTTGCTGGAGGACTCCTAAGTCCCTCTACACCTCTGGTGTTTGGCCTTTCCTCCCTTTGAGAAAATGGTCCGCACTATTGTTCCTTTAACCAAAATGCATTTTCATACATTTCCCAACACTCTATTTCATCTGCTACATTTTTTGCCCATTCTTCCAATTTGTCTTATTTCTGGTACAATCGCATTGCTCCCTCAGCACTACCTATCCCTCCCCCTATCTTTCTATCATCTGCAAACTTTGCCACAAAGGCATCAATTCCATTATCTAAATCATTGATAAAACAATGTGAAAAACTGCGGTACCAATACTGACCCTTCACAGGCAACAAACCAGAAAAGACCCCTTTTATTCCCACTCGTAGTCTCCTGTCTGTCAGTCATTCCTCTATCCATGCCAGTATCTTTCCTGTAACGCAATAGGAATTTATCCTGTTCAGCAGTCTCATATGTGGCACCTTATCAAATGCCTTCTAAAAATCCAAGTAAATGGCACCCACTGACTCTCCTTTGTTCACCATTCCTGTTATTTCCTCGAAGAACCGATTTACCAGGCATGATTTCCCTTTACAGAAACCATCCAGACTTTGACTTATTTTGTCATTAGTCTCTAGGTACCTCGAAACCTCAACCTTAATAAGAGATTCCAACATTTTCCCAACCATCGAGGTTTGGTTAACTGGCCGATAATTTCCCTCCTTTTGCCTTCCACTCTTGTTAAAGAGTGGAGTGATATTTGCAATCCTCCAGTCCTCCGGGACCATGTCAGAATTAAGTGAATTTTGAAAGATCATGACCAATGCAGCGGTTATCTCTCCAGAAACCGCTCTCAGGTCTCTGGGACGTAATCCATCATGCCCTGGTGACTTATCCAACTTAAGACCTTTTCGGATGCCGAGTACTTTTTCTTTTGTAATAGCAATGACACTCAATGCTACTGCCTGCTACTTAAGGACCACTGCACACTGCTGACGTCTTCCATAGTGAAGACATATGCAAAGTACCCATTAAGTTTATCTGAAATTTCTTTGTCCCCAATTACTATCTCACCAACATCATTTCTAATGGTTCAATATGAACTCTCAACTCACTTTTACTCTTTATATTACTGAGAAAATGTTTATTATCCTGCTTTATATCATTGGCTTGCTTGCCCTCATGTATCATCTTTTCCCTTCCTATAGCTTGTTAAGTTGCCTTGTGTTAGCTTTTAAAACGTTTACTTTCATCCAAATTTCCCTCACTTTTGAAACCTTATATATGCCCTTTCCTTGGCTTTTATGCAGTCTTTAACTTCCTTTGTCAATCACCGTTTCCCACCCCTGCCGCTTAAGAACGTCTTCGTCTGTGGACCGTATCTATGCTGCGCCTTGTGAACTATTCCCAGAATCTTCAGCCATCTATGTTCTGCCGTTATTCCAGCTAGTATCCTTTCTAATCCACCTGGCAGAGCTCCTCTCTCATGTCTCTGTAATTCGCTTTATACCATTGCGCTACTGATATATGTAAGCTATGCTTCTCACTCTCAAATTGCTGTTTGGATTCCATCATTTTGTGATCACTGCCTCCTAAGGTTCCTTTGCATTAAGCTACCTATTAACATCTTGGTTATTACACAACACCCAATCTAAGATAGCTTTTTCCTAAGTAGTCGCAAGCACAAGATACTCTGCAAAGCTATCACGCTGGTATTCAATAAATTCCCTCTCTTGCGAGCCAACACTTTAAATATGCTTGATTTTCCAATTCCCCTTGCATATTGAAGTCCTCCATTACAATAGTGTCATTACCATTATTACATGCCTCTTACAGCTCCTTTTTCAATCTCAACCCCTCCTCTTGGCTACTATTGTGAGGCCTATATATAATTCTCATCATGTTTATTTTCAACTTTGCAATTACACATCTTCACCCACAAAGATTAAACAAGGATTAAACCCCATATCACGTCTTTCTAAAGATGTAATTCCATCACGAATCAACAGAGCCACACTACCGCCTGAGTCGCCCTGCCTGTCCTTCGATACAAAGTAAGTCCTGTGGTCTTGAGGTCGCAACTATGGCCACGACTCAGTGACGCCCACAAAATCAAAGCGCCCAATATATAATTGCACCAAGTGTTCGTCCGCCTTGGTCCGAATGCTACGCGCATTAAATACAACGCATTCAGTTCTGCATCTGAGCCCTTTTGAATTTTGCCTGTGTGGTGCATTTCAACACTTTGATCTGTCTGCATTTCAACCCAATCATGAGCTTCTCCTTCCTTACATTCATGTTACACCTATCATTACTCTTAAGCTTGTTGGCGCACCCTCAGCTCTATCATCCTGGTTCCCACACCGCTGCCATGTTAAAACACTCCCAACAGTTCCAGTAAATCTGTCCGCAGTAATATTGGTCCCCCTCGTATACGTGCAACCCATCCATTTTGGACAGGGCACGCCTGTCCCAGAGGTTGTCCTAATTATCCAAAAACCTGAATCACTGCCCCCGCTGCAATTCTTCAGCCGCGCATTTATCTGCCACCTCATTCCTATTCCTACGTGTGAAACAGACAACAATCCCGATATTACTATGAGTTCCAGCTTCTCAGCTTCCTTCACGACCACCTCCTGTTTTTTCTTCCAGGGTCATTGATACCAATATGTGCCATGACCGCTGGCTGCGCACCCTCTCTTTTCAGCGTATTGTGGACGTGCCCAGAAACATTTCGGATCCTGGCACCTGGGAGACAAAGTGCCATCTGTGTCCCTTTTAATGTCCACAGAATCCCCTACCTGTCCCTCTGACTATAGAGTCCCCTATTACTGCTGCCATCCTTTTCAGTTCCTACTGTTCTGGGCAACATCAAGGAATTGCCTGAATTCATGTACAAGCTCCCTGGAGCAGAGGAGACTGTAGAGGTGTGGTAGGCGTGTATAGCCTGCGTTCATGTACCAGCTCCTCGGAGAATAAGAGACTGTAGTGTAGAGCGGGGTGTGTTACATCGCTACTGGTTCAGCCTGGAAAATGAAACAAAAATAATGTTCCTTTTCTGAGGGTCAGTACTGACTGTTTAAACTTAAATGATTGTCAAAAGTATCGGGTCCATTATGAAACATAGAAACATAGAAAACCTGCAGAACAATACAGGCCTTTCGGCCCACAAATCTGTGTCGAAAATGTCCCCACCTGAGAAAGTACCTAGGGTTACCCATAGTCCTCTATGTCTCTGAGCTCTATGTACCTGTCCAGGTTCTCTTAAAAGACCCTATCGTATCCACCTCCACCACCATCGCCGACAGCCTATTCCACGCACTAATCACTCTCCGTGTAATAAAGTTAACCCTGACATCTCCTCTGTACCTACTTCCAAGCACCGTAAAACTGTGCCCTCTCATGCTAGTCATTTCAGCCCTGGGAAAAAAGCCTCTGACTCTCTACGTGATCAATGCCTCTCATCACCTTATACACCTCTATCAGATCACCTCTCATCCTCTGTCACTCCAAGCAGAAAAGGCCGAGTTCACACAACCTATTCTCATGAGACATGCTCCCCGGTCCAGGCAACATCCTCGTAAATCTCCTCTGCACCCTTTCTATGTGTTCAACACCCTTCCTGTAGTGACGCAACCAGAATTGGGCAAGGCATTGCAAATGAAGTCTGACCATGTTCCTGTCTATCTGCAGCTTTACCTCTCAGCTCCTAAACTCAGTTCCACGATGTTCGAAAGCCAATGCACCGCATGCTTTCTTAAACACAGAGTCAACCTGCGCAGCAGCTTTGAGTGTCTTAAGAATTTAGACGCCACACTGCCAAGAGTCTTTCCATTAATGCTATATTCTGCCATCATATTTGACCTACCAAAATGAACCTCTTCACACTTATCTGCATTGACCTCCATCTGCCACTTCTCATCCCAGTTTTGCATCCTATCAATGTCCTGCTGTACCCTCTGACATCACCCCACACCAGTGACAACACCTCCAACCTTTGTGTCATCAGCAAATTTACTAACACATAATGCACGGTGTGTTACACCGTGACTGGCTCAGCTGCGAAATGAAAACTCTGTGGCTCAGTCCTGACAGCTTAAACCGAAAGGAATATCAGCAACATCAGATCCGTTATGAGAAAAAAATGAACTAAATTGCCCATTGCCCCCGCCACTGTTACCCTCTGCAGTGTTGGTCAGTTCAACAGAAGTTGAGCAGTGAAACCACCCGCTCCACACAACACTCTCCTCTCCAGAATCACGTGTGCACTTGGTGCTCGCTGGAACACCGGGGAATCAGGAGATTACAAACGGAGGGGCGAGTGGACGCTTTAATAGCGAAAGTAAATCAGATCAGAAATGTTTCTGTGCCATCAGTCATTTTCAGACACTCTGTCTCTGAGCTCCAAACAATCTCTTCAATAAGTTTTCTTTTTGAGGAAATACGCGATTGTTCCATGTTCATCAGATCAGGCATTGACAGCCTATTTCCTCAGATGTTCGACAGAAACACATGGAGACTCTGCGGGAACAAACTGAAAAACTAAGAGTGAACACGATCCTGATGAGGGAGAAGGTGAAGGTTTTCCAGCTGGTTGATCGATACGCTGAGCTCACGGTCATTTCTACTGTTCGAGATCGGACACTGGTGGAACATGAGCTGCTGGCAAGAGGCAGAGACCACGAGGAGTGGAGACAGAAACATCTCTGCAAAGACTTGGACAAAATCCACATTGCTCATCTGTTTCAGAATCGTTACTCACATAGTTTTCGGGATAAAATGAAAAGAAATTCAGGATGTTCGGCAGCAGTGGCCGGAGTCCCGGGGATCGGGAAAACAACAATGGTACAAAAGATTGTTTATGACTGGTCCACAGGGAAAATATACGAACAATTCCATTTTGTATTATTTTTCAAATTCCGAGATTTAAACTCCATTAACTGTAGAATAAATCTGAGGGAATTGATTCTGGATCAATATCCTTACTTTGGGAATGTACTGAGAGAGGTGTGGAAGAACCCAGAGGGTTTACTGTTTATTTTTGATGGTTTAGATGAATTCAAACAGAGAATCGACTTTGCTGACAGTCGGAGAGACACAGAACCCAAGCACCAGTGCCCAGATCCCGAGTGGTGGTGTGAAGTGTCGGACATTGTGTACAGTTTAATCCAACACAAGCTGCTCCCAGGGTGTTCAGTTCTGGTGACCACCCGCCCTACTGCGTAACATTTATTGGAAAAGTCAGAGATCAGCATCTGGGCTGAAATCCTGGGATCTGTTGGTGAGGAACGGAAGGAATATTTCATCAGATATTTTGATGATCAGACGGTGGCGGATGCTGTTTTCAAATACGTGAAGGAGAACGGGATCCTGTACACCATGAGCTACAATCCCTCCTACTGTTGAATCCTCGCTCTGGCACTGGGCCCCTTCTTCACACAAAGAGTCAGGGACCCGCAGCGAGTTCCCAAGACCATCACCCAACTCTATTCCTACTATATCTACAACATCCTGAAAAACCACGGAAGTGAAATTGAGAACCCCCGTGAAGTGTTACTCAGGGTTGGGCAGATGGCCTTCAGAGGAGTGTCCGAGAAGAAGATTGTGTTTACGGGTGAAGATTTGATCAACTACAATCTGCAGCCTTCCCAGTTCCTGTCCGGGTTCCTGATGGAGCTTTTGGAGAGAGAAGATTCTGCCCGGAGCGTGGTGTACACATTCCCACACCTCACCATCCAAGACTTTGTAGCTGCAGTCGCACAATTCCTGACTCTACATCCCGGCGATATCCTGAAATTCCTCACTGAAGCCCACAACACGACAGATGGGCGATTTCAGGTATTTCTGCGTTTTGTTGCTGGGCTCTCCTCCCCAATGACAGCTCGGGGCCTGGAGGAGTTTCTGGGTCCATTTCTTCATCAAACAACCTGCCGGGTGATTGACTGGGTGAAGGAGCAGGCTAAACACCAGATTGCAAACGCGAAGAGCGAAGCTGGTAAAAGGAGCCTCCTGAACACCTTGCACTTCCTGTTTGAGTCTCAGAATCGTGGACTGGCTCAGGCTACACTGGGATCTGTGGAAAATCTTTCATTCAGTGAAATATCACTGACCCCGATTGACTGCGCGGTCCTGTCCCATGTCATCGGGTTCTGTGATACAATAATAAACCTCGATCTGGCTGGCAGCCACATTCAGTGTGAAGGAATCCAGCGGCTGGGACCCGGGCTGCACAAGTGCCAGGATTTGTGGTAACTTGATTTATCGCTCACTCTGAACTGTGAAACTTCCATTGTGATTTTGGCAAAGTTGTAGTAAATCCGATTGTGAAGAATTGTGTAAAATGACCAGGGGATCGGTACGTATTTCCTCAAGGATGAGAGGTTTCTGTGTTTCGTTGTTAAGGGGTGTGGGAGACTTTAGATTAGTAAACAATGGCCATTTGTACAATGGTAGTAAATCACGGGAATGGCCGTGACTGCAGTAGATTGGTCAGAGTTACACACACCCTTCCCGGTGAAGGACAAGTGATCGTCAGCGGACTGTCCCTATGAGAAGGAAATAATTATCATTATGAAATTGTCCTCCACTGCCCTTCCCCGCGTGTGACTGTCACCATCAGTCCACCTGTGTGACTGTGTTCACTACCGGATACCCAGACCGCATGGGTGCGTCTGCTCTACCGCTTGTGGGCCTCATTTCAGATCCACCCCTCCCGTGCAATCCCTCGTCTTGTTGGAATTTCTTTTCCCATCAGTATCCTCCTATGGGATCTCTCTTTCCCATCCCTCTTCCTCTTGTGGGATCTCTTCTCCTTCCTCATGTGGGACCACTCCTCTTTCCTCTTCTGGGATCTCTCTTCTTTCCTCATGTGGGATCTCTCCTCTTTCCTCTGTGGGACCTCTCCTCCAGCCTCCTCCGTGATCTCTCTTCCTCAATCACCATCCTCTTGCAGGTTCTCTCTTCCTATCCCTTTTCCTCAGGTGGGTTCGCTTCCACCATCTCCCATCGACACTTTCCCATTAACAAATCTTCCTCACTGTGGGACTTTCCCCCATCCTTCAACCCCACCCCTCCCGACCCTCCCACGTCTGGAGCACGTTTCTAACTATTGGTGAATGACACAGAATATGTGGAGTTTACAGGGTCACGCTGACAGACAAACTTACTGATATTCGGTAAATACCCTGGAGCTGGGCAGTGAGGAACATTGACAGTGATGGAACTCCGACCGGTGATTTACTGACGGGTTTAATTTTTCCTGAAATATCTGAGTGAGAGAAATTCCCTCAGACACACGGGTTGAATCACTTTGTTCATCAATTTGTTTAGACTTGGGCATAATGAACTGGGGGATTCTGGAATGAAACCGGTGTCGGCGGCACTAAACAACCTGGAGTGTAAAATAGAGAAACTGCGGTAAGTACGGGACTGTGGGAGATTGTGTTTACAGTCACTGGGTGTCTGACACTGAACACTAACGAGATATGTAGTTGTGTTATTGATAAACACTGGGGATTTGTACCGTCTCCTGTCTCGCTGTGTCCTTCACCCCGCTCTCTCTCATCTCCAGGCTGAGCCATGTCGGTGTCACAGATTCCGGGGCCAAGGAACTCGCTTCCGCACTCAATACAAACCGATCACTTACGGAGCTGCTCCTGAGTGAAAATGACCTGTGAGATTCAGGAGTGAGACTGGTGTCTGCAGCTCTGAGGAATCCGGAGTGTAAAATATGGAAACTGGTGTAAGTACCAGAATGTGGGAGATTGTGTTTACAGTCACTGGGTGTCTGACACTGAACATTAATGTGATCATTTACTGTGTTACTGATAAACACTGGAGATTTGTACCGTCTCCTGTCTCTCTGTGTCCTTCTGCCTCACTGTCTCTCATCTCCAGGCTGGAGAGAGTCGGTCTCACAGAATCTGGTGCCGAGGATCTCGCCTCCGCACTCAGGAAAAACCCATCACTGATTGAGCTATACCTGGGTGATAATAAGCTTGGAGATACCGGAGTTAAACTGATGTCTGTGGGTTTGAGGAACCCGGAGTGTAAAATACAGAAACTGCGGTAAGTACCAGACTGTGGGTGATTGTGTTTTCAGTCACTGGGTGTCTGACACTGAACATTAATGTGATCAGTAATTGTGTTACTAATAAACACTAGGGATCTGCAGCGTCTCCTTTGTCTCTGTGTCCGTCATCCTCACTCTCTCTCTCTCATCTCCAGGCTGGAGAGAGTCGGTCTCACAGAATCTGGTGCCGAGGATCTCGCCTCCGCTCTCAATACAAACCCATCACTGACGGAGCTGCAACTGAGTGATAATGAACTGGGAGATTCAGGAGTGAAAATGGTGTCCACGGCTCTGAGGAACCCGGAGTGTAAAATACAGAAACTGGTGTAAGTACCAGACAGTGGGAGATTGTGTTTGCTGTCACTGAGTGTCTGACACTGAACATTAATGTGATCAGTAATTGTGTTACTGATAAACACCGAGGGTTTGCACCGTCTCCTGTCTCTCTGCGTCCTTCACCCTCGCTCCTTCTCATCTCCAGGCTGGACAATGTCGGTCTCACAGATTCTGGTATTGAGGATCTCGGCTCCGCTCTCAGTACTAATTTATCACTGACGGAGCTGGACCTAGGATGGAACTCTCTCACAGATCGATCTGTCCCCGGTCTCCGCCGACTCATACTGACCCTCCCCAGTCTAGTGTGGATCCGGTGAGTGTTTGTGTTAATGTTCAATGTGATAAAATAACAGCGGATCCGCGGGTTTTCTGGTGATATTTGGCTCTGAGTGTTGCTGAAACATTAACCTCAGTCTCCTGTAACTGATACTGTTGTGTAATCTGTTTATTTCATCTATATTCCTCCATCTGTTTCAGGCTGGGTGGGAATCAGTTCAGTGAGACCGGGAGGAAGGAACTGAGATCTCTGCAGGAACCCAGACCCGGACTAAGAGTGTGGACCGCGTGAACCTCTGAATGTGTGAACATCCCCGCCCACGAGATGAGGACACTTTGGCAGATTCCCCCCTCGCATTTAACTCCCCTTCCCCTTTAACTCCCCCCTCCCCTTTAAGTCCCGCCCTTACCTTTCATGGCCGCGCGCCAGTTTTAAATCCCAAAGGTTTTGACGGAACTGGCTCCCGGATCGCTTATCTTATCGCGGAGCGCGAGACTGGAGACAGTCGCGTAATTCCGCCTCCTGTCCAGCAGCGGCGCTGCTTTCACCGGATATCTGCGTTCAAGACTCCCCACGTGAGATGGGGAATTAGGCGAGGATGGCGGGTTTCAGTCTGGGACGCCATTGATGACATTAAGAAAACCCTCGACTTTATCTTTGAAGAGGTGAACACCCTGAAGTCTGATGTCGTGCAGATCAAAGGTCCTTGTACGGACCACGAAAAGGTAATTCAGACTTTGGAGCTGAGGCCGAGCGTTATCGGAGAAGGTGGAATTTGAAATCCACGACATTCCAGAGCAAACAGATGAAAATATTAAAAATAAAGTAACTCAGATATGCGAAGCAGTAACTCCGGAGTCCAACGAGGAGATTCGACGACGCGTGGATGCTGTCCATCGTCTCGGTCGGATAAGAGGGAATAAGAATTCAAGGATAAGAATGGAGGAATTCAAGGGGGCAGGCGGTATATATTTGAGGCAGGGTTTAAGGGTCGGCCCAACATAAGATGCCTCGGTTGACCATTATTGGATTTTCAAACAGAACCGCGAGCGATCTGGAATGGAAACAATCCAGAAAAGATGAATACTTGCTCTCGCAGAGGCTGAGGTTCGCCGAGGACCTGACTGCAGCTGATAAGTTGGCCCGACAGAAGCTGTGGCCACTGGTGGAGGCTACTAGAAAAGATGGGAAGCCTGCTTTGTTTGCTGGTACTCGAGCTTTCATTGATGGAAAAGAGATCCGAGCAGAACGGTAACATGTTGGTGTGGCAACTGGTCTGCTATCTCTGCTAATATTCCAGTCCGGCCTTTGTTTATGTAGGACTGGGATAGTTATTTTTTATATTTTTATTATTAGAAATGAAGATATTTTTTCTGTGTATATATAGTCTCTCATGAGACTGTCTTTCTCACTTTTTTCTCTTTAATGCCAGGGGACTTAGTCACACTGTTAAGCGTAAGGCTTTATTCTTGTTCTTACAGCAGCATAAACATGTGGATTTCTTTTTAATCCACGAGTCACACTCTGTGACTGAAGACATTAAACTACTGAAATCCCTGTGGGGGAACGATGTTTGGTTTTCACATGGTTCTAGACATTCTGCAGGGGTTCCTATTCTGATGTTTAACTTTAAAGGAGATGTTTTGCAGTCTGAGGCGGACACGAATGGACAGTTTTTGGTTCTAATTGTTCAATATTGTGGTAACACTTTTCTTATTTCTAATATTTATGGATATAATATTATAAATGAGAAAGAAAGATTACTTGAGATTTTTCGAAAAAAAAGTTTTGATTATTGGCTCTCTAAATTTCCTAACTTTTCTTTGTTCTGGAAGAAAATTTTAATATGGTTTTAGATGAAAAAAATTGACCGATGTTCCCCAAGGTAACACTCCACTTATAATAACTTTACTAGCTTTATTCAGAAGTTTAATATTATAGATATTTGGAGAGAGCACTTACTTGGAGTTAGAAATTAAGCTTGGACTAATAAGTATTATATGCATGTCTAGATTAGATTACCTTAGATTAGATATGCTATCCATACCTTAAGAAATAATAATGTCTCTTTTATTTTTCCCCTCACCTTTAACAGTTCATAAAGCTACCTCCATACAAATTGCATTATCTTCACCTGAATCCAACTTTAAATCTGATTGGGAACTAAATAATTCCATTTTGGGGAATGTCTCTTTGCACATTAAAAAGTTGGCAACCTCCTTCTTACGTAAAGCGATGGCAAGGAATAATTTCTCTACAAATTGGGAACATTTAAATTCGAATCTGCCAAATTTTAAAGGAAACGCAGCAGTGATTTAGTAAAGAAAAGAGAATTGGAAGAACACCTATCGATCTCAGAGACTGCAAATTTATGTGAATTGATTCCAGATAACCTTTCAGGGAGAGATAAGAGGAACCGGCTTTATTAAAGGATGAGTTACACCATTTCTATCTTATAAATGCAAAATGTGCATATGTGAGATCTAGAAAGCAATGGCTGGAAGAGGGTGAACAACGTACAGCTTATTGCTTTCCTTTAGAAAAGCAACGTGCCCAATTCAATTCCATTCATCAGCTTAATATTGATGGTTTGACCACAGAGTAATCTAATAAAAATAGTAAAATATTGTTCTGCTTGTTCTGCTCAAACTATTGTGAAGCATCTACACTACATTTCATGAATGATATTAATATTCTTAGGAAGCTGTCCAATGATTAGAAAGTCTTGTGTGATGCTCTTATTACCGTGGGAGAGGTGAAGGCTGCCATTTCAAATTTAAAAATCAATAAGTCGCCGGGTGTGGACGGTTTGACTGCAGAATTTTGTAAGATGTTTTCTGACACCTTAGCTCACTTTTAACTAAAATTGTTATTTCAGAATACATTGATAAAGAATTTCTTCCCACTTCTTTAACACAGGGCCTTATTACTTTAATTCCCAAACCAAGAAAAGATAAATTCTTTATCAATAATTGGCGTCCTATTTGCCTTCTCAATAGCGATTATAAAATTCTGGCCCAAATCATTGCTCACAGAATGAACATAGTTTTACAATTTATTATTGACGAAACACAGTCAGGTTTCATAAAGCGTCATCATATCTCTAACAATGTCAGATTGATTATTCTCATCTTGTTCAAAATGCTAGTTTTATACTGTTTTAGATTTTTGCAAAGCTTTTGATACTATTGAGCATCAGTTTATCTTCACTGTTCTTGGTAAATTTGGATTTGGTCCATTAGTTTGTAAGGCGGGGTGGAATTATCCCGGGAGGGAATCTTTTTTTCTCCCCTTGCTGAGGACGGTGCATTCAGCAGTCTGGCCGATATAATGATGTTACATTGACAAATCCCTCGGCAGTGAGCCTGGATCTACAGCGCTCTCGGACGCGGGCGTGAAGTCTGATTTTATAACCATCGGTTCCGCGATGCAGAGTGATGGTGAGAAACGGGAATGATTATTCAGACTGGCACTCGTTGTCGCCGGTCAGCTGATTGTGTGTGAATGTGAGTGAGTCGAGAGCAGCTTATTTATTCCCGCACGTCAGCAGCTCACACGTTGTTTAACTTACACTTGTCATGATGAATTCAATAAACCGCTGTAGCTTCCTGTCTTGGTGTCGGACTTTATTCTCATCAGAGCAGAAACGATGACCTGGGGTTACTGCTGCCCTCCGCCCCCGGAGAACTACAATAATGGGTCTGAGCTCCTCACACTGACACAGTAGCGTCTCAGCCCCAGGCAGAGTGATGTCGGACTTGCAGAGTCTGGGTGCTCAGGATCTCATCTCCACTCTACCCCCATCGTGGCTAACTGCCCCTGCAGACTGTTAAAATCGACTGTTATGTCAGACGTGATTTCACTTATGTCCCAAGTACGATAGTGATGGGGGATGGAATACCGGCGTTAGGCACAGGGTGAAGCTCCCTCTACATCATCCCATCACACACACTCCCGGGGTCAGACACAGAGTGAAGCTCCCTCCACACCGACCCATCACACATTCCCGGGGTTAGACACGGAGTAAAATTCTCTCCTCGCCTTCCGATCTCGCCCTCTCATACCCAGCCACGGAGAAGCGGTCTCTGTGGCGTGAGATGGATCAGCTAAGTTCAGATTGAAACTGCAGCACAGGAACATCCTCCATCCCACACACGAGTTGAATCTACGTAGGGGTGGTCAGAGATATGGGGAGTGATACTGGGTGCTGGGAGGTGGAGCGAGTGGGAGGGGGCACAAATGGGAAGGGAAATGGTGGTGGATATTAGTACGCTAGCGGTTGACAATCGAATTTGACGTCTATCGTGGAGAAGTCGCCCAGGATGAAATCGAAGATGAGGATAATTTTGCAAAGTAAGACCCCACCCTAGGCGTCCTATCTCACCGACCGCACTCCTAACGGGACGCTATCCATTCCCATCCACTCACACTGGCCTCGCACTCAATCGAAGGCCATCTTTTCCCATTCATTCCTACCATCCGCACTCCCAATAGACGTCACCCCTTCCCATTCACTCCACCCATTCGCATTCCTAACGGGACGCACCACGGCCCATTCGCTCCCATCATCCGAAAATTCCAACGGGACCCCACAGCTTCCCATTCACTCCCACCATCCACACTCTCAATAGACCCCAAGAGAGTGACGCTGTGACATGAAATAGTCACAGATTCGCTTAAAATGTCTGACGGGACAGTTTAGGGCTGGTTTAAAGTGGGCTTCGGGAATGGAGGGGCTGAGAGGCCGATTGAAAGCGGCCTTCACCATCGTTAATTTTGTTGAGAAAAAAGGAGAGATGTGGTGACTGAAAGAGACCCCGTTCGGCCGGGTTGAACCGGGACCAAGGAGGGAGCGCCGCCTTGGTTAAAGTGAGCGGCATAGAAGGAGTGAAGCACACGTTGACTGCAAATGGCCGACGCTCCTCTGAAATGCCTGCTGGGGAGGGAGTGACGGATTTGGTAGAAGTGAGCATAAGAGAGGGAGGGACGCGCTGACTTAAAATGGGGGAATCCTGGGTTAATGTTGCACAGACTGACAGATACAGAATGAGACAGATTCTCACACTGTAACAGAGACTGACAGATACAGAATGAGACACACTCTCACACTGTAACAGAGACTGACAGATACAGAATGAGACACACTCTCACACTGTAACAGAGACTGACAGATACAGAATGAAACCCACACTCTCGCACTGTTTCAGAGACTGTTATAAAATAAAATTTTATTTTTTAAAATAAAATAAAATGTTATGAGAATAAAATTCTTACATTCACACTAAACCAGAGAGTGACACCACCGGAACCCCACAGTCTCGGGGTGTACCAGGGACTAATATCCACAGAATGATCTCCATTCACTCACATTGCTCCGAAGGCTGGTGTGTACAGAATGAACCACCCCTCTACACACTATACTGGTGACAAGCAGGTAAGGATAATCTCATTTCCACCGTCCGCATGTCTCCGCCTCCTCAGAGACTCCCGTTTATCAGCCCTACCCCGCACAGGGACCCCGCTTGGGTCGCGGCTTTTCAATTCTGCAACTGCCCTTTTTCGGGGTTTTTCACACTACGTCAAGGTATCCATTCAGAAAATTCCAGTTTCATTTTTTTATGGATTCTGCCTGACACGCTGATTATTTTAAATATTTTGTTCATTAGTGGACACATCATCAAACAACAATATCGGCTTCAAATCATCCAGCTCTTTCGGGGCTGCTCCAAATTACTGCAGCATACTACCGTTTGTAAATACTTGGATGCATATTGGCTCCACATCTCCCTGACTCCACAGAAATGAATCGCTCTGCACCATTCTACAGGGATCAGCTGCCGGCTGATGTCGTCACAATGTCTGCGCCGCACTCGCTGATACATCGGCAGCACAACGTTGTCGGTAACTGATCGGGTCCGCAGACTTCACACACAAAACTGCAAATGTTGCTTCGCCGATGCTGTTACGGGGAACGCGGATAACGGCAATGATCAATCAGCATGTCTTTCTCACACGGTAAAATTTTTCAAGCATGCTGTGTGAGATTCAGCCTGTCTTCCAGCTGCCCGCCATCCCTCTGAAGAATCTCTGAGCGACGTGGTCTTCTATCTCCTGTACGCGGTGCCCTGAGTGATGAAGGCTGGCATGCCAAAATCCGCTTTTACCTCCCCGTCTACGTGGAACCACATACCAAAATTTAGTGCGTTCCGTTAATCGAAAACTAGACAGAGTGAACACAGATTTCTCTCCACCCCGCCACCTCTAAACACATTTCCCTCTCTTACACTCCCCCCTCTCTCTTCCCAATGCTTTCCTTTCGCCGCCACCGCTCTACCCATACCTTTCAACCCCATACCCCAAACACTCCCCCTCCTCTTTCTTAACGGCCATCTGACTATTGAGTCAGTGACTTCGCCACCTCTCCGGCTCATCAGTTCGCTCCTCATCCTATCACTCCTCTTCCTCCCAAAGCCCTCACCCCTCCTCCCCAAAACCCACATGTATATGGGTGTGCGTGTGTGAATATCTGAGATATGTACATTTCTTTATTCAATGACAAAATTATTAGAAGTAACGCAGAAATACGAAACGTAAGACTATGTAAAGCACAAATTAAAATAGTGTTATTGCAATGAATAACACGCTCGATCCCCGGATTGCATCCATGGGTACCGCATGCTCCTTCGCCATCGATTCTGTGTGAGACAGTGGCCATTGTAAGTCAGTGACTCACTCCATCCCTGGCGGCAACATTAACCCAGGATTCCCCCATCTTAAGTCAGCGCGTCCCTTCCTCTCTTATGCTCACTTCTACCAAATACGTCACTCCCTCCCCAGCAGCCATTTCAGAGGAGCGTCGGCCATTTGCAGTCAACGTGTCCTTCACTCCTTCTCTGCTGCTCACTTTGACCAAGGCGGCGCTCCCTCCGTGGTCCCGTTTCAACCCGGCCGAACGGGGTCTCCTTCAGTCACCACATCTCTCCCTCCTTGGTCCCGTTTCAACCCGGCCGAGCGGGGTCTCCTTCAGTCACCACATCTCCCCCTCCTTGGTCCCGTTTCAACCCGGCCGAGCGGGGTCTCCTTCAGTCACCACATCTCTCCCTCCTTGGTCCCGTTTCAACCCGGCCGAGCGGAGTCTCCTACAGTCACCACATCTCTCCCTCCTTGGTCCCGTTTCAACCCGGCCGAACGGGGTCTCCTTCAGTCACCACATCTCTCCCTCCTTGGTCCCGTTTCAACCCGGCCGAACGGAGTCTCCTTCAGTCACCTCTTCTCTCCCTTTTTCTCAACAAAATTAACGATGGTGAAGGCCGCTTTCAATCGGCCTCTCACCCCCTCCATTCCCGAAGCCCACTTTAAACAAGGTTTCACCAGCCCTAAGCTGTCCCGTCAGACATTTTAAGTGAATCTGTGACTATTCCATGTCACAGCGTCACTCTCTTGGGGTCTATTGAGAGTGTGGATGGTGGAAGTGAATGGGTCGTGGTACGTCCCGTTAGGAATGCGAATGGGTGGAGTGAATGGGAAGGGGTGACGTCTATTGGGAGTGCGGATAGTAGGAATGAATGGGAAAAGTTGGCCTTGGATTGAGAGCGAGGCCAGTGTGAGTGAACGGGAAGGGACAGCGTCCCGTTAGGAGTGCGGTCGGTGAGAGAGGACAGCAAGGGGTGTGGTCTCATTTTTGCAAAATTATCCTCAACTTCGATTTCATCCTGGGCTACTTCTCCACGATAGACGTCAAATTCGATTGTCAACCGCTAGCGTTCTAATATCCACTTTCATTCCCCTTCCCATTTGTGCCCCTCCCACCCGCTCCACCACCGTGCACCCTGTATCACTCCCCATCTCTCTGACCACCCCTACGTAGATTCAACTCGTGGGATGGAGGATGTTCCTGTGCTACGGTTTCAATCTGAACTTAGCTGATACATCTCACGCCACAGAGACCGCTTCTCCGTGGCTGGGTATGAGAGGGCGAGATCGGAAGGCGAGGAGAGAATTTTACTCCGTGTCTGACCCCGGGAGTGTGTGATGGGTCGGTGTGGAGGGAGCTTCACTCTGTGTCTGACCCCGGGAGTGTATGTGATGGGATGATGTAGAGGGAGCTTCACCCTGTGCCCAATGCCGGTATTCCATCCCCCAACCCTATCGTACTTGGGACATAAGTGAAATCACGTCTGACATAACAGTCTATTTTAACAGTCTGCAGGGGCAGTTAGCCACGATGGGGGTAGAGTGGAGATGAAATCCTGAGAACCCAGACTCCGCAAGTCCGACATCCCTCAGCCTGGGGCTGAGACGCTACTGTGCCAGTGTGAAGATCTCAGACCCATTATTGTAGTTCTCCGGGGGCGGAGGGCAGCAGTAACCCCAGGTCATCGCTTCTGCTCTGATGAGAATAAAGTCCGACACCAAGACAGGAAGCTACAGCGGTTTATTGAATTCATCATGACAAGTGTAAGTTAAACAACGTATGAGCTGCTGACGTGCGGGAATAAATAAGCTGCTCTCGACTCACTCACATTCACACACAATCAGCTGACCGGCGACAACGAGTGCCAGTCTGAATAATCATTCCCGTTTCTCACCATCACTCTGCATCGCGGAACCGATGGTTATAAAATCACACTTCAGGCCCGCGTCCGAGAGCGCTGTAGATCCAGGCTCACTGACGAGGGATTTGTCAATTTAACATCATTATATCGGCCAGACTGCTGAATGCACCGTCCTCAGCAAGGGGAGCAAAAAGATTATCTCCCAGGATAATTCCACCCCGCCTTACAAAATAATGGACCAAATCCAAATTTACCAAGAGCAGTGAAGATAAACTGATGCTCAATAGTATCAAAAGCTTTGCAAAAATCTAAAACAGTATAAAACTATCATTTTGAACAAGATGAGAATAATCAATCTGACATTATTAGAGATATGATGACCCTTTATGAAACCTGACAGTGTTTCATCAATAAGAAATGTTAAAACTATGTTCATTCTGTGAGCAATGATTTGGGCCAGAATTTTATAATCACTGTTGAGAAGGCAAATAGGACGCTAATTATTGATAAATAATTTATCTTTTCTTGGTTTGGGAATTAAAGTAATAAGGCCCTCTGTTAAAGAAGTGGGAAGAAATCCTTTACCAATGTATTCTAAAATAACAACTTTAGTACAAAGTGAGCTAAGGTGTCAGAAAACATCTTACAAAATTCTGCAGTCAGTCCGTCCACACCCGGCGACTTATTGATTTTTAAATTTGAAATGGCAGCCTTAACCTCTCCCACGGCAATAAGAGCATCACACAAGACTTTCTAATCATTGGACAGGTTCCTAGGAATATTAATATCATTCATGAAATGTAGTGTAGATGCTTCACAATAGTTTGAGCAGAACAAGCAGAACAATATTTTACTATTTTTATTAGATTACTCTGTGGTCACACCATCAATATTAAGCTGATGAATGGAATTGAATTGGGCACGTTGCTTTTCTAAAGGAAAGAAATAAGCTGTACGTTGTTCACGCTCTTCCAGCCATTGCTTTCTAGATCTCACATATGCACTTTCTGCCTTTATAAGATAGAAATGGTATAGCTTATCCTTTAATAAAGCTGGTTCCTCTTATCTCTCCCTGAAAGGTTATCTGGAATCAATTCTCATAAATTTGTAGTCTCTGTGATCAATAATTGTTCTTCCAATTTTCTTTTCTTTACTAAATCACTACTGCATTTCCTTTAAAATTTGGCAGATTCGGATTTAAATGTTCCCAATTTGTAGAGGAATTATTCTTTGCCATCGCTTTACGTAAAAAGGAGGTTGCTAACTTTTTAATGTGAAAAGAGACAACTTCATGCCCCAAAATGAAATTATTTAGTTCCCAATCAGATTTAAAGTTGGATTCATCTGAAGATAGTGCAATTTGTATAGAGGTAGCTTTATGATCTGTTGAAGGTGAGGGAAAAAATAAAGAGACATTATTATTTCTTATGGTATGGATAGTAACCAGTAATCTAATCTAGACATGCATATAATAGAGTTATTAGCCCAGGTATAATTTCTAACTCCAAGAAGTGTTCTCTCCAAATATCTATAATACTAAACTTCTGAATAAAGCTAGTAAAGTTATTATAAGCGGAGTGTTACCTTGGGGAACATCGGTCAATTTTTTTCATCTAAAAGCATATTAATGTTTCCTTTCATAACAAAAAAAGTTAGGAAATTTAGAGAGCCAATAATCAAAAGGTATTTTTTTCCCGAAATCTCAAGTAATGTTTCATTATCATTTATAATATTTTATCCATTATTATCAGAAATAAGAAGTGTTACCACAATATTGAACAATTAGTACCAAAAAATGTCCATTTGTGTCCGCCTCAGAGTGCAAAACATCTCCTTTAGAGTTAAACATCAGAATAGGAACCCCTGTAGAATGTCCAGAACCATGTTAAAACCAAACATCGTTGCCCCACAGTGATTTCCATAGTTTAATGTCTTCAGTCACAGAGTGTGACTCTTGGATTAAACATAAATCCACATGTTTATGCTGCTTTATAACAAGAATAAAGCCTTACGCTTAACAGTGTGAATTAGTCCCCTGACAATAAAGAGAAAAAAAATGAGAAAGACAGTCCCATGAGAGACTATATATACACAGAAAAAAAATAATTCTTAATTTCTAATAATAAAAGTTAGAAAAAACTATCCCAGTCCTACATAAACAAAGGCCAGACTGGAATATTAGCAGAGATAGCAGACCAGTTGCCACAACAACATGTCACCGTTCTGCTCGGATCTCTTTCCCATCAATGAAAGCTCGAGCACCAGCAAACAAAGCACGCTTCCCATCTTTTCTAGTAGCCTCCTCCAGCGGCCACAGCTTCTGTCGGGCCAACTTATCAGCTGCAGTCAAGTCCTCGGCGAACCTCAGCCTCTGCGAGAGCAAGTATCCATCTTTTCTGGATTGTTTCCATTCCAGATCGCTCGTGGTTCTGTTTGAAAATCGAATAATGGTCAACCAAGGCATCTTATGATGGGCCGACCCTTAAACCCTGCCTCAAATATATACCGCCCGCCCCCGTGAATTCCTCCATTCTTATCCTTGAATTCTTATTCCCTCTTATCCGACCGAGACGATGGACAGCATCCACGCGTCGTCGAATCACCTCGTTGGACTCCGGAGCTACTGCTTCGCATATTTGAGTTACTTTATTTTTAATATTTTCATCTGTTTGCTCTGGAATGTCGAGGATTTCAGATTCCACCTTCTCCGATAACGCTCGGCCTCAGCTCCAAAGTCTGAATTGCCTTTTCGTGGTCCGTACAAGGCCCTTTGACCTGCACGACATCAGACTTCAGGGTGTTCACCTCTTCAAAGATAAAGTCGAGGATTTTCTTAATGTCATCAATGGCGTCCCAGACGGAAACCTGCGTAATTTCCCATCTCACGTGGGGAGTCTCGAACGCGGATATCCGGCGAAAGCATCGCCACTGCTGGACAGGAGGCGGAATTATGCGACTGGCTCCAGTTTCGCGCTCCCCGATAAGAGAAGCGATCCGGGAGCCAATTCCGTCAAAACCTTTGGGATTTAAAACTGGCGCGCGGCCATGAAAGGTAAGGGCGGGACTTGAATGGGAGGGGGGAGTTAAAGGGGAAGGGGAGTTAAATGGGAGGGGGGAATCGGCCAATGTGTCCTCATCTCGTGGGCGGGGATGTTCACACATTCAGAGGTTCACGCGGTCCACACTCTTAGTCCGGGTCTGGGTTCCTGCAGAGATCTCAGTTCCTTCCTCCCAGTCTTACTGAACTGATTCCCACCCAGCCTGAAACAGATGGAGGAATAAAGATGAAATAAACAGATTACACAACAGTATCAGTTACAGGAGACTGAGGTTAATGTTTCAACACTCACAGGCAAATATCACCAGAAAACCCGCGGATCCGCTGTTAGTTTAACACATCGAACATTAACACAAACACTCACCGGATCCACACCAGACTGGGGAGAGTCAGTATGAGGCGGCGGAGACGGGGACAGATCGATCTGTGAGAGAGTTCCATCCTAGGTCCAGCTCCGTCAGTGATAAATTTGTACTGAGAGCGGAGCCGAGATCCTCGATACCAGAATCTGTGAGACCGACATTGTCCAGCCTGGAGATGAGAGAGAGCGAGGGTGAAGGACGCAGAGAAACAGGAGACGGTACAAATCTCCAGTGTTTATCAGTAACACAGTAAATGATCACATTAATGTTCAGTGTCAGACACCCAGTGACTGTAAACACAATCTCCCACAGTCTGGCACTTACCCCAGTTTCCGTATTTTACACTCCGGATTCCTCAGAGCCGCAGACACCAGTTTCACTCCTGAATCTCCCAGGTCATTTTCACTCAGGAGCAGCTCCGTAAGTGATCGGTTTGTATTGAGTGCGGAAGTGAGTTCCTTGGCACCGGGATCTGTGACACCGACATGGCTCAGCCTGGAGATGAGAGAGAGCGGGGTGAAGGACACAGCGAGACAGGAGACGGTACAAATCCCCAGTGTTTATCAGTAACAAAATTACATACCTCGTTAGTGTTCAGTGTCAGACACCAGGCGACTGTAAACACAATCTCCCACAGTCCCGTACTTACCGCAGTTTCTCTATTTTACACTCCAGGTTGTTTAGTGCCGCCGACACCGGTTTCATTCCAGAATCTCCCAGTTCATTACGCCCAAGTCTAAACAAACAGACAAATTGATGAACAAAGTGATTCAACCCGTGTGTCTGAGGGAATTTCTCTCACTCAGATATTTCAGGAAAAATTAAACCCGTCAGTAAATCACCGGTCGGAGTTCCCATCACCGTCAATGCTCCTCACTGCCCAGCTCCAGGGTATTTACCGAATGACAGTAAGTTTGTCTGTCAGCGTGACCCCGTAAACTCCACACTATTCTGTGTCATTCACCAATAGTTGGAAACGTGTTCCAGACGTGGGAGGGTCGGGAGGGGCGGGGTTGAAGGATGGGGAAAGTCCCACAGTGAGGAAGATTTGTTAATGGGAAAGTGTCGATGGGAGATTGTGGAAGCGAACCCACCTGAGGAAAAGGGACAGGAAGAGAGAACCTGCAAGAGGATGGTGATTGAGGAAGAGAGATCACGGAGGAGGCTGGAGGAGAGGTCCCACAGAGGAAGGAGCAGAGATCCCACATGAGGAAAGAAGAGAGATCCCAGAAGAGGAAAGAGGTGTGGTCCCACATGAGGAAGGAGAAGAGATCCCACAAGAGGAAGAGGGATGGGAAAGAGAGATCCCATAGGAGGATACTGATGGGAAAAGAAATTCCAACAAGACGAGGGATTGCACGGGAGGGGGGGATCTGAACTGAGGCCCACAAACGGGAGAACAGATGCACCCATGGGGTCTGGGTATCTGGTAGTGAGCACAGTCACACAGGTGGACTGATGGTGATAGTCACACGCGGGAAAGGGCAGTGGAGGACAATTTCATAATGATAATTATGCCCTTCTCATAGGGACAGTCCGCTGACGATCTCTTGTCCTTCACCGGGAAGGGTGTGTGAAACTCTGACCAACCTGCTGCAGTCACGGCCATTCCCGTGATTTACTACCATTAAACAAATGGCCATTGTTTACTAATCTAAAGTCTCCACACCCGTTAACAACGAAACACGGAAACCTCTCATCCTTGGGGAAATACGGATCGATCCCCTAGTCATTTTACACAATTCTTCACAATCGGATTTACTACAATTTTGCCAAAATCACAATGGAAGTTTCACAGTTCAGAGTGAGCGATAAATCAAGTTACCTCAAATCCTGGCACTTGTGCAGCCCGGGTCCCAGCCGCTGGATTCCTTCACACTGAATGTGGCTGCCAGCCAGATCGAGGTTTATTATTGTATCACAGAACCCGATGACATGGGACAGGACCGCGCAGTCAATCGGGGTCAGTGACATTTCACTGAATGAAAGATTTTCCACAGATCCCAGTGTAGCCTGAGCCAGTCCACGATTCTGAGACTCAAACAGGAAGTGCAAGGTGTTCAGGAGGCTCCTTTTACCAGCTTCGCTCTTCGCGTTTCCAATCTGGCGTTTAACCTCCTCCTTCACCCAGTCAATCACCCGGCAGGTTGTTTGATGAAGAAATGGACCCAGAAACTCCTCCAGGCCCCGAGCTGTCATTGGGGAGGAGAGCCCAGCAACAAAACGCAGAAATACCTGAAATCGCCCATCTGTCGTGTTGTGGGCTTCAGTGAGGAATTTCAGGATATCGCCGGGATGTAGAGTCAGGAATTGTGCGACTGCAGCTACAATCTCTTGGATGGTGAGGTGTGGGAATGTGTACACCACGCTCCGGGCAGAATCTTCTCTCTCCAAAAGCTCCATCAGGAACCCGGACAGGAACTGGGAAGGCTGCAGATTGTAGTTGATCAAATCTTCACCCGTAAACACAATCTTCTTCTCGGACACTCCTCTGAAGGCCATCTGACCAACCCTGAGTAACACTTCACGGGGGTTCTCAATTTCACGGCCGTGGTTTTTCAGGATGTTGTAGATATATTAGGAATAGAGTTGGGTGATGTTCTTGGGAACTCGCTGCGGGTCCCTGACTCTTTGTGTGAAGAAGGGGCCCAGTGCCAGAGCGAGGATCCAACAGTAGGAGGGGTTGTAGCTCATGGTGTACAGGATCTCGTTCTCCTTCACGTATTTGAAAACAGCTTCTGCCACCGTCTGATCATCAAAATATCTGATGAAATATTCCTTCCGTTCCTCACCAACAAATCCCAGGATTTCAGCCCAGATGCTGATCTCTGACTTTTCCAATAAATGTAACGCAGTAGGGCGGGTGGTCACCAGAACTGAACACCCTGGGAGCAGCTTGTGTTGGATTAAACTGTACACAATGTCCGACACTTCACACCACCACTCGGGATCTGGGCACTGTTGCTTGGGTTCTGTGTCTCTCCGACTGTCAGCAAAATCGATTCTGTGTTTGAATTCATCTAAACCATCAAAAATAAACTGTAAACCCTCTGGGTTCTTCCACACCTCTCTCAGTACATTCCCAAAGTAAGGATATTGATCCAGAATCAATTCCCTCAGATTTATTCTACAGTTAATGGAGTTTAAATCTCGGAATTTGAAAAAGAATACAAAATGGAATTGTTCGTATATTTTCCCTGTGGACCAGTCATAAACAATCTTTTGTACCATTGTTGTTTTCCCGATCCCCGGGACTCCGGCCACTGCTGCCGAACATCCTGAAGTTCTTTACATTTCTTCCCGAAAACTATGTGAATAACGATTCTGAAACAGATGAGCAATGTGGATTTTCTCCAAGTCTTTGCAGAGATGTTTCTGTCTCCACTGCTCGTGGTCTCTGCCTCTTGCCAGCAGCTCATGTTCCACCAGTGTCCGATCTCGAACAGTAGAAATGACCGTGAGCTCAGCGTATCGATCAACCAGCTGGAAAACCTTCACCTTCTCCCTCATCAGGATCGTGTTCACTCTTAGTTTTTCAGTTTGTTCCCGCAGAGTCTCCATGTGTTTCTGTCGAACATCTGAGGAAATAGGTTGTCAATGCCTGATCTGATGAACATGGAACAATCGCGTATTTCCTCAAAAAGAAAACTTATTGAAGACATTGTTTGGAGTTCAGAGACAGAGTGTCTGAAAATGACTGATGGCACAGAAACATTTCTGATCTGATTTAGTTTCGCTATTAAAGCGTCCACTCGCCCCTCCGTTTGTAGTCTCCTGATTCCCCGGTGTTCCAGCGAGCACCAAGTGCACACGTGATTCTGGAGAGGAGAGTGTTGTGTGGAGCGGGTGGTTTCACTGCTCAACTTCTGTTGAACTGAGCAACACTGCAGAGGGTAACAGTGGCGGGGGGCAATGGGCAATTTAGTTCATTTTTTTCTCATAACGGATCTGATGTTGCTGATATTCCTTTCGGTTTAAGCTGTCAGGACTGAGCCACAGAGTTTTCATTTCGCAGCTGAGCCAGACACGGTGTAACACACCGTGCATTATGTGTTAGTAAATTTGCTGATGACACGAAGGTTGGAGGTGTTGTCACTGGTGTGGGGTGATGTCAGAGGGTACAGCAGGACATTGATAGGATGCAAAACTGGGATGAGAAGTGGCAGATGGAGGTCAATGCAGATAAGTGTGAAGAGGTTCATTTTGGTAGGTCAAATATGATGGCAGAATATAGCATTAATGGAAAGACTCTTGGCAGTGTGGCGTCTAAATTCTTAAGACACTCAAAGCTGCTGCGCAGGTTGACTCTGTGTTTAAGAAAGCATGCGGTGCATTGGCTTTCGAACATCGTGGAACTGAGTTTAGGAGCTCAGAGGTAATGCTGCAGATAGACAGGAACATAGTCAGACTTCATTTGCAATGCCTTGCTCAATTCTGGTCGCGTCACTACAGGAAGGGTGTTGAACACATAGAAAGGGTGCAGAGGAAATTTACGAGGATGTTGCCTGGACCGGGGAGCATGCCTCATGAGAATAGGTTGTGTGAACTCGGCCTTTTCTGCTTGGAGTGACAGAGGGTGAGAGGTGATCTGATAGAGGTGTATAAGGTGATGAGAGGCATTGATCACGTAGAGAGTCAGAGGCTTTTTTCCCAGGGCTGAAATGGCGAGCATGAGAGGGCACAGTTTTACGGTGCTTGGAAGTAGGTACAGAGGAGATGTCAGGGTTAACTTTATTACACGGAGAGTTGTGAGTGCGTGGAATAGGCTGACGGCGATGGTGGTGGAGGTGGATACGATAGGGTCTGTTAAGAGAACCTGGACAGATAAATAGAGCTCAGAGAAATAGAGGACTATGGGTAACCCTAGGTACTTTCTCAGGTGGGGACATTTTCGACACAGATCTGTGGGCCGAAATGCCTGTATTGTTCTGCAGGTTTTCAATGTTTCTATGTTTCATAATGGACCCGATGCTTCTGAGAATCATTTAAGTTTAAACAGTCAGTACTGACTCACAGAAAAGGAAGATTATTTTTGTTTCATTTTCCAGGCTGAACCAGTCGCGATGTAACACACCCCGCTCTACTCTACAGTCTCTTATTCTCCGAGGAGCTGGTACATGAACTCAGGCTATACAAGCCTACCACACCTCTACAGTCTCCTCTGCTCCAGGGAACTTGTACATGAATTCAGGGAATTCCCTGATGTTGCCCAGTACAGTAGGAACTGAAAAGGATGGCAGCAGTAATAGGGGACTCTATAGTCAGAGGGACAGGTAGGCGATTCTGTGGACATTAAAAGGGACACAGATGGTACTTTGTCTCCCAGGGGCCAGGATCCGAAATGTTTCTGGGCACGTCCACAATATGCTGAAAAGAGAGGGTGCGCAGCCAGCGGTAATGGCGCATATTGGTATCAATGACACTGGAAGAAAAACAGGAGGTGGTCTTGAAGGAAGCTGAGAAGCTGGAACTCATCGTAATCTCGGGATTGTTGTGTGTTTCACACGATAGTGAACGTAGGAATAGAATGAGGCGGCAGATAAATGCGCGGCTGAAGAATTGCAGCGGGGGGCAGTGATTCAGGCTTTTGGATAATTAGGACAACCTCTGGGACAGGCGTGCCCTGTCCAAAATGGATGGGTTGCACGAATACGAGGGGGACCAATATTACGGCGGACAGATTTACTGGAACTGTTGGGAGTGTTTTAACATGGCAGCGGTATGGGAACCAGGATGATAGAGCTGAGGATGCGCCAACAAGCTCAAGAGTAGATGATAGGTGTAACATGAATGTAAGGAAGGAGAAGCTCATGATTAGGTTGAAATGCAGACAGATCGAAGTGTTGAAATGCACCACACAGGCAAAATTCACACAGGTAGACCCTATTGAGGGACACGGCAACTACATTTGCAGCAAGCGTTTGTTGCTCGAGGAACTCCAGCTTCATATTGATGAGCTGCAGTCCGAGCTTCATACACTGCGACACATCAGAGAGGGGGAGAGTTACCTGGACTCTGTGTACCAGGAGATAGCCACACCTAATAGATTAACTAATGTAGATTGCAGTCAAGCACAGGATGGTGTGGCTATGAGTGAGGCAAGTAGGGGAATCCAGGAGGTAGGGCTGGAGGAGATGCAGGCCTTGCTCTTGTCCAACAGATTCGAGGCTTTAACTCCCTGTGAGCGGAGGAGCGGGGACTGTGGGGAGGATGAGCAACTTGCCCATAGCACCGTGGAGCGGGGGGCCATTCCAGAGGGGGGAGTCAATAGAAATGTTGTAGTAATAGGGGACAGTATCGTCAGGGGGATAGATAGGGTTCTCTGCAACCGAGAGCGAGAGTCCCGAAGGCTATGTTGCCTGCCTAGTGCCAGGGTTAAGGACATCTCTTCTGGGCTGGAGAGAAACTTGCAGTGGGAGGGGGAGGATCCAGTTGTCTTAGTACACGTCGGTACTAATGACATAGATAGGACAAGGAAGAAGGTTCTGTTACAGGAATATGAGCAGCTAGGGGTCAAATTAAAAAACAGAACCTCAAGGGTAATAATCTCTGGATTATTACCTGAGCCACGAGCAAATTTTGCTAGGTGAAATAAAATTAGGGAGATAAACGCGTGGCTCAAAGACTGGTGTGGGAGAAGTGGGTTTTGTTTCTTGGGACACTGGCACCAGTACTGGGACAGGAGAGAACTGTTCCGGAGGGACGGGCTTCACCTGAACCGGGCTGGGGTTAGTGTCCTGGCGAATCATATAACTAGGGCTGCACAGAGGTCTTTAAACTAACTAGTGGGGGGGAGGATTCTAGAGAGCAAATAATTAAAAAGACAATGGAGAAGGTAATGGATGTAGGTAAAAGTGGAGGAATAAAAAGACAGAATGTGTCAGGAGGGGAAAGAATGTACGGAGATAAGCGTAAAGTTGTACAAAAGGAAAAGGTAGGAAATGTGTCCAACATATTTGAAAGTCCTTTATTTGAATGCACGTAGTATTAGGAATAAAATTGATGAGTTGACGGTCCAAATAATTACGTATGGTTATGATATTGTGGCAATTACGGAAACATGGCTGCAGGGTGACCAGGACTGGGAATTAAACATACAAGGGTATTCGACAATTAGGAGAGACAGGCAAGAAGGAAAAGGAGGTGGGGTGGCTATGTTAATAAAGCAAGAAATCACTGCAATAAAGCGAAATGATATTGGCTCAAAGGATCAGGATAATGAAACAATTTGGGTAGAAATAAGAAATAGTAAAGGGAAAAAAGCAGTGGTGGGAGTAGTCTATAGGCCTCCAAACAGCTGTAACTCAGTTGGTCGGAGCATAAATCAGGAAATAGTTGGGGCTTGTAATAAGGGAACAGCTATAATTATGGGGGATTTTAACTTTCATATTGACTGGACTAATCAAGTCGGACACGGCAGCCTTGAAGAAAAGTTTATTGAGTGTATTCGGGATGGGTTCCTTGAACAATACGTTACTAAGCCGACAAGGGGGCAAGCAGTCTTAGATCTGGTCCTGTGTAATGAGACAGGACTAATAAAAAAATGTCCTAGTAAAGGATTCCCTTGGAATAAGTGACCATAACATGGTCGAATTCCATATTCAATTAGAGGATGAGAGGGTTGGTTCTCAAACAAGCGTACTGAGCTTAAATAAAGGAGACTATGATGGTATGAGAGCGGAATTGCTTAAAATGGATTGGGAAAATAGATTAAAGGGTAGATCGGTACTTGATCAGTGGTGTATATTTAAGGAGTTATTTTACAACTATCAAGAAAAATATATTCCACTGAAGAAAAAAGGGTGTAAAAGAAAAAATAGTTATCCGTGGCTAAGTAAAGAAATAAAGCGAAGTATACGACTAAAAAGAAAGTTATATAAGGTAGCTAAATCTAGTGGGAAGATTGAAGATCGAGAAGCTTTTAAAGATCAGCAGCAAATAACAAAAAGATTGATTAAGAAGGGGAAGATAGATTATGAAAGTAAATTGGCGAAAAACATAAAAGTAAGAGTTTTTATAGTTACATAAAAAGAAAGAGGGTGGCTAAAGTAAATGTTGGTCCCCTAGAAGATGAGACCGGGAAATTAATGGTAGGGGACATGGCGATGGCGGAAACGCTGAACAAATATTTTGTATCAGTTTTTACAGTACAGGACACTCCAAATATCCCAACACTGGATAAACAGGGGGCTCTAGGGGGAGAGAAGCTAACTACGATTCAAATCACCAAGGAAATGGTACTTGATAAATTAATGGGACTGAAGGTGGATAAATCCCCTGGACCGGATGGCTTGCATTCAAGGGTCTTAAGGGAAGTGGCGGTCGGGATTGTGGATGCATTAGTGATAATTTTTCAAAACTCGCTGGACTCGGCAATGGTCCCGGCAGATTGGAAAAATGCTAATGTAACTCCTTTATTTAAAAAGGGCAATAGACAGAAGGCTGGGAATTATAGGCCCGTTAGCCTAACATCTGTGGTTGGCAAAATGTTGGAATCGATCATTAAGGAAACAGTAACAGGGCATTTGGATAAACATAGCTTAATAGGACAAAGTCAGCTTGGCTTTACAAAAGGGAAGTCATGTTTGACAAATTTGTTGGAGTTCTTTGAGGACATAACATATAAGGTAGATAAAGGGGAACCAGTGGATGTGGTGTATTTGGACTTCCAAAAGGCATTTGACAAGGTGCCACACCAAAGATTATTACTTAAAATAAAAAATCATGGGATTGGGGATAATATTCTGGCATGGGTGGAGGATTGGCTTTCTAACAGAAAACAGAGAGTTGGGATAAATGGTTTATTCTCAGACTGGCAGTTGGTGACTAGTGGTGTTCCGCAGTGGTCGGTGTTGGGACCCCAACGCTTTACAATCTATATTAATAATTTGGAGAAAGGGACTAAGTGCAACGTATCGAAGTTTGCTGATGACACAAAGATGGGAGGGAGTGTAATGAGTGCGGAGGACATTCAAACCCTGCAGGGGGACATAGATAGGCTGAGTTATTGGGCAGACATTTGGCAGATGAAATATAATACTGACAAGTGTGAGATCTTGCACTTTGGCAGGAAAAATAATAGAGCAAGTTATTATCTAAATGGAGAGAAACTGGAAAGTGCTTCTGTGCAAAGGGATCTGGGGGTCCTGGTGCAGGAAACACAAAAAGTTAGTATGCAAGTGCAGCAGGTGGTCAAGAAGGCCAATGGAATGATGGCGTTTATTGCTAGGGGAATAGAGTATAAGAACAGGAAGGTCTTACTGGAGTTGTACCGGGTATTGGGGAGACCACACCTGGAGTACTGCGTGCAGTTCTGGTGTCTATATTTAAGAAGGGACATACTGGCTCTCGAGGCAGTGCAGAGAAGGTTCACTAGGTTAATTCCGGAGATGGGTGGGTTGATGTATGATGAGAGGTTGAGTAGATTGGGACTCTACTCTTTGGAGTTCCGAAGAATGAGAGGCGAACTCATTGAAACATATAAGATTGTGAAGGGGCTTGATCGGGTGGGTGCGGGGAGAATGTTCCCAATGATGGGTGAAACGAGGACTAGGGGGTATAATCTTAAAATAAGGGGATGCCGTTCCAGGACTGAGATACGGAGAAATTTCTTCTCTCAGAGGGTAGTGGGGCTGTGGAATTTATTGCCCCAGAGAGCTGTGGAAGCTACTACACTCAATAAATTCAAAACTGAGATAGACATTTTTCTGGATAAAAGTGGCATTAGGGGATACGGTGAACGAGCAGGTAAGTGGACATGAGGCTAGGTTTAGATCAGCCATGTGATCTCCTGGACCAGTTTTCGATAGCCTGGATGGGTCGGAGAGGAATTTTCCAGATTTTTTCTCCTCAACTGGCAACTCGGTTTTTTTCCCCGGGTGATCACATGGGTTTGGGCGGGATGAATAATAAAATAAAATGGGCGGCATGGTGCCCCGTTGTTTGGCATTGTTGCCTTGTGGGATTCGGTGAAAACTAGAGTTAAGATTGGATCAGCCATGATCTTGTTGAATGGCGGAGCAGGCTTGAGGGGCCGATTGGCCTACTCCTGCTGCTATCTCTTATGTTCTTATGTAATTCAAAAGGGCGCAGATGCAGAACTGAATGCGTTGTATTTAATGCGCGTAGCATTCGGACCAAGGTGGACGAACACTTGGTGCAATTATACATCGGTCGCTTTGATTTTGTGGGCGTCACTGAGTCGTGGCCATAGTTGGGACCTCAAGATCACAGGACATACTTTGTATCGAAGGACAGGCAGGACGACTCAGGCGGTAGTGTGGCTCTGTTGATTCGTGATGGAATTATATCTTTAGAAAGACATGATATGGGGTTCAATCCTTGTTTAATCTTTGTGGGTCAAGATCCGAAATTGCAAAGGTGAAAATAAACATGATGAAAATTATATTAAGGCCTCAGAATAGTAGCCAAGAGGAGGGGTTGAGATTGAAAAAGGAACTGGAAGAGGCATGTAATAATGGTAATGACACTATTGTAATGGAGGACTTCAATATGCAAGGGGAATAGGAAAATCAAGCATATTTAAAGTGTTGGCTCGCAAGAGAGGAAATTTATTGAATACCAACGTGATAGCTTTGCAGAGTATCTTGTGCTTGCGACTACTCAGGAAAAGGCTATCTTAGATTGGGTGTTAATCTATATTAATAGGTAGCTTAATGCAAAGGAACCTTAGGAGGCAGTGATCACAACATGATGGAATTCAAACAGCAATTTGAGAGTGAGAAGCATAGCTTACATATATCAGTAGCGCAATGGTATAAAGCGAATTACAGAGACATGAGAGAGGAGCTCTGCCAGGTGGATTAGAAAGGATACTAGCTGGAATAGCGGCAGAACATAGATGGCTGAAGATTCTGGGAATAGTTCACAAGGTGCAGCATAGATACGGTCCACAGACGAAGAAGTTCTCAAGCGGCAGGGGCAGGAAACGGTGATTGACAAAGGAAGTTAAGGACTGCATAAAAGCCAAGGAAAGGGCATATATAATGTTTCAAAAGTGAAGGAAATTTGGATGAAAGGAAACGTTTTAAAATCTAACACAAGGCAACTTAACAAGCTATAGGAAGGAAAACAATGATATATGAGGGCAAGCAATCCAATGATATAAAGCAGGATAATAAACATTTTCTCAGTAATATAAAGAGTAAAAGTGAGTTGAGAGTTCAAATTGAACCACTGGAAAATGATGTTGGTGAGATAGTAATTGGGGACAAAGAAATTTCAGATAAACCTAATGGGTACTTTGCATATGTGTTCACTATGGAAGACGTCAGCAGTGTGCAGTGGTCCTTAAGTAGCAGGCAGTAGCATTGAGTGTCATTGCTATGACAAAAGAAAAAGTACTCGGCATACGAAAAGGTCTTAAGTTGGATAAGTCACCAGGGCATGATGGATTACGTCCCAGAGACCTGAGAGAGGTTTCTGGAGAGATAACCGATGCATTGGTCATGATCTTTCAAAATTCACTTAATTCTGGCATGGTCCCGGAGGACTGGAGGATTGCAAATATCACTCCACTCTTTAACAAGAGTGGAAGGCAAAAGGAGGGAAATTATAGGCCAGTTAACCAAACCTCGATGGTTGGGAAAATGTTGGAATCTCTTATTAAAGTTGAGGTTTCGAGGTACCAAGAGACTAATGACAAAATAAGTCAAAGTCAGGACGGTATCTGTAAAGGGAAATCATGCCTGGTAAATCTGTTCTTCGAGGAAATAACAGGAATGGTGAACAAAGGAGAGTCAGTGGGTGCCAATTACTTGGATTTTTAGAAGGCATTTGATAAGGTGCCACATATGAGACTGCTGAACAGGATAAAGTCCGATTGCGTTACAGGAAAGATACTGGCATGGATAGAGGAATGGCTGACAGACAGGAGACTGCGAGTGGGAATAAAAGGGGCCTTTTCTGATTTGTTGCCTGTGACCAGTGGTGTTCTTCAGGGTCAGTATTGGGACCGCAGTTTTTCACATTGTTTGATCAATGATATAGATAATGGAATTGATGCCTTTGTGGCAAAGTTTGCGGATGATAAAAAGATAGGTGGAGGGATAGGGAGTGCTGAGGAAGCAATGCGATTGCACCAGAAAGAAGACAAATTGGAAGAATGGGCAAAAAAAGTAGCAGATGAAATAGAGTGTTGGGAAATGTATGAAAATGCATTTTGGTTAAAGGAACAATAGTGCGGACCATTATCTCAATGGGAGGAAGGGCCAAACACCAGAGGTGCAGAGGGACTTAGGAGTCCTCCAGCAAGATTCACAGAAGGTTCATTTACAGGTCGAGTCTGTAGCAAAGTAGGCAAATGCAATGTTGGCATTTATTTCAAAGGGAATCGAATATAAAAACAAAGAGATAATGCTGAACCTTTATAAGACTGTAGTCAGGCCACGCTTGCGAGTATTGTCAACAATGTTGGAACCCATATCTCAAACTGGATGTGTTGTCTTTTGAGAGAGTCCAGAGGAGATTCACGATGATGATTCTGGGATTAGGGGAGGGAGGTTAACATATGAGGAGCGTCTTGGCAACTTTGGGCCTGTAATCACTGGAAATTAGCGGAATGCGGGGGGGTGGGGGGGGGGGATGGGGTGCGGTTGGGAATCTCTTTGAAACCTACTGAATGTTGAAAATGCCAGATAGCGTGGATATGGACTGGATGTTTTCTGTGGCACAACTGAAAGGCACAACATCAAAGTTGAGAGGCAAACCTTTACGACAGGTAAGGGGGATTATTGTTGCCAAGGAGTAGTGAATGCTGGAATGCTGAGCCACAGACTGCAGTGGAGGCCGTGTCCATGGGTATATTTATGGCAGAAGGTCTTGATTGGTCAGGGCATCAAAAGATATATTGAGAAAGCAGGTGCATGGGGTTGAGTATGGGGTTAAATTTCATAGATGTCTCCAGGTGCACAGCCGAAGACCCGGACGGTACAAGGTGAGCTGAAAATTACAGATGGTTACATGTCCTCCAGCCACAGCAACAAAAAATGTCTCCCATGTTTAGACAGTCTCTAATCATATCACGAAAGACAGGTATTCAGACTCTCAGAGTAAAAGAAAGACTTTGAGATTTCCGTTCCATCGCTTACCTTTCAGACGCGTGGGCACTTCAGATAAACCCCGCTCAGTGTCCATGTAGGCGAACTGGCCGTCACCTGTTCAAACAGATTAACCTGCATGAAGTCTGTTCTTTGTAATACTGTAAATTCATTAGCATTTACATCTGTAACACATAGTGTATTGTTCACCGTACCACGTTCCCGTATTTCATTCAATATTCAGCTCAGCTTCGGTAAATGATGGTGTAGTTTCACAAAGGATTCCCACATCACCCACCGGGCTCCGGTGCCCTTCTCCATCACCAGATCCAGGGGGAGTTTGGAAGCGCCCGCTCGGTTTCCCTTCTCCGCGAGCTCAGTCACGCTCTGTAATGAAGAATGGGGAATATATTGAGGAGCGGACGGATGGGTACAAATCTACCCTGAGCATGGACCGTCCCAGCACTTGCTGCTCGACACAGATCGCTAACAGCCATTGAAGTGTTCATAGCGGGAGAAAGAATTTAAAGAAACGAGAGGTGTCAGTCCGGACATTCTGAGCCACGGATTGTGCAGTAATTATCACTTAGCAATGTTTAAGCGGAGCAGACATAGGGTGAGTGAGCCAGAGATAGTGTGGAGAATTGAGGCTTCGTGTCAGAGACGGTCCAGTGAGGCTTTAGCTAGAATTTGGGTAATATTTTAGCTCCCGTTTTTACGGTTTGAACAGTGGGAATGCCAGGCAGGATAGTGGAATGTTCTTCCTACAGGGTGTGGCAAGACAAGGAGAAATCCAGTGTCCCTGACAAGTACAACTGGAAGAAGTGCATCCAACTGCAGCTTATTACAGACTGTGCTAAGGAACTGGAGCTGGAGCTGGATGAAACCGGGATCATTCAGGAGGCTGAGAGGTTGTCTGAAAGGATGTACAGGGCTGGAGCTGTACACAAGGGGCAGGACTCAGGTAAGTGGGTGACTGTCAAGAGGGAGAAATCAGAATCTGTCACTGCAGAGAACCCCTCTATAACAGAACAAATTTTCTGTTTCCGGGTATGACCTAGAAGAGAAAAGCCATGTCGATTATACCTCTGGCACTGAGTTTGGTTGTGTGACTCAGAAGGACTGAGAAGAGTGAGCTGCATTAACAGGGCAAATTCTGCGGTTAGGAAAACAGACTGGGGATTCTGTTGACGACAACAAGATTTCTGGATGGTGTGTTGTCAAGCTCGGGGATCTCTCGCATCGAGTCTGAAACTTTCTTAACGTCAGGGTGATTCGTCGGATGACGTAAGAGCAGGAAGTGTAAGGAGCTCCTGCAACGTGTGTTCATGGATGCTAAGCCAAAGGGCAGGACCCCCAGGGTTGTGTTCTCAAGATTGCTATCCGCACCAGGTACTAGTGAGGCCTGAAGTAGGACGATAATACAGTCTAACGTGTGGCTGATGAGATGGTGCATGACTGAGTGCTTCAGATGTTGGGATGATTGGGCTCTCTTCCAAGGAATTTGGGACTTGGACAGACGTGTTGGTTTTGAACTCGAATTGGAGGGGGACTGATACCCATGGGGGAAGGTTTGTTAGCACTGCATAGGGAGTGGGGATGTGTTAAACATGAGCAGGGGAATGAAGAACCGGAGTGGATAATGGAGCGGTTGTGTGGGAAAGTCAGGAAACTAAAGGATGAGCATCGTGAAGCTATTTTTTTTCCGAAATCCGTATTATTTCAATGTAAAGAGTGTTGTAGGAAAGGAAGATGAGCTTCACGCATGGATCAGCATATTGAATTACAGGATGGCGACTATTGATGTGATTTGGTTGGAATTGGTGAGGACTGGCTTTTCAGCATTCCAGGGTTCTGTAGCGTTAGACATGATTCAACAGACCAGGTCGGATTACAGAGGGAGCGGCCGCCTAAGGGAAAATATCACTGCATTGCTCAGACTGGACAGACTGGAGAGCTCATCTATTGAGTCTACATGGGTGAAACTGAGCAATAAGAGAGGAACGACCAGGTTAATGGGAAGACATTGTGCATCACCCAATGGTTACTGGGACTTAGCGGATCAAATTTGCAGAGAGATCACAGACAGTTGCAAGAAACATCGGCTTTTGATGCTAGGTAATGTTAACTGTCCATTTATTGGCTGTGACATCCACATTTTAAAGGGCCGGATGGGATTGTGTACGTCAAATATGTCCAGGGAAGTTTCCATAATCAATACATTGCCGTCGTGCCTGTAAACAGCACATACTGGAATTCTATCAGGGTACAAGATCCGGCAGGTGACAAGCATGTGTGCGGGGATCTGCTGATCAAAATGCCATTAGTTTAAAGATCATTATGGGCAAGGATGTGTCTGGTCCTCGGGTTAAGAATCTCAATTGGAGAAAGGCCAACTTTAGTAGCATCGGAAGGGATCTGACGAAATGGATTGGGACTGGTTGTTTTCTGGTAACAGATGTGCTTGGTAGGTGTGAGGCTTCCAAAACTGATATTTTGAGAGTACAAAGTTTAAATGCATGAATGACCACAAGTACATATTGAATCTTACTGACAGAATAAAAGGCAAGGGTAACATATTCCGGGAACCTAGGTTTTTGAGAGATATTGAGGCCCCGAGCGAATCATAAGTACAGGCTCGAGGGATCAGATGAGGCACTTGATGAGTAAAAGAAATGCAAGAGTTTCTAAAGTAAGAAATCAAGAGGGCTAAAGCACGGCATGAGTTTGCGCTAGCAGACAAGGGAAAGGAGAATACCAAACACTTCATCAAATATATTCAGAACAAAATTGGTCCTCTTGAAGTTCAGAGTGGGCCTTTATGCATGAAGATGGAAAAAAGTGGGGGAAATTTTAAATTAATTTTTTGCATTTATATTTAATCAGGAGGCATACAGAGTAGTTAGAGTGAGGCAAATCAGCAGTGAGATCGCGGACTCTATACAGATTACAGAGGAGGAGATATTTACTGTCTTGAAGCAGGTTAGGGTAGAAACATCCCTGGGGCTTTGCTTCGTACCTCGTTTGAGGATAAACAGAGATTGCAGGTGCTTCAGTAAAGATATTTTAAATGTTTGATCTGGAAGTATTGGAGGATAGGTAATGTTGTTCTGCTACTTGAAAGTCTGTAAGAATAAGCCAGGGAATTACAGGCTGGTGAGACTGACACCAGTGATGGGAAAGTTACCGGCAGGTACTCTAAGGGGCTGAATATGGGCATTTGGATGGGCAAGGATTGATTAGGGATAGTCAACACGGATTTGTGCCTAGTAGATCCCATCTAACCAATCTTATAGGTTCTCGAGGAATTTACCAAGCAAATCATGAAAACATGTTAGTGGATGTTGTCTACAGGGATTTCAGCTAGGCCATTGACGAAGTCCATCATGGGAGCTTTGTCAATACGATTTAAGTCGCTTGGCATTCATGACATGAGAGTCTGCTAGTTTAGATATTGGATTCACGAGAGAAGCTAAGAGTGGCAGCAGAGATTTGCTTCTCTGACTCTATGACTAGAGGTGTGCGGCAGGGATCTTCTTGTTGTCTGTCATATGTATCAACGCTCTGGATGATAATGTGCTAAACTGGGTCAGCAAATCTGGATGACACCAAGGCAGTGACAGCGAGAAAGGTTATCAGAGATTGCAGTGGGACGTGGAACAGATTAGAAATGGTGGAATGTAGATTGGGAGACAGAATTTAATGAAGACACGTGTGAGGTGTTGTACTTTTTGAGGATAAACAACGATAACACTAAGACATTGAGAGGTAGGACATTGAACAGTGCGGTGAAACTGAAGTGTCTGGGAATACAGATCCAAAATCTCTTGAAAGTGTTGTCGAAGTTAGATGGCGTTGTAAAGCCTTTAGGACATGGGTCTTGATAAATCAGAATACTGAATACAGAAGTTGGGATATCATGTCGAAATTGATGTAGCACAGGCTAATTTGAAGCAATTTGTGCACCTACGTCTCGAAAGGATATCAATAAAATTGAACGTGTGCAGAACAAATTTAAAGATTGTTGTCAGGACTTGAGCATCTGAGATCGAGGGAAAGTGTAAATAGGTTAGGAAATTATTCCATGGAGTGTAGGAGAACCAGGAGAGATGTGATATACAAGTTTACTAAATTAGTAAATTTAGTAACTGGAATTAGAGGTCATGGGGTAACGATAACAGGTGAAAGGTAATATAACCATACAACCATATAAGAATTGCAGCACGGAAACAGGACATCTAGACCCTTCTAGTTCGTGCCGAACGCTTACTCTCACCTAGTTTCACTGTCCCGCACTCAGCCCATAACCCTCCATTCCTTGCCTGTCCATATACCTATACAATTTTACTTTAAATGACAATACCGAACCTGCCTGTACCATTTCTACTGGATGCTCATTCCACACAGCGACCACTCTCTGAGTAAAGAAATTCCCCCTCGTGTTACCCTTAAACATTTGCCCCCATCTCACAACTCATGTCCTCTTGTTTGAATCTCCCCTGCCCTCAATGGAAAAAGCCTATCAACCGCAACTCTATCTATCCCCCTCATAATTTAAAATACCTCTATCAAGTCCCCCCTCAACCTTCTACGCTCCAAAGAATAAAGACCTAACTTGTTCAACCTTTCTCTGTAACTTACCTGCTGAAACCCAGGTAACATTCTGGCAAATCTTCTCTGTACTCTCTCTATTTTGTTGACATCTTTCCTACAATTCGGTGACCAGAACTGTACACAATACTCCAAATTTGGTCTTGTACAATTTTAACATTACATACCAACTCCTATACTCAACGCTCTGATTTTAAAAGGCCAATATACCAAAAGCTTTCTTTATCACCCTATCCACGTGAGATTCCACCTTCACTGTGCACCATTATTCCTATATCACTCTGTTCTACTGAATTCTTCAATGCCCTACCATTTACCATGTATATCCTATTTGGATTATTCCTACCAAAATGTAGCACCTCACACTTACCGGCATTAAACTCCATCTGCCATCGTTCAGCCCACTCTTCTAACTGGCCTAAATATCTCTGCAAACTTTGAAAACCTACTTCATTATCTACAACGCCATCTACCTTAGTATCATCTGCATACTTACTAATCCAATTTACCACCCCATCATTCAGATCATTAATGTATATGACAAACAACACTGGACCTAGTACAGTTCCCTGAGGCACACAACTAGTCACCCGCCTCCAACCTGACAAACAGTTATCCACCACTACCCTCTGGCATCTCCCATCCAGGCACTGTTGATTCCATTTTACTACTTCAATATTAATACCTAACGATTGAACCTTCCTAACTAACCATCCGTGCGGAACCTTGTCAAAGACCTTGTCTAAGAATGCTTTACATTAAATTACCCACCACTGACGTCAAACTGACAGGCCTATAATTGCTAGGTTTACTCTAAGAGCCCTTTTTTAAACAATGGAACCACGTGAGCAATACGCCAATCCACCGGCAACATCCCGGTTTCTAATGACATTTGAAATATTTCTGTCAGAGCCCCTGCTAGTGAGTATCCTGTCAGGACATGGAGATTTATCCACTTTTATATTCCTTAAAGGTGCCAGTACTTCCTCCTCTTTAATCGTCACAGTTTCCATAACTTCCCTCTTGTTTCCCTTACCTGACACAATTCAATATCCATCTACTTAGTGAATACTGAAGAAAAGTTCAAAATCTCCCCCATCGCTTTTGGCTCCACACATAGCTGTCCTCTCTGATTCTCTAAGGGACCAATTTTATCCCTCACTATCGTTTTGCTATTAATATAACTGTAGAAACCCTTCGGATTTATTTTCACCTTACTTGCTAAAGCACCCTCGTATCTTCTTTAAGCTTTTCTAATTTCTTTCTTAAGATTCTTCTTACATTCTTTATATTACTCGAGAACCTCATTTACTCTATGCTGCCTATATTTATTCTAGATATATCTCTTTTTCCTAACCAAGTTTCCAACATCCCATGTCTCTCTCAAACGTTGAAACTTTCCTTTCAACCTAAAGGGAACGTAAAGATTCTGTTTCCTAAAAATTTCACCTCTAAGTGACCTCCATTTCTCTATTACATCCTTCTCATAAAACAAACTGTCCCAATCCACTCCTTCTGAATCCTTTCGCATCTCCTCAAAGTTAGCCTTTCTCCAATCAAAAATCTCAACCCTGGTTCCTGTCCTATCCTTCTCCATAATATGAAGGGGAATTTATTCACTCAGAGGTTGCTGAGGGCGTGGAACGCGCTGCCATCGGAATTAGTCAATGTACATTCAATTTGAACATTTACAATCTGTTTGGATAAGTTCATTCAATGGGGGAGCTATGTGCGTCTCCAGACCGGGTTCAGATCAATGTCAATAAGCTGGTAATAGGTCGGTGTGGACGAGATGAGCAGAAGAGTCTGTTGCTGTACTGTAGAGTTTGATGACTATGGGTAGGTCAAACTATGGCAGGGTCGCTGTTTATTGTCCCTGGGGTAATTGCTGGTGAACCCCAGCAGGTATACACTTCTCTGCCGGGCTCTGAGGGAGGTGGGGGGGGGGGGGGTCAGTGTCAGCCTACGGCTGCGAATTGGCAGTGAGGTGCAGACAGCAAATTCAGAACTATTGTGCATGTGTGACAGACCAAAGCCAACTGGTGGTAATGTTGATTAAGAGGTTTGGATTGAAATTGTCAGCTGCCTCACGTGGAGTGTAGTGTTCAGTATGGTGTGTAGCTCTTCACTAAAATTCAATCTGGGTGGCATTAGCTGAAAGCACTCCAGTAGCACAAGGACCATTTGTAATTCTGTCTTAGTTATTCTAATGCTGCACTTCCAGGTGTTAACGGTATATGCTGTAGTTATTACAAACTCAAATTGGAATAGTCACAAGAAACAGAAGGTAACAGAAACATGAGGCAGGTTCGGATATTGATCAAAAAAAGGTCAGTAGTTCAAATGAGAGACGATAATCAGTGTGGCCTGGTCAATTGAAAATCAGGGTGAAAGTAGACTCGAGAAATTAGATGAGAAATAGCTCACTATATATTTGATTTGTGGGAATCCCGTGGGTCATCAGGAGAACACAGATTGGTGAATGGACATTAAGGTCGAACACTGGGAACCTGATGTGATACCAAAAACAGTGGTGTAAAGTGGTCCCATGTCCACTTGCAATATCCGTCAAGTGACATTTTACTAAAGTCACCTGTCAGTCATTGTCTGTATCCTAACCCGTCTAAAAATGAATGTGTTCCGACAATTGGATAGAGGATTGTATTGGTGAAAATAGGTTCAGTGTTTCCGCAGATGTAAACTCTTTTCTTGATGTTAACCCAAGCATTGCAGGATTGTCATAGCCCAGTGGTGCCGTTGTGCCTGTTCTGTCGGTCTGTGATTGATTCAGTAGAATCTACACTGAATCTATGTTCCTTCCACTTACGTGATACTCCCGCTCATTGAAATGATGATCATGTGTTAACATGAAGCCGACTCCCTCCACGCCCTCCTCAATCGCCTGCTCCTGTCGCTCCGTGTGGAATCTCGTCAACCGGAACAGGTGGTGATCCTCACAATTTGACAGGAAGGCGAAGATTGCAGAGTTCAGATCTGTAGTCAGTCACAGAACATAAAATAGTAGAGTGCACCATGCGTATGCCAACACGATGCCGTTTAAATCAATCCCATCTTCAGGAACATGGCCAATGTCCGTCCATTCCCGGCCTCTCAGATGCTGCTGGGTATCTGTTTCCAGTCCCTCCCTCGGCAGCACATTCCAGACATTGATCACTCTCTGTGGAAAACATGCGTCCTAAATCCCCCTTAAACTTTACCCTCTAACCTTAAGCACATTCCCTCTGGGATTTGTGGCGAAACCTGTCTGCACCCTGTCCAGACACTCATATCATTCTCGTGATGTGGTTACCAGATTTGTGCATAAAACTGAATATGTCTCTTAACCAAAGTTCATCCAGTTATAGCCCATCTTTAACAAATACCTCAACTTATCGTTGGCACACTATCAACTGTGTTACCACTTTCAGGGAGCTGCGCATATCCATCACAAGACCCGTCCGTACATCAATCTTATTAACGCTTCCCGTATTCACCGTGCACATCGTTAGGAACTTGACCTCCCAAAGTGTATCTTCTCACATTTGCCCTAATTACCTGTACCTGGTGATTCTCTGTTCATATTTCTACAGTGTTTGTAATTGGATCCAATACTAAGACAACAGTCCCAAATTTAGTGAACTCCGCCAACTCTGTAAATCGACGAATCACTCCAACCATGTAGTTTTACATCATAGTACATTATTGATTTATTTACATCACACACGGCGCATGGTGAAACAGTGAACCTTGCGGACTCTACTGGTCACAGACCTTCAGCCAGAATAATGCTTCTCCAGTCCTGACTCTTTCTTATGTGCCCAAGACAACTCTGAAATCAATGTACAAATTCTCCGATTAAGATGCCTCTAACCGAAACGTCGATAGTTAAATTCTTTCTACAGTACTACCTGACCTGCTGAGTTCCCCCAGATTTTGTGCGTTGCCCTCTCTGCTTATCATTCTGTTTTACTTTAATCCTGTTCGCCAATGTCATTTCAGTAGCCACCACCCCCCCCCCCCCCCCTCACCCCCACCCCTGATTCCCTGTTTAAAATTTCGGTCACAGAAACAGACACCGGAAACTATCCTCACCTCCATTGGGCAACAACCCGAAAATCCGGGGAGAATTCACCATTGCCCTTCCAAAAGAGAAAGCAACATTTGTTTCAACCACTGGCTGTTGAAGGCATATCTCACATCAGGATGTACCAAATACTGACAGAAATTCTGTCTGTTCCCTGGACTGTTACCTTGCTCGCTGCTGTATTCCTGTCTGATGGTAGCGGAGTGATTCGACCATCTCCTTATTAGATACCTGCGCTGGAGCTGGTGAATTGTTCCAGTGCTCGATGTCGCATTATCAGTAGGATCAATGACCCCGTTTGATGGTACTTTCTCTCTGCCCCTTTATCGCTGAAGTTTATTCCTCTGAACTATTGGTGATTTGACCTCACGTGTACCAGAAGGACAGAGCTTTAATGACAATGAGCCCAATGAACATACCTGTGTCCATTCTGACTTTGGTTGAGTGTCGTCCTCTTGTTTGCCGTCCGGGTGGAAGAAAGCTCCGCCTGCTGGCAATGACCTGAAATTACACAAATAAAACAGAGTGAGTCCTTTACTCTGCCCTTCATAATTTAAAGCACTTTTGTAAGGTCATTGCTCACTCTCCTACATACCAGGGAGTAAATGGAGATTGGAACAAATACTTCCAACTGTAGACAAAGTTAAAAACTCTCTTAACGAAGCGTTGCATTGAAGCTGAAGAAACCAATAGAATTGAGAAAAAAAAACAAGAGATCTGTTGAAGAAGATCACAGAGATCAAAGAAACATTTCATGTAGAATGAGTATAGGAAAAAACATCGGAAGCTGAATTATTCTCGCCTTAATTCCCCAAGAACATTATGGCAACGTGGATACTGTGTGTCGTGTCTTACAAGTTGCCCCTCTCACTGTCCTACGCGGATCTCTCGTAACCATGGCAACACACAATGCTGGAGGAACTCAGCAGGTCAGGAAGCATCCATGGACAGTCAATGTTGTGGACCGAGTCCCTTCATCAGGACTGGAATGGAAAGGGGAAGGAGCCAAACGATTGACTGATTTGGAAGGCACGGCTCGTTGTTCTGTGAGAAACGGTGTTCAGTGTCTCTGTGTCCGTGCACTGTCCTTGCACATTCTTCTGAACAGGGAGCAGCCGTTCTGCTGAAATCAAATCCAGACCGGTTCGACAAGACACTGTTGTTCAAATGTGAAGGAAGTTTAATATGTTATTTAAACCTTTCTGCTACATGGCGCGATGTAAAGAACATTACCTGTAGTCTCCAAGGTGACTGTTCTTTATTTTTCCATAGATGCTGCCCTGCTTGCAGAGTTCCTCCGCCATTTTGTGTCTGCTTCTCGGATTTCCAGCATCTGCTGATCTTCTCTTGTTTCAGAGAGATCGGTGCCGGGTGAGATATTTCGCATGTCACTACCGGGGTAAAAGATGTTTTCTGCTCGCACTGGTTAGAGACAACCCTGGAGAGTATTTGTGGTTGACGGCAAAGACCTCGCTTGTCTTAATTTATTTGGACAATATTTGACTCGTTAACATGAACACGTCAGGACTCCCTCCTCCCACTAAATTCACTTCCGATCCCGACCGAAGCGGAGCCTCCCTGTAAATGCTGAATAATGGTACAGAATCATAGACAACACTTACTTCTGATGTTGTAACCGGACAGTGTTCAGTGTGGTCCCGGGAAATCAGTCTGACTACCCGGGTGACCGACAATGTTCCTGCACCGGTGTTCTCACTCTGTACGGAGAGTTGAGTCTGAGCTGCTGCTCCAGTTGAGGCCACTCGGCTGTGACGTGTCCGTCGCTCATCAGATTGACAGGGCCGGGTGAGCCGGGGTAGAGCTGGACGGCCACGGTCCGGGTCACACTAACTCTCACTGGCTCAGGACGGGTCTGACAGGGGGAGGAGACAGGAGTGGGATCATGTAGCAACACTAAAGAGGAAAACAAACAGGCTGCGTTAACCTTTCTGTCCGGATTTCCATGGAGATCTCGCCTTTTTCTTTCATCGCAACCAGTGGGGTGGAGTTTCTCTGTTTGGCTCAGCGAGTCCCAGGCTGCGAATTTGATCCAGCGTGGGTTCTGTGAGGATCTGAGATCGGCCTTCTGTGTAAGAAAGACTGCCTGACATGGATAGAGTTTCAGCTGAAACTCACCTCACTTGTTCAGGTACAGGGAGCGTCCTTTCCGCTGCAATTAAACCAAACACATACGACTATATATGTAAGATGGAAATGCAATAATCTCTCAATGATAGAGTTAATAAATGAATGTTAGTGAATTCCCCTGAATCGAGAAGTCCTGAGAAAATCTTGGAACATATTTATTGTACACGACCCGGGGTTCAATGTCTGGTGGAGACCGGATTCAGATGGAGAAATGGAGAACATCCGGCATGGAACGGGTTAAATTGGCGCAGGGTCAGTCCCGAGGCGACCTATCCGCCGAGCAACCACAGTCTCTCCTGCCTCCTTACTTTCTCCCTTCACCGAGCTTACTCAAATTTCACCCAAGTTCTCTGCGACTAGAAGTATTGAGAGAAGTGATTTCAGAAAGCAATTCAAGGATTTGGGCCGAGTTCAGTGGAATAGGGTCCTTTTGTTCTGAGAAATATTTAAGCTGATTTCATTCCACGCCAGACAGCATCGGGGCGGAGCTCACAGAGCAAAGTGGAGATCAAGTTCACAGCTTGGAATTTATTTAACAAAGAACACCTCCCCGGGGGTTGTAATGAAATATCACGGAATACACAGCAGTCCGTCCAGAAAATGGTTTCAATCATCAGAAGCTCAACGCAGCCTCTGCGGTTCCTTTCTGTATTTCGCACCATCCCCCACTCGCCGAACAATTCCAGGCCTGGTTCAGGTTGTTCTTCAGTGTGGGGTCGATCTACGACTGTTGCATCCCGCCGATGTCACTGCTCATCCCATTAGCGTCTCCCACAAGCTCATTGAGAGGCCAGTCACAGGGCACAAATCAGGATCCAGACTGCTTCATTTAGTTTAATTCAGGAGCTTTTTGTTCCTTTGCAGAAAACTGAAGTCTCAACAGACTCAGATGTGACCCAGATGGCCCAGATAACCCAGATGACCCATATGACCCAGATGACCCAGATGGGACAAATGTGACCCAGATGTGACCCAGATGGGCCAGATGTGACCCAGATGACCCAGATATGGCCCAGATGGCCCAGATGACCCAGATGGGCCAGATGTGACCCAGATGGCCCACATTACTCAGATGACCCAGATATGACCCAGATGACCCGGATATGACCCAGATGGGCCGGATGTGACCCAGATGTGACCCAGATGGGCCAGATGTGACCCAGATGACCCAGATATGACCCAGATATGACCCAGATGGCCCAGATGACCCAGATGGGCCAGATGTGACCCAGATAGGCCAGATGTGACCCAGATGGGAGATGATGGGCAGGCAAGTAGTAAGATAAGAGAGGGAAAATGGGATGAGGTCTGGTGAAGGGGGGGCATTATCAGAAATTCGAGAAATCGATGTTCGTGACATCAGGTTGGAGGCAACCCAGACGGAATATAAGTTCTTATTCCTCTAACCTGAATGGGGCCTCATCACGATAGTACAGGATCTTCTGGCAGACGGAATATAGGTGCTCGGCGAAGCGGTCTCCCAACCTCCGTCGGGTCTCAGCGTTAAACAGCAGGAACAGCAGGAGCACCGGACACATTACACCATCCCAACAGCCTCACCAGTGAAGCGTCGCCTCACCTGGAAGGGCTGTTTGTGGTCCTGAATGGTAAAGAGGGAGGAGATGTAGGGGCGGGCGTAGCGTTTGTTCTGCTTCCGTGGATAAGCCCCAGGAGGGAGATCAGTGAGAGGGTCTGATTTATGTGCTGGTGGCGAAGGCTGTTGGGGTGGTGAAACCTATCCCGGGTAGGGTGGCGGGAGGCTGTTGGGGTGGTGAAACCTATCCCGGGTAGGGTGGCTGGAGGCTGTTGGGGTGGTGAAACCTATCCCGGGTAGGGTGGCGAAGGCTGTTGGGGTGGAGAAACCTATCCCGAGTAGTGTGGTGGGAGGATGGGGTCAGAGCAGACGTGCACGATATGGAAAAGATGCGGTTGAGGGCAGTGTTGATGGTGGAGGAAGGGAAGCCTCTTTCTTGAAAAAGGAGGACATCTCCTTCGGCCTAGAATAAAAAGCCTCATCCTGAGATCAGATGTGCTGTGGATGGGGGAGTTGAGAGAAATGCATCGCGATTTTACAGATAACAGGATGGGAATGGTAATAACCCTGGCAGCTTTGAGAGTCCGTGGGTTTGCAGTTGACATCAGTGGATAAGCTGTCTCCTGAGATAGATTCAGTAAAAACAAGGAAAGTACTGAAAGGTTGCGCCTCAATTTTGAGACTGTGCCCTCTAGTGCTGGATACGCTCACCAGAGGAAACATCCCCTCCACATCAACCCTATCTAGTCCATTCAACACTCGGTAGGTTTCAATGAGATCGCCTTGCATTGTTCTGAATTCCAGTAAGTACAGGCGCAATGCCGCCATCCTGGTGAAATTCCTCTGAACTCTCTCCGAGGACAACACTTCCTTTCTGAGATAAGGGGCACAAAAATGTTGACGATACTCCAAGTACAGCGTGTGGGAACGTCAGGCTGCGAGTTCGGTGGGCGGGAATAGGAATAGATAGACATATGCACAGACCAATGAGCGAGGGGCATCTGGAGTAGTTGTTTGACTGACATCTGACGGACCCAGTGAGGTATCGACACACCAGGACGATGCAATTACACTGCTCACCCCCTCCACCCACACTATCCCAAAGTCCCGCCGCTGCTGGTCAAAGGGACAATCCGCCCGGGAATAACACCTTGGAGATCAGGCGGTGAATGTGAGGAGCTGGAGCCCGGACCGGAGACACTGCGGCCGCCTCTGCCGTGTGCTCAGGACGCGGCTTTATTAATGAAATGAAGCCCCGAGGTGACCGGATATTTCACTGGCTCATCACCTGATAACGTCTGACCGGCGCAATCCCCACAGAGACAGATTGTGATTACATTAATGAATTAATATTTAACCATATGTGGGAGTCAGCTGTCTCAACAAAGGTTGGGATCAATTGAATATGCTGCCAGTGTAAATTTGCCTTGAGACTCGTCACAGCTCCAAATCTGCACACAGCCCCACATACACATTAAGTGGAAGAATCATTTCAGGGAATGGCTATCTCCATTAAAAAAAAAAAAACAGAGGTCAAAGTTCATATTGCATTTATTATTGAAGTCTGTATAAAGGGAAAAACCATGAGAACCTCGAAATACACCGGTTCCCCCAAGTCAGTGTTCAGCCCCGAATCCGCCAACACACCCACTCTTCACATATCTGCAAATCGGTGTGCACCCACAAATCTGTGCTCACCGAAAAACCCACATTCAACCCTCCAGTCAGTGTGCACCCCAAAGCAACCGACACATCTGTTACCAGCTCTTGTTTCCTGAACTCTGAGTGTCACTTTAAGAGTCTGGACTGAGTGACGTCAAGAAAGGCAGAGCTTGTTTCTGAGTGACAGCCGAAGGGAGAATATTTAAGAACTGTGTTCACAAAACAGCTACCTCCTCCTGAAAAGTAGCAAGAACAAAGTTTAAATTTCAAACACACGTCCACATGCATAGTCCCCATATTCTAGATGACATCCCCTTAAATCTACACAACTCCCCAAACTTGATGTCAGTGGGTGCCCGCAAATCCACCAACACCCCCATATTCGCTGACTAACCCCTATGTCTGCGCAAATCCCTGTGCACCCCCATATTCTCCAAAACATTGCAATCAGTGCAATCCTCAAATCTGTGTGCAACCCAAATCCGTACTCAGTCCGAACCTGCCAACAGGCACAAATTTACCAACGTAGCCCGACTTGTGCGAACTCCAAACCCGCTGGCTCCTCCACATCTACATTAGATTATCCCAAATCAAGAATCATTTCAACCAGTTCTCAAAATATCTGCCTCCAACATCAAAATATAGCAAGAACAGATGTCGAAGTTCAGGTTGCATTTATTATTAAACTGTGTATCAATGAAACAACCTCCAGATTCAAAACACTTCAAAACCCGGAATTCCCATCTGTGCAAATCTGTGTGCACTCCCAAATCTGCGCACTTCCGCAACCCCGCACGCAAACTCCCAACCCAGAGTTAATCCCCCAATGTGTGCATCCCGAAATCCATGCGCACCCCAAACCTGCCGACACTCCCAAATCCCTCCACATACCCAGATCTGTGCGCACCCCAAACCTGCCGACACTCCCAAATCCACCCACATACCCAGATCCGTGCGCAACCCAAACCTACCGACACCCCGAAATCCACCCACACACCCAGATCCGTGCGCACCCCAAACCTGCCGACACTCCCAAATCCACCCACATACCCAGATCCGTGCGCACCCCAAATCTGCCGACACTCCCAAATCCACCCACATACCCAGATCGGTGCGCACCCCAAACCTGCCGACACTCCCAAATCCACCCACATACCCAGATCCGTGCGCACCCCAAACCTGCCGACACTCCCAAATCCACCCACATACCCAGATCGGTGCGCACCCCAAACCTGCCGACACTCCCAAATCCACCCACATACCCAGATCCGTGCGCACCCCAAACCTGCTAACATGCACATTAGATGATCCCAGAGCAAGAATCATTTCAAAAACTTCACAAGATTTTTGGCCTCCACCTCAAATCTAATGGCAAGAACAAAGTTCAAATTTTGAAGTGCATTTGTTCTTAAATGAACCAGCCTTGGTATTGATTGCACCCCGAAATCCACGGACTCCCCAAATCCGCGTGCACCCCCAAATCTCTGCGCAGGCATAAATACTCCTAAATCTCTGTGCACCCTCAAACGCCCAAAGCAGTGTGCACCCCCAAATTCACCGACACTCCAAAATCCATATTCACCAATATACTCTGAAACCGTCGCACATCCGCAAATCAATGTGCAGACCCATTTCCATGTGCATCCCCAAACCCGCCGACATCCCCACAAGCACACTAGATTATCCCAGAGAAAGAATCATTTCAAACAGTTCACAAAATAGCTGTCTCCATCTTAAAAAAGTTCAAAATGCAAACTGCACTCATTTTAAAATATCTCTGTATGTCTGAATCTGTGTGTTCATATGCGTCCCCGTATGTGTCTGTCCGTCTTTTCGTCTGTGTGTGTCTGTGTGTGTTTGTGTCAGAGACCAGCTCGCAGACGGCGCTCGGTCTTTGTCGTGACGGCGTAGCTACTGAGAACACTCGGCTATCACGGCTCCTCCACATCCCCTCCCCCGCCTATTCTGTAGCGCACAGAAAGGGAACAAACAGGCCTCTCCCCGAAACCACAAGCCTTCATTTCCCGAGAGAACATTGCTGCTTTCCAAACAACGAAGAATTGTACAACATCAGAAAATTCACTGTGCGAGTCAACCGTCATCACAGTGCGGGGCGGGTGATGTGGGGACGGGAGGGTGGCGGGGAAAACGAGCTGCAGTAAAGGAGGAATTGGGGTGAAGGCGAGAGGCAGGTGAAGCATTGGGTAGAAAGGGAGAAAGAGACAATAAGGGAGAGAAGGGGAGGAGTGAGGGGGTAGGGTAGGGAGGAATGTGTGGAGAAATGAGTGTGGCACTGGGGAAGGGAACGGATGAAGAGAGAGAGAGAAAGAGAGAGTGTGGGAGAGAGGAAAATAGGTGAGTGGAGGAAGAGAAAGGATGAGGGAGTGGGAGACAAGAGATGGAGAGAAAGAGACGCTGAGGGATCAGGGAAGAGTAGGTGGAGAGAGTGGGAAGGGGTGAAAATGGGGGCAGGAGAGTGGGGAGAGTTTGAGGCAAAGAGGAGGAAAGAGCAATTTTTGGGAAGCAGGGTGAAGGGCAATGGGAATATGGAGAGGGTGTGTGTGTGTGTGTGTGTGTGTGTGTGTGTGTGTGTGTGTGTGTGTGTGTGTGTGTGTGTGTGTGTGTGTGTGTGTGTGTGTGTGTGTGTGTGTGTGTGTGTGTGTGTGTGTGTGCTCCTCAACAACTTTAAAATCCCCGGCTCTGATCTCCTCACTTTGACCATGGATGTCCAGTATCAATTCACTTCTGTCCCCAGCAGGAAAGCCTTAAAACACATCGTTTGCTTCCCGACAACAGGCCCAACCAATTCCCCTTCATCCCCTAATTGGAGTCAGAGGGCACTATAACAAACAAACAAACCCTTTTTCCCATTTAATCCGTACCGAATTGTTATTCTGCCGAGTCCCATAACCGCAGCTGGACCATGGCCCTCAATACCCCTCCCGTCCTTGTACTGATCCAAACTTCTCTGCAATGAAATCCATAACTTCCACTGACAGCTCTTCCCACACCCTCACCACCCTCTGAGTGAAGGAAATCCCACTCATGTTCCTCATAAATATTTCACCTTTCACCCTTAAACTGCGACCTCCAGTTTCCATCTCACCCAAATTCAGAGGAAAAATCCTGCCTCCATTTACCCTGTCAACCAACAACACTCATAATTTTGTATAAATCTGCAAAATCCCCTTCATTTTCCAACACTAAAGGCAATAAAGTCCTTACCTTTTTCTAAAGCTCGAGTCCTCAAGTCCCAGCAAACGCATTGTAAATTTCTCTGCACTCTTTCAATTTTGTTCATAATTTTCCTTCAGGCCGGTAAGGAAACTACACACAATACTCCAGATTAGGCCTCATCAACGTCTTATACAACTTCAACGTAACATCCCATCTCCTGTACTCAATACTTTGATTTATGAAACCCAATGTGCCAAAAGCTCTTATTTCGACGCTGTCTACCTGTGACGCCACTTTCAAGTAATTATGAATCTGTGTTCCCGGATCCCTCTGGTCCACCGACTCCTCAGGACCCGACTGCTCACCGTGTCTTCATGCACCCCAAATCAGTGCACACCCCGAATCCAGTCCTTTGAATACGAAACAATGTTTGATGAGTTTCCAGCAGTAAATCTGACCTGCTGCGAGTATGACCTGTTTTAAGACTCTTGAAAATCGAAAGGGAATCTGAACAAATTACAACTTTACATGGACAAGTTTCCTGCACCCACTGTAAGCATGAAATAATGGCAAGCGATTCTGTTGGAAATCCTGATAAATGGATGGAAGGTCGTTTATTTTATTGTTACCTATAATTCACACATACCACAGAACACCAACATTCCCAGTTAAATTATATTTCGATCCTTCTGGAAAAATGGTTAAACTATCTCAACAGTTTCCTTAATATATCCTAAACCAACAAATTCTCAGGCATAACAGAATTATTAGACTTCATTAAATCCTGTATCCTATAATCAAATAAAGGCATTGAAAGAAACAAGGTGGGGTTACCGAGAATGTGACTGCGGGACATTTTGCACAACCCAACGAACACATATTTCAAGTGTGATAAGAACCTAGGCACCCAAAACTAAAAACACTCTTCTTGTGAATTTCGCAACAGTTCTCCAACACACCTTGAACAGCATGATCATTTCATCCCCCTTAAATTAATCCAGTATGCTAACATTAAATTCAAACTCCACAATTTCAACCAGTAAAGCTGAAACAGGGGACGACCTGACTGCACCACAACACAATCTCAAAGCCTGTGCTTGTATCACAACCAAACAAAATAAAGTTGAAGATGAAGCTGATCCATAAACCACAACCAGAATCAAGAACAGATTCAATTAAACAAATGAAATTGGTCAACAAATATTTTCATGTCATACCCTAGAATATCCACAGAGATAACTGGGAATATTTAATGTTCCTTCATATTTTATCAATTATTTTTGTCCGGTGCTTCCATATCAGCTTATTATCCGTCCACATGCCTGGAAATCTTACCACTGACACCTTTTAAGGAGTTTGACCATATCATTTCAATTCGAGTGCAGGTCCATTAATCTTGTCTGTAAAACACATAACTTGTCCCATCTGTTTGCCGACTGTTTGACCTCACTAATTGCTAATGCATCCTATATACAGTAAAATTGAAATTTCTACCTCTAATCCATAAACTTCTATCATCTGCATATAGTGATTTATACAATCCACCACCTACCTCAGAGAAAAATATTGTTAATTATAATATGAAATAATAAATACTGCCTTGTGGGATCCCAATCTCTATCTCATAACAACCCGAATATAACTTGCCCACCCATACCTGACATCAGACGTCCAATAAAAACAACTCAGAAAAAATTATGTAATCGCCTCTCCACTTGTATTTCCACAATTTCATAAAGATTATTTCCTTCCAAAATACCATTTGCCTTTTGAATAGTAAAAATACTGCTGTTACAACATCTATATTTAACTGTGCTTTGCTAATATCATCTTCCAAACATAAAAATAAATTCAATGTCTTACTTGATACATTTACAAGACATCCAAATAAAAATAATCAGAAAAAAATTGGACAATAGTCCCCTCAATTGCATTTCCAAAAATTAATCGGAAGTCCGTCCTGCAATAAATTTCATTTGCCTTTTCAATATCACAAAATATTGCTATTACAACATTTTTTATTTAACTGTGCTTTCTTAATATGATCTTTCAAACCCAAAACTGTTTCGAATGTTTTCTACCCTTCTGAATTCCCCTCTGATAAAACATGAAATCAGCTCTTTTATTAAAAATGTAATTCAAACGCTCGATTACCATACATTCTACAAGTTTACATAAATGAGACGTTAATGGTATTGGCCTATAACAAGGAGCATCAGACGGGGAGCTCCAGGTTTTAGAATGGGCATTACTACAACCATTTTCCAGGAGAAAAGTGGATGGCTAAAGCTCCAAATACAATTCAAAAAGTTAATATTTTCACAAAAGAAAATTACATACATACCTGTGGAATCAAGAATTTCTACTGCAAGTTTGTCGTACATTTTATTCCCATTCACAACTCTATACTCTGCCCCTTTCCTTATAAAACTGACAACACCACCCCTCTACCAACTAACCGGTCAAGCCTAACGACAATATAATCCTGCACAGGAAAAAAACCCTAAAATGTGCTGGTTTCCTGAACAGATATAACATCCGAAGAAACGGAAAATCAGAAATGAACTTCTTAAAGTCTTGTCCATTATAAATCAGTGTACTCGCATTTCATTGCAATATTTTAATCCTATTATGTATGTTGACAAGTAGACTGGGATACAGATACCCCACCCAACAAATCTTCATTTAAAGCTTCCCACAAAACACCAGTTACACCAAGATACCTTTCTGCAGCTTTCACAATAATTTTAATTAACTCGGTAGGATGAGATGCCTGATCAGTACAATTCACCACATTGGTTATAAACATCACAAACTTCATTTTATCCAGCAGTGAAGTATCTTTGGTGAGAGAACTGTGATACCGGCATATATCCACTGACGTCACAGTTTGTTCTCTGAGTGGGATCACTTTATCCAGTTTACCTGCTCTGCTTGCTGTACTTGTCCTTGAACAGGCCCTTTTGCTCACTGTGTTGTTCTGAACCAATTGAACTGGTCACTTCATGCCTTACTAAACCAATCCCTTCCGCCTACACAAGGAACAGATCCATCCATTCTCCTCACATCCACGTGGGATCTAATAGCCTCTATCACATCTGCCTCCACCACCACCCGATATTCACTCCAGACACCCACCACTATGGGAATGAAAAACAAAACTTGAAACGCAAATCTCCTTTAAACATTCTGAGTCAGGTTTTTAACATCATTGTGTTTTCTAATTGTTTTTGTTTAACAACAGTTATGCAGAGAAAAGATACAAAATTACACTAAATTACAAAATACTTCAATAGTGTAAAAAGGACCAATGAGGATGTGTTCCCCCTTCCTCCTGAAGTGCATGCCTACTGGCATTGGACATTTCCTCCTTAGAGAAAAAATCCCGGCTGTCCACTCTGTCTGTGTCTCTCACATTCCTGTAAACGTCTGTCACACCTCCCTCAGCCTCTGCCACTCCGGAGAAAATTACCCGAGATTGTCCGGTCTCACTTTATCCAGGCAGCATCCGGTTAAGCCTCTTCCACTCACCATCCAAAACCTCCGTATTATTCCTGTCTTCGAATGTAATTCTCCAGATGTGGTTAAACTAGAGATTTATACAACTGCAACATAACTGCCTGACAATGGATCCACTATCTGGGAGTTATGAACTCGGATTCCAAGATCTCTCTGTAGATCAACACAGTCCAATCTCGCCCCATGAATATAATAGCAAAGAGATAATGCTGAGGCTTTATAAGACACGAGTCAGGCCACACTTGGAGTATTGTCAACAGTGTTGGGCCCCACATCTTAGACAGGATGAGTTGTCTTTGGAGAGAGCCCAGAGGAGATTCACAAGGAATATTTGGGAATGAAGGGGTTAAAATATGAGGAGCACTTGGCAGCTTTGACCCTGTGCTCACTGGAACTCAGAAAAATATGGGGCATCTCATTGAAACCTACCGAATGTTGAAAGGACTGGATAAGGTGGATGCGGAGAAGGTATTTCCTGTGGTGGGGCACAGCCACAAAGTTGAGGGGCCACCTTTTCAAACAGAGGTAAGCAGCTTATGTTTTTATTAGCCAAGGTGTATTGGATCTGTGGAATGCTCTGCCACAGACTGCGGTGGAGGCCGAGTGTGTGGGTATATTCAAGGTGGCATTTGATCGTTTCCTGATCGGTCAGGGCATCAAAGGATATGGCGGGAGGTCAGATATCTGGAATTGAGTGTGATCTGGGATCAGCCATGATGGAAAGGTGGCTGACTCAATGGGCTGAATGGCCTAATTCTGTTCCTATGCCTTAGGGACTTAAGAACAGAAGCCCCCTCAATCATGATGAATCTCCTCTGCACTCTCCCATCACAAAACATCCTTTGTACAGAATGCTAAGTGGAACTGATTGCAACTTTTCAAGAACGTTGTCAAGTCAGGCAGCATCTGTTGAGGGGAATAGAGTCGATGGTTAGGACAGAACCCCTCCCTTACGGCACTAACACAGGCCCTTCGGCCCAAACTTTCCATGCTGTCCTCCTGTCCATTTAAACTAATCCCTCTGCCTGTCTTTGACACAGAACACAGAAATCTACAGCACATTACAGGCGCTTCAGCCCACAATGTTGTACTGACCATGTAACCTACACTAGAGACTGCCTAGGATTTCCTGATCGTATATCCCTCTATAACCATATAACCATATAACAATCACAGCACAGAAAACAGGCCATTCCGGCCCTCCTAGTCCGTGCCGAACTCTTAATCTCACCTAGTCCCACCTACCCGCACTCAGCCCATAACCCTCCACTCCTTTCCTGTCCATATACCTATCCAATTTTACCTATCTAAGTATCTCTTAAAATATCCTATTGTATCCACCTCCACCACCGTTGCCAGCAGCCCATTCCATGCACCCACCACTCTCTGTGTAAGAAACTTACCCCTGACATTCCCTCGGTACCGACTTCCAAGCAGCTTAAAACTACGTCCCCTCGTGTTAGTCACTTCAAGCCTGGGAAAGTGCCTCTGGCTATCCACATGGTCAAAGCCTCTCATCATCTTATACACCTCTATCAGGTCACCTCTCATCCTCCGTCGCTCCAAGAAGGAAAGGCCAAGTTCACTCAATCTACTCTCATAAGGCATGCTCTCCAATCCAAGAGCAACATCCTTGTAAATCTACTCTACACTCTCTATAGTATCCACATCCTTCCTGTAGTGAGGTCACCAGAACTGAACACAGGACTCCCAAGTGGGGTCCAACTAAGCCCACAGCCCTGCCGTGTTGGGGTACAATTACTTATGTACAGGTTAGGAGAAATATAGCTTCAACATCACCTCACAGCTCTTGAACTCAATCCCACGGTTGATGAAGGCCATCACACCAGACGCCTTCCTAACAACACTGCCAACCTCCACAGCAGCTTTGAATGCCGTATGGACATGGACCCCAAGATCTCTCCGACCCTCCACACTGCCAAGAGTCTTACCATTAATATTATATTCTGTGTTCAAATTTGACCTGCAGAAATGAACCTCCTCATCTGTGTTGAACTCCATCTGCCACTTCCCAGTTCTGCATCTGAGGCGAGGAAATAGATTGCTGAGCCTCTGACTAGGATCATTATGTCCTCATTGTCCACGGGAATGGTACCGGAGGATTAGAGGGAGGCGAATGTTATCCCCTTGTTCAAAAAGGGAAGTAGGGATAGTCCGGATAATTATAGACCATTGAGCCTTACATCTGTGGTGGGAAAGCTGTTGGAAAAGATTCACAAATATAGGATTTATTGGCATTTAGAGAATCATGGTCTGATCAGTGACAGTCAGCATGGCTTTCTGAAGGGCAGATCGTGTCTAACAAGCCTGATGGAGTTCTTTTAAGAGTGACCTTAAGAGGTGACGTTAAGAAAGCTTATGGGGTGCTAGCTTTCATAAGTAGAGGGACAGAGTTTAAGAGTCGCGATGTAATGATGCAGCTCTATAAAACTCTGGTTGGGCTACACTTGGAGTACTCTGTCCAGTTCTGGTCACCTCACTATTGGAAGGATGTTGAAGCATTGGAAAGGGTACAGTGGAGATTTAGCAGAATGCTGCCTGATTTAGAGAGTATGGATTATGATCAGAGATGAAGGGAGCTAGGGCTTTACTCTCTGGAGAGAAGGAGGATGAGAGGAGAAATGATAGAGGTATAGTTGATATTAAGGGGAACAGATAGAGTGGACAACCAGCGCCTCTTCGCCAGGGCATCACCGCTCAATACAAGCGGACATAGCTTTAAGGTAAGGGCGTGGAAGTTCAAGGGGGATATTAGAGGCAGATTTTATACTCAGAGTGGTTGGTGCGTGGAATGCACTGCCCGAGTCAGTGGTGGAGGCAGATACACTAGTGAAGTTTAAGAGACGACGAGACAGGTATCTGGAGGAATTTAAGCTTAGGGAGGCAGAGTTTAAGGGTCGGCACAACATTGTGGGCCGAAGGGCCTGTACTGTGTTGTATTGTTCTATGTTCTATCTATTTCTCGCTGGAATCTCTCTTTTAATTTATTTTTTTATTGAAGGCACGACACAGTACAGAAAACGTAATGCATTACATTTTCCTCCGTTTTGCTTTTATACCTTACCCCGAAACAACACCAAAACGTCATCAGTGGGGCCTTCTGGGAGTAGTAGTCATTGGTCCTCGCTCGCTCCCTGTCAAAGCATGTTTCGTCAGCCACCACAGACGTCACCGAAACAGACCCACCGAGGCGCGAATGGGAATCACACCCGTCCTTGTGGGCGCCGAGGCCGCTGACACCGACAGAAGCGAATCGCTGAGCTCCGCCATGGCGATGGAGCGGAAGAGAAGGGGCAGATCATGGGCCGATTTCCTCCAGCCTATCGTAGCTCAGACTTAACACTGACCCCTGCTATCATTGGCTGCCGGGCCTGTCGCGCAAATGGGAATTCAGAGGGTGATTAGTTTATGTGAACGTCAGACAGCCTTCCTGTCTTTATGAGTTTGGATTTGAATTTATAACAGGACAGGAAGCAAATTGGGAGAAATGTGAGTTTTTATGTGATGGTGCATCAGTCTCCGAGTTACATTATTAACAATAAAAGGGCAAAGTAAGTAGCCGATTTACTGGAGGTTATACGGAGATAATATTGGAAGGGATATCAAACTTGGAATTGTTTGGGATATGATCTAGAAAGTGGGGTGATTTGTGGGGATCATAATATTCCAGTGTTGATTAATGCGGGCAAAATGATTGTTACTGAAACAGGAAAGTTTGTGTTACTGGCTGGGTCATTTGCTGAGATTCATAATCAGGGTAATTTAAGTGTAGAAGTTAAACAATGTAGGGATATGTTTTTCAGTGAATACTCTGAAGTGCTGGAAGTCAGCTGTAGCAATGACAGTATCACTGATGGAGAGATTTCTTTGTATGAATTTAAGAAGTCTATTAATAATGCAGGTCAAGTGTCCCCAGGAAAGAGTGATATTTGAAATTGTAGTTGTATATAATTCTCTTTTGTGAAAATATTAAATGTTTGAGTTGTGCATCTACTTTCCTCATGGAAAATGGAAATAGTAGTGCCTATTTATAACCTGGCAGATCCCCATTTGATTCTTCTTGTTATGGGCTGAAATTGTGAATGTCTCATTTATGTAAACTGATGGAATGTATGGTAATCAAACGCTTGAGTTATATTTTGGAAAGAGTGGTGATAAAGTGTTTTATCAGAGTGGATTTCGGAAGGGTGAAATGACATTAGATTCAGTTTTAGGTTTGGAAGATGATATTCGGAAAGCACAATTAAATAAAGATGTTGTAATAGCAGTATTTCTTGATACTGAAAAGGGAAATGATATGGAAGGAAGGACTTTTGGTTAAATTATGGAAATTAGGAGTGAGGGGAGATTGTATAATTTTTCGGAGTTTTTTAAATTTGGACCGACTGTGCAAGTACCGGTCGGCATGTTATGTTTGTGTTTCTATGAGATAGAGAATGGGATCCCACAGGACAGTATTTGTAGCCCTTCATTATTAATATTATGATTAATGATATTTTCTCTGAGATGGGAAAATGGGATACCCTGGGTAAATCACAATATACAGATGATTTAGCTTTATAGATTATAGGTATTAATTGCAATTTACAATTAATAGGTCAAACAGTGGGCAAATTGATGTGGATTTTAAGCTTTCAGTCATTAAAACACATTACATGGTTTACAAACAGCATTAATAGACTTGCACTTGATTTTATATTATATGATTAATATCTTGAAGAAGTGTCAGTGGTAAGATTTCTCAGTATGTGGATGGATAATAAGCTGACATGGAAGCACCTATCAGTAAAATAATTGATAAATGTAAAGGAGCTTTAAATCTCCTCAGACATATATGTGGGTATTCTTTGATGCAACATGAAAATCTTTGTTGACCAATTATATTTGTTTAATTTGATCTGTTCTTGATTATGTCTGTGTGGCTAATGGATCAGCTCCATCTTCAAATTAAAAATGTTTGTATTACAGACTTTAAGATTGTTTGTATTACAGACTTTAAGATTGTTTTCTGATGCAGTAATGTCGTCTCCTGTTTTGGCTTTACTGATTGCAATGGGACAATTGCCCTTAAAGTAACAGAGGTTCAAGTTGATGTCAACATACTGGATTAATTTGCGGGGGCAAGGAAATGATCATCCTGTTAAAGGTGTGCTAGAGGACGGTTGGGGACATCACAAGAAAAGTGTTTTTTGTTTTGAGTGGCTGGGTTCTTATCACGCTGGGAATATGAGTGTATTTTATGGTACAATATGTCCTACTGTAGCTTTCTCTGTATCCCCACCTTGTTTTTTCCAATGACTTCAGTTGATCTTAGGTTACATGATTCAATTCACTTCTGCATGAGAGTCCGTTGTTTCATCAGTATATTAATGAAAGTTATTATCATACAGTAACCATTTTTACAGATGAACCAAAAGATAATTTAACTTGGGATGTTGGTGTGGCTGTTTTTGTGTGCCTGAATTGCAGGTAATGATAAAGAAATGACTTATAGTCATTTATCAGCATAGAAAGCAGAATTCTTTGCGAACAGGTTATGCTTACAGTGGGTGGAGGAAATTGGTCCTTATAATTTGCTCAGAATACATTTCGGTTTTGATGACTTTTAAACAGTTCATTCTGGCAGTAGGTCAGATTGACTGTTGGAAACTTGTCAAACGGTACTTCATATATAAAGTTTGATCTATATGTCTGCACATTATGGGCCCTGCACATCACACTGTTGAGGGAAATGATGGGGTTGACTGTTCAGCAACAAAAGCTGTTAAATGTTAAGCTGTGGATATAGACCTTCCACTTAGCAAATTAGAAGCTAAAGGGTTGGTAGTGTTAAGAATTAGGGGCTTATGGCAAGACGTAGGATAATGGACATAAGGACAGACACCTTTACAGAATACATAAACCTGTTGGGTTTATAGAAGAAGGACTTAAAACAAGGGAAGGAATGATATTGACATGACATAGAAATGTCCACACTATGCTTAATTATGCCTTGTATCTAATTGGAACACTTCATTCTGTGTCGTGTACATTTTGTCATTATGAAACTATCGAAACACATACTATCTCAATGTGAAGCGTATAAGGCTGAAGAAAAATCAAATGCAGTCTTCAGTACAATCTTTGCGAGGGTAGATAGTTTTCAGATAAAAACTTTATTACATTATCGGACTGACTTTAAATTAATTCACAGTTTGATCTGGAAAAGGCATGTAATAATTGTGTTAAACCTAAGGAAATGGCATATAAGGTAGCAAAGGTGAGTGGGATGTTGGATTATTGGGATGCTCTTAAAATCCAACAAAAGGCAACGAAAAAAGCCATAAGAATGGTCAAGACGAAACATGAGTGCAAACTGGCCAGTAATATAAATCAGGAGACTAAAAGTTTAGTTTTCAGTTACATGAAGAGTGAAAGGGAGATGAGAGTTGAACTGGACCACTGGAAAATGATGCTGGTGAAGTAGTAATGGGGGACAAAGAAATGGCAGATGAACTTAATGAACAATCTTCACTGTCTTTTCCAGTCAGCACCGCCCCTACTTGTCTCAATTAACCTGTCTCATTACGGGTGAACTTTAGGACCCGGGGGAGCTCAGGACCCGCCACCCACAGCTGCTGCTGAATCCCCGGTGTTTCTGTTCGGTTGACGGATGCAGTGAACGAGTTCAAATTAATCGATTGATAATTCTCATCTCGTGTTTATTTCACTCCATAATCCATAGAACACTACAGCACAGAAAACAGGGCATTTGGCGCTTTTAGTCTGTGCGGAAACTTTATTCCGCTTGCCCCATTGACATGCACCCAGTCCATAACCCTCCAAACCTCTCCCATCCATGTATCCATCCAATTTCTTCTTAAAACGTAAGAGTGAGCCCGCATTTACCATGTCAGATGGCAGCTCGTCCCACACTCCCACCACTCTCTGAGTGAAGAAGTTCCTCCTCATGTTCCCCCTAAACCTTTCCCCTTTCACCCTAAAGCACCTTGTCAAAGGCCTTACTAAAGTTCATGCAGACAACATCCACAGCCTTTCCTTCATCTGCTTTCTTGGTCACCTCCTCGAAAAAGTCTACAAGATTCATTAAACACGATCCACCACGCACAAAGCCATACTGACTATCCTTAATCAGCCCTTGGCTGTCCAAATACTTATATATCCGTTCTCTCAGAACATCTTCCAATAATTTACCTACTACTGATGTCAGGCTCACTGGCCTGTAGTTACCTGGTTTACTATTGGAGCCTTTTTTAAACAACGGAATAACATGAGCTACCCTCCAATCCTCCGGCACTGCACCCGTGGCTAAGGACATTTTAAATATTTCTGTCAGGGCCCCTGCAATTTCTACACTAGTCTCTCTCAAGGTCCGAGAAAATATCAAGTCAGGCCCGGGGGATTTATCTACTTAGTTCTATCATGTATAAACCTTTTTTCATTTCTTTCTATACATGCAGTCCTCGCAAGATCGTTATCCTCCTCCACATCACTATTTGCTCTAACACTCCCTCTGCAAATCTAGTTTAAACCCCCCGAAGCAGCACTTGTAAATCTACCCGCAAGGATGTTAGTCCCCCTCCAGTTCAGGGGCAAACAGTCCCGTCGGAACAAGCCCCACCTTCCCGGGAACAAAGCCCAATTGTCCAGATACATGAAGCCCTCCCTCCTGCACCATCTCCTTAGCCACGTATTTAGCTGCACTCTCCGCACATTTATATTTACAGGGACTTTACTCCTGACGCCGGTCCCGGGACCCGACCCGTTTACAGACCCGGAGCGGAACCGGAGCAGATTCGCAGCCACTGGTTTTCATCCCAGGTCGCGAAGAAAGGATAACATTTCCCCGTGAATTTAATCCCAGTGACGGTGTGGAGATGGGACTTGGTCTCCGCGTTGTAAAATGAAACTGTCCCGGACTCGTAACTGAGATAAACTCCCACCCTCCCGGGGATGGGACCGGCAGGGAGACGGGACTCGGGGGAGATGAGACCATGGAACACGTCATAATCCAGATATAACACGTCACCATACCGCCTGATGATCCAGAATCCGGTCTCCGGACTCAGACTGAACCGTCCCTTCCTCTCCACAGACTCTGCGGCGACTCCTAGACACCAGAACCGATTCCCCGTCACCTCCACCTCCCAGTCATGTCTCCCCGATGTGAATCCCTCCGATCCCAGCACACAAGCCCAGTCAGTGAATCTCTTCCCGGTGTCAGGGAGATCCCTCCGGGTCCAGGTCCATCTCACACCCTTCCGATCTTCAGACACCTCGAGACACGGATTCGCCGTTTCCACATCCAGGGTGACAGAGACTGGGGGGAGAAGCAGAGAATTAGAGAGTCCCCGGGGATCGGGGGGAGTCTCGGGCAGCGCGGCCCCGGGGATCGGGGAGGGGGGTGGACTCGGGGACCACGGCCCTGGTGATCGGGGGGAGACTCGTGCAGCGGGGCCCCGGGGGTCGGGGGGAGGTTTGACCCGACGAAAGCGGGTGGACAACTAATGTCTCCCCAAGGGGAGAGGGGAAACATCATCCCTCACTCCTGCCTGTTGACCCCTGAAAGAATTTTGAGTTACCATGAGATCTCTCATTCTTCGAAACTGGGAACAGAGAACATAGAGCAGTACAGCACAGGATCAGGCCTGTCATACAATGTTCACATTCATTTGTGAGTGTGAAGTGGGGCAATGTGATGATTTGAGACAGTAAAGGAGGTGATAATGGGAACCAGTAGTGGAGAGATGAATGGCAGATTGAAACAGGAGGGGGAGGGGTGGAAAGCCCGTGGGTGAACTGTGTGTGTAGATGTAATGAGAAGCTAGAGGGGGCAAAGATGGCAGATGAGAATGACTTTGTGCAATTTCACAAAACCCCATTCTCCGCAGCCCCTCATTAGGACACAGGATGAATTTGCAGGAACCCTTAAGCAACAGAGGTCCTGATGAAGTGTTTCAGTCTGAACCGTGGACTGTTTACTCTTTTCCATAGAAACTTCCCGGCCTGCTGTTCCCCCAACAATTTGTGTGTGTTACTCTGCTTTAAATACACTCATTTATTTGGCCTCCACAGTTGCCTGTGGCAGATTTACTATCCTGTGGATAAAATAATTCCTCCTCATCTCTGTCCTAAATGGACATCCCTATAGTCGGAGGCTGTGCTTACCGTTCTCGACCCACCCACATCCTCCCAACATCAACTCTCTCCAGACAGGTGTCAGAGAGATCTAGCGAGACCCTTCATCAGGACCTGTGTAGCTTGGATTACCAGCATCTGCAGATTTTCTCCTGTTTGATTTTTAAAGCAGATGTTAATAAGAAAACTTCTTGATCAGTCAGAGGCTCAAAAGTTACGGGGAGGAGGCAGGAGAATAGGGTTGAGAGGGATAATAAATCAGCTATTCTTCTAAACTCCCATGAGTACAGGCCCAGAACCATCAAACACTCCTCATATGTTAACTCCTTCATTCCCAGAATCATTCTTGTGAATCTTCTGGACCCCTCCAATGCCAGTACATGTTTTCCAATAGAAGGGACCCGAAACTGCTCACAATACTCCAAGTGTGGTCTGACCAATACCTTATAAAACCTCAGCATTACATCCTTGTTCTTGTACTCTAATCCTCTCGAAATGAAGGCAAACATTGAGTTTGCCAATCTTACCACTGACACAAACTGCAAGTCAACCTTCAGGGAATCCTGCACAAGGACACCCATGTCCCTTTGCACCTCTGATTTTTGAATTTCGCCCTGTTTACAGAATTGTCTATGCGTTTTATTCCTTCGACCAAAGTCGTACCTGGCTAAGTTTGTACCTGCCAAACTCTACCTGCGCTACAAGATCCTTATTACGTTTACTGGTGCATTCAAATAAGACCATAAGACAAAGCAGCAGAAGCCGTCCCTTCGAATCTGCTCCGCCATTTCATCAGGATCTGATCCATTCTCCCATTTAGTATCTTCTTTGATATTATTTGCTAGCTTTCTTTCATAGTTCATCTTTTCCCTCTTAATGGCCTTCTTAGATTCATTTTGTAAGCTTTTAAAAACTTCCCAATCCTCTGTCTTCCCACTAATTTTTATTTCCTTGAATGCCCTCTCCTTTGCTTTTACTTTAGCTTTCACTTCTCTTGTTAGCCATGGTCGCATCCTTTTTCCATTCGAAAATTTCTTCTTTTTTGGAATATATCTGTGTTGCACCTTCCTCACTTCTCGCATAAACTCCAGCCACTGCTGCGCTGCCGTCCTCCCGCTAGTGTCCCTTTCCAGTCAAATTTGGCCAGTTCCTCTCTCGTGCCACTGTAATTTCCTTTACTCCACTGCAATACCGACACATCGGATTTCGGCTTCTCTTAGTCAGATTTCACAGTGAACTCAATCATGTTACGATTACTGCCTCCTAACGGTTCCTTCACCTCAATCTCTGTAATCACCTCTGTGTCATTACACAATATCCAGTCCAGTACCTCTGATCCCCTAGTGGGCTCAACAACAAGCTGTTCTGAAAAGCCATCTCGTAGACATTCTACAAATTCTCTCTCTTGAGATCCAGTGTCGACCTGATTTTCCCAATCCACTCGCATGTTAAAATCCACCACAATTATCATAACACTGCCCTTCTGGCAAGCCTTTTCTATTTCCTGTTGTAATTTGTAGTCCACCTCACTGCAGCTGTTAGGAGGCCTGTATATAACCGACATCAGGTCCTTTTACCCCTGCGATTTCTTAGCTCAACCCAGAAAGATTCTTCCGATCCTATGTCACCTCTTTCCAATGATTTAATATAATTTCTTACCAATAAAGCCACGCCACCCCCTCTGCCTACCTGCCTATCCTTCCGATACACCGTGTATCCTTGGACGTTCAGCTCTCAGAGACATGCATCCTTTAGCCACGTCTCAGCGATGGCCACAAAATTATACCTGCCAATCTGTAGCTGTACGACAAGATCATCCACCTTATTCTTTATGCTGTGTGTATTTAAGTATAACACCTTAAGTCCAGTATTTGGTACTTTGATTGCACTGCAACTCACCCCAGTGGCTGCAAATTTGCCCCATCACCTGCCTGTCCTTCCTGACATCTTTACTGTTCACTATCTTAGATTTATTTCTGTTTTCCCCCTCCTCCACTCTATCATTCAGATTTACCATCCCCCTGCCAAATTAGTTTAAACCCTCCCTAACAGCTCTATTAAACATTCCCGCTGTGGTTCAGGTGTAACCCGTCCTTTTCGAACAGGTAATACTTCCCCCTAAAGAGATCCCAATGATCAAAGGATCTGAAGCCCTGCCCCCTGCACCAGTCTCTCAGCCACGCATTCATCTGCCTGATCCTACTATTCTTGCCCTCGCTAGCACGTGGCACAGGTAGCAATCCTGAGATTACTACCCTGGAGGTCCTGCTTCTCAGCTTCATTCCTAACTCCCGGAAATCTCTCTTCAGGACCTCCTCCCTTTTCCTCTCTATGTCATTGGTACCAACATGTACCAAGACAGCTGGCTGCTCGCCCTCTCCCTTCAGAATATTCTGAACCCGATCCGAGACATCCCGTACCCTGGCACCTGGGAGGCAACACACCATGCGGGTATCTCTACCAGGCTCACAGAATATCCTGTCTGTTCCCCTGACTATGGAATCCCCTATGACTACTGCATTCCTCTTCCCCTCCTTCCCTCCTGCACAATAGCACCAGGCTCAGTGCCAGAGACCCGGTCACCGTGGCCGTCCCCTGTCAGGTCATCCCCCTCAACAGCACCCGAAACGATATACTTGTAGGCTGAGGGGGGCATCCACAGGGGTGCTCTCCACTATCCGGGCATTTCCCTTCCCTCTCCTGACAGTCACCCAGTTTTCTGACCCCTGTAGCCTAGGGATGACTACCTCCCTGTAGCTCCTGTCTATCACCTCTTCATTTTCTCTAATAAGCAGTAGGTCATCAAGCTGCAGCTCCAGATCACTAACACGGTCTCGGAGGAGCTGAATCTCGGTTCACCTGACGCAGATGTGGCTATCAGGGAGGCTGGAGGTCTCCCGGGATTCCCACATCTGACACCCTGAACAAAGCACTAACCCTGCAGACATGCTACCTAATTCTACAGGAATGAAACAAAGAAAGATAGGTCTACTCACCCACTTACTTCGCCAAACACACGGACTTTTTAAACCGTTAGCTAATCTGCCCTGCTGTTCCCCCGTCCGTCCGGGCCGATTTGCCAAGGGGAGAAAAAGAGTCCGCGCCTCGCTCTCGCCTCTTCCAGTTACCGTCTAAGTCCATTGAGCCAAAGCCCTACACTCTGCTGCCACCCACTCCGCTGCCCGCTGTATAGGGTGGTCATCTTTTTAAACTCCCCGCGCTGTCCTGCACAGTCTCGCTGTTCTTGTACGCGAAGTTTTTTTTTAAAAACTGCCTTCCTTCAGAATTTAGCTCCCACGCCGCCCTTCTTTTCCCAATCCAAAAAAAAACACCTTCAGTCGTGTATTCATCAGCCTATTCCACACTGTCCACATGAAATTCAGCAAGGCCTTTGATGTCGATGATAGACCACACTTGGAGCATTGTCTGCATTTCCGGTTCCCGAATATGGGGAGGATGTCATTACACTGGACAGGAGGCTTCAGGAGGATGTTACCAGGACTGGGGGCTTGGGTTAAAAGCAGAGAGTGGATAAGATTGGGCTATTCAGCTGTAGTGTAGGATGTTCAGGTATGACCCCTTATCAAGGTAAGTAATTCATAAGGAGCCTCAGATTGAAAGTGACGCGGGAATTTTTTCTGAGTGGTCTATCGGGTAACATTCTCATACAAAGGGAGGTTGATAAATGGAATTTGCCCACAGACGCTGTAGAAACAGGTAAAACTAAAATATTTTAAAATAAATTTGGGCAGGTACACAGATGGGAAATGGTTAGAGGGATGGGGGGGCAAACACACACAAATGGGCCATGCTCAAGAAGACATCTTAGTCTTGCAGATTGATGAACTGGGCCGTGAGTTCAACATCCATCAAACCCTCCCAGATCATCCTCCTGAGGAATCTCACCCCGGAGTCTGTCTGTGAAGTGTTGATGTGACGTCACGTCGGAGGGCAGCTCAGTGTCACAGAACAGACAGACAGGGTAAGGACCGCAGGTATCAATCCTAAATAGAAATTTGTGCCTATTTCTGTGGCCATGTGTCACACTCTGACAGTGTATCGTGTGTGTGCATTGTAGTAAATATCCGTGTGGTGTGTATACACATTGAAGGAGAGTATGCACATTGTAGAATTTGTATGTTACGGTGTGTCATCACATGTCTGGTGTGTGTTGACAATGTGTCACACGTGATTGTGTTATTTAAATGAATGACTGTCTCTGAAGAGATTGGTTTCTAGGTTACTGAGGGAAATAACAACGTACATTGCTGAGACTCTGACTACAATCTGCTAGTCCTTCCTGTGTATGTGTGAGAGGGAGCTTTGCCAGGCCGGTTATGCTGTGTGTGCTTCTCCCGAGATGAAATCTTGACCCATGTCAATGCTTGTTGGTGTGTCCGGGCTCATTCTCACAATGCTTCAGTGTAGTGGTCTGATAACCATAAGACATAGGAGCAGAATTAGGCCATTTTCCTATCGAGTCTGCTCCGCCATTCAATCATGGCTGATCCTATCTTTCCCTCCTCAGCCCCACTCCCTGGCCTTCTCCCCATAACCTTTGATGCTGTGTCCAATCTAGAATCTATCAAGCTCTGCCTTAAATACACACAACAAGTTCCACAAATTCACAGCCACTGGCTCAAACCTTCTGCAATGCCAGCACTTCTTTTCTTAGATGACGAGCCCAAAACTGTTCACAATACTCAAGGTGAGGCTTCGCCAGTGCCTTATAAAGCTTCAGCATCACATCCCTGCTCTTGGATTGAATGTTATTCGAAACCCCTTGAATTGAATGCTAACATTGGATTTGTCTTTCTCAACACTGACTCTACCTGCAAGTTAAACTTTAGTGTGTTCTGCAGAATGACTACTATGTCCATTTTCCACTCAGCTTTTTGGGTTTTCTCCCCATCTGAAAAAAAAAAATCTGCACATTATTTCGACGACCACAGTGCATGGCCATGCATTTTCCAACATTGTATATCACTTGGCACTTCCCTTCCCATTCTCCTCATCCAAGTCCTTGTCCAGCCTAACTGTTTCCTCAACACTACCGGCCCCTCCACCAATCTTCGTATCATCTGCAAACTTGGAAACAAAGCCATCTACTCTAGGACAAGAGGGTATGACTTCAGGATTGAAGGACGTCCTTTCAGAACTGCGATGCGGAGAAACTACTTTAGTCAGTGTGTGGAAAATCTGTGGAATTTGTTGCCACAAGTGGCTGTTAAGGCCAAGTCATATTTAAGACAGAGATAGATAGGTTCTTGATTAGCCAGGGCATCAAATGGTATGGGATGAAAGCAGGGGAGTGGGGATGACTGAGGAATCGGACCTGCCCACGACTGTCTGGACTGAATTTCTGCTCCTATATCTTATGGTTTATTCCATCAGCTAAATCTTGATATACAGCGTAAAATGAAGGTGTCCTAACAATGACCCCTGTGGAACACGAGTCACTGGCAGCCAACCAGAAAAGGATCCCTTTACTCTCATTCGCTGTTTCCTACCAATCAGCCAATGTTCTAACCATGCCTGTAACTTTTCTGTAATACCCTGGCCTCTTAACCCGGTTACCACCTTAATGTGTGGCACCTTGTCAAAGGCCTTCCGAGATTCCAAAACATACAACATCCACTGCATCCCCTTTATCTATCCTGCTTGTAATCTCCTCAAAGAATCCCAACAGGTTTGTCAGGCAGGATATTCCCTTAACGAAGCCATGCTGACTTGCCCTGTCTTGTCCAGTGTCACCAAGTATTCCATATCCTCATACTTAACAACTGATCTCCAATTTCTTCCCAACCACAGGGGTGAGGCTAACTGGTCAATCATTTCCTCTCTGCTGCCTTCCTCCTTACGTAAAGAGTTAAGTGACATTTGCCATTTTCCAGTCCTCTGGCACCATGCCAGGGTCCAGTGATTTTTGAAAGATCATTTGAAATGCCTCCAAAATGTCTACTGCAACCTCTTTCAGAATACTAGGGTGCAGTTCATCTGGTCTGGGTGACTTGTGTACCTTTAGATCTTTCAGCTTTTTGAGCACCTTCTCCCTTGTAACAGTAACTACCCTCACTTCCCTTCCCTCGCACTCTTCAACACCGGGTTCAGAGCTAGTGTCTTCCGCGGTGAAGACTGGTGCAAAATATTTGGTTTGTTTGCCATCTCTTTATCCCGCGTTATTATGTATCCGGCCTCATCTTCTAGCGGTCCTATATCCACTCTCATCTCTGTTTTATTTTTTTTTACAGTACTTGAAAAACAATTTGATATTGTTTGCTAATTTGTTTTACAAAGACAGGTGTGTAAAAAGGGTCTGAAGGATCATTGGAGACCAGAGTCACCCCAACCACAAACTGTACCAGTTGCTGCCATCTGGGATACGGTACCACAGATTAAAAGCCAGGAGCAACAGGCTCCGGGACAGCTTCTTCAACCAGGCCATCAGACTGCTTAACTCATGTGGACACAACTGTATTTCTGTGTTATATGAACCAGCCTGTTGTACAAATTACTATAAATTGCACATTGCACATTTAGGTGGAGACATAATGTAAAGATTTTTAATCCTCATGTATATGAAGATGTAATAAAGTCAATTCAATTCAAATCAATTTATTGTTTATTTTCATTGTTTATTTTTCCCCTCCCAATCATTCTTTTAGTTCCTCTCTGTAGATATTTAAAAGCTTTCCAATCCTCTGTCTTCCTACTAATTTTTGTTTAGTTCCTCTCTTTTGCCTTTACATTAACTTGTCTTCCCTTGTCAGCCACGGTTTTACTATTTTGCCATTAGAGTATTTATTTATTTTTGGAATACATCTGTCCTTCACCTTCCTCATTTCCCCAGAAACTGACACCATTTCTGCTCTGCTCTCATCCCTGACAGTATTTCCTTCCAATTTGCTTTGGCCAACTCCTCTCTCAGACCACTGTAATTTCTTTTACTCCTCTGAAATACTCCAATGTCAGACTTTACTTTCTCCTTATCAAATTTCAAATTGAACTCAGTCATGTTGTGAGCACTGCTTCCTTAGGGTTCTTTTAACTACTCACCTCTGGTTCAATACATAACACCCAATCCAGTAGAGCTGTTCCCCGAGTAGGCTCAACGACAAACTGCTGTAGAAAGCCATCACATTGCATTCAACAAACTCACTCTCTTGAGATCCTTTACCAACCTGATTTTCCAAAGTTCTCTGCATGTTGAAATCTCCCATGATTATCATAACATTGTCCTTTTCATCAGCCTTTTCTATTTCCAGCTGTAATCTGTGGGCCACAACCCACTGACTGTTGGGAGACCTGTATATGACTGCTCACAGTCTCATTTTTACGTTTGCCAGTTCCTTACCTCAACCCACAACATTCAACATCTTCCAGTCCTATGTCACATCTTGCTGCTGATTTACCAGCAGAGCCACACCACCCCATCAGCCTTCCTTCCTTCCTCCGATACATTGTGTAACCTTGGACATTCAGCTCCCAACTACAACCATCCTTCAGCCACGATTCCGTGATGGCCACAACATCATACCTGACAATCGGTAATAGTGCAACAAGATCATCCACCTTATTTCTCATACTCCATGCATTGAGATATAACACTTTGTGTACTGTATCTGCTACCCTTTTTAATTCTGCATCACGAATGCACTGATACTCACCCTGCTGGCTGCAATTTTGTCCTCTCATCTGTCCGCCCTATCTGACAGTCTGACTGCACGCTATCTTTGTATTTTTACCATCAGTCCTATCCCTTCACTCCAGTTCCAACCCACCCCCCCACCACCAAATTAGTTTAAATCCTACCCAACAGCTTTATGAAACCTCTCTCACCGAGAATATTGTTCTCCCTCGGGTCGAGGTGCGACCCATCCCTTTTGAGCAGGTCATTCCTCCACCAGAAGACATCCCAATGATCCAAGAACCTGAATCCCTGTCCCCAGCACCATCTTCTCAGCCATGTTTATCTGTCAAATTATCCTGTTTCTACCCTCCCCAGTACGTGGCACAGGCAGCAATCCAGAAATTACAACCCTGGAGGTGCTGCTTCTGAGCTTTCTACCAAGCTAGCCAGATTCTTTGCAGGACCTCTTTGTTTTTACTTCCTATGTAATTGGTCCCAAAATGCAACGTTATCTGGTTGTTTTCCCTCCCTCTCTAAATGCTGCAGACACGATCGGAGACATCCCTGACCTCGGCACCTAGGAGGCAACATACCATTCGGGTGCCCCATTCACGTCCATACATTCTCCTGTCTGTCTCCTGACAATTGAGTCCCCTGTCACTACTGCTCCCCTCTTCTCCCTCTAACAACAGTGAAAGTTGTGGTTCCAGAAGGGGGAAGACCTGTGTCAGTCAGAGTCTGCACTCACAGGGCACATGAAGGACTTGTGTATTTTCCTGACAATCCCCGTCACCACACTGATACCCGCTTTTATTCCCTACAATATCATCAAGTCAGTATTAAATTCCCAGCTTCTGTGGTAGATTCAAATTCATGTCTTGGCGTGTTGGTGCAGTGTGCCTGGGATCAGGACACAGTAGTTCATCTGCCAGTCCCGTGTATTGGTTGTATTGTGGCCCTGTGCTGGTGTGTTCAGGGATCTGACATCTCCAGCTGACCATGTGACAGTGATGCCTCCCAGTTAGTGGGGTTGATGTGGAATAAACTTCAGTTCCCCTTCAGTCCATTATCACAGCCAATCCTTGCTTCAGCTTATAAATTAATTGTGTCTCATAAACAAGGAAAACTGAATCTTTGCAAGTATTACCTCGGTTAATGGCATCAAGTGTTTCTCTCAGCACTGTGTTCAACAAATAGAAGCAATCGAATTTTTCAACCGGTAGGGCCTCATCTGTCACTGACAATTCCTGGACATTGTCACTGATTCTGTAAATATTAAACTGCTGGTGATAAACTGGAATTTTGAAGTATTTTACAAATCCATACAGGTTTTCAGTAAAGAGCATGTCCTACCTCCTGTTTCGATTAGCTTCCTCCTGAAATAAATAAAAGCACAAATCTGATTAGACTTGGACTTAATGTCCACATCCTGAATTTCATCCAAATCATTACAAGGTGTTGAAAATTCCCACTCCCGCAATCACTCACACACACCAGCAATACAGAACCACGGGGTAAATTACAGAGAAAGTTGCTGAAAGTTAGACCATTACTGAGAGGATGGAACTGACAGGAAAGACAGGACAGGCTGTGCATTACCATCTGGATAAGACATCAGAATGATAAAATGGAACAATTTAAGTTTAGTGATGGAGTTGCTTGCGCGAAGGTGGAAAAAGTACTTCATTATGGCGAACACGAAAGGACACAGGTGCTTGGAAGTAGTACGGAGGAGATGTCAGGTAAGTGTTTTGGAATGGGTGGAATGGGCTGCCGGCAACGAAGGTGGAGGCGGATGCAATAGGGTCTTTCACAAGACTCCTACACAGGTACATGGAGCTTGGAAAAATGGAGAGCTATGACTAACTCGAGGTAATTTCTAAAGTCAGTAGATGTTCGGCACAGCATTGTGGGCCAAAGAGACTGTATTGTGCTGCAGGTTTTCTTTGTTTCTATGTTTCTATTTATGGGGAGACCTTCAGTCAAAGATAAAATGCCAGGTGGTTCTTAATAAATCCCACAAGAAATTTAGTAAAGTGGATGTGGAACTCAGTGCCACAGGAGTGGTTGAAGTGGAACAGCAGAGATTGAATGTAATGGGGAGGCTGGATAAACACGTGAGGGACCAGGGAAATTGATAGAAGATGGACCTAATGACCTGCTCATGACAGAAAATGGGACACATTCCCATGTAAAACTTATCCAAAAAAGTAGAGACAGTGAAAGTTTCCGTAATCTGACGACTGAAGGGCCTGTATTGTGCTGTAAGTTTTCAATGTTTATATTTCTACGTTTCTAATGTGAAACATAAACGAAAAATTAAAGAAACATGGAAAGTTTCCCTAATCTGACGGAAACCGGATATGGAGGATAAGTCTGATGTGTGGGTCAAATTCTTTGTTCTCACTGATCGACAAAGAGATCCTCACACCCACCGCACCAGACACACTCACAGCCTGTGATTGGAACTGGGTGTTAATGAGAGTGTTAGAGGATATTAATGTGGTAATTAAGGACACAATCAGCAGCTCTGTGTTATGATCAGAGTAAATCATTTCAGAGAAGATTGCATTCTGTCCTGGGATGTACAGAAGTTGTGGAAGTCCAGTTTTGGGACAACAACAACCCTGAATAGTTGCATCAATTGTCTGGTGAGAAACAGTTTACTGCTATTTGTAAATGCTGTGTGTAAGAGCAACACGTCTGTTTTCTGTCTACATTGTATTCTGAGTTACGTGTTTATTACGAAAACCAGTCAGGTGAGTGGGGACATGGTAAAAGCGAAGGGAATAAGTTATGTATGCGTACTTTGTTCTGGGCTGTTTCGAGCCTGGGACTGGCAGATGTCATATCTTTTGTTGACAGATTAATTGCAATTTAATTTATGATTAATTATGCAGAAAATTCATCGCTTAGATATTGTATGTTGCTGATAAAGGATCAAATATCTGTCTCCGACTTTTTAGAATGTCATTCGCGGAGTGATTGGAGGTTCGTCATGCAAGGAGAACACTCTGTGTGAGGACACCAGCAGCGGTAATTGATTTGGTAGAATTGGCCGCTGTGCTGTGTTTATTTCAAATATACCACTGTTCATTTAGTTCAATTTGACAGAAATAAATTGAAATGTAATCCCTCACCTTGAGAAATATCACACCATCTTTCTGATCCATCTGTTCCTTTAACTTTGAGATTTCCTCCTGAATAATCCTTATATTCTCTTGAATCTTAAGAAGATTTTTCTCCATTGGATTTAGAATCCTCGACTCTTCTTCCCTGAGATCCCTGAGTAAGCTCTGCTCTTTCTCAGTGATAATCTGGCGCAGTTCAGCAAACTGGGTTGTGATGTGGGACTGAACGCTGTGTGACTGTTCCTGTCGAATGAAAGGTGAAGATTAGTTTACTGCATTGCTGTGTTGTATTTCCTTTTGACATTAAGGTCCATTGGGGTCCATACTACTTCTGAGACATTCCCATCAACCCCATTCCCTCAAGTTTTCCTGAAACCTATTGTCCCTCATTGGCCCATTAACTCCCACCTGATTCAAACACACTCTCCCCCACCATTTAACCAGCATGTTCTTGGGATGTGTCTAAAACCGTCATGGCCCCAGGGAGAGCATGCAAAATCCACACAGACAGCAGCAGAGGTCAGGATCGGACCCAGGTCACTGGAGCTGCGATACTCGGCTATTCTGCATTAAATGGAGCAAAACTCAACAGTAATATCAGAAATTCCGCTCAGGAAGCCTCACCCGAACTCCGGAAATCTTCTCTTTCTGTTGCTGCTCCTTTTCCTGGAAGTCTGATTTCTTTTTTGTGAGAGAGTCTAAGGAAGATTTTAGCTGATCCTGGAAGTCAGAGAGTGAAGGAAATAGAAACAAAGATGCATCAAAAGAAACAGATGATCAAACCTAATTATCAAAACAAAATGCCGGAGGAACTCAGTGAGTCAGGCAGCATCTATTCAGGGGAAATAAACAGTCGGTGTTTCGGGATGAGGACTGGGAATGTTGGAACCCATATCTCAAACTGGATGTGTTGTCTTTTGAGAGAGTCCAGAGGAGATTCACGATGATGATTCTGGGATTAGGGGAGGGAGGTTAACATATGAGGAGCGTCTTGGCAACTTTGGGCCTGTAATCACTGGAAATTAGCGGAATGCGGGGGGGTGGGGGGGGGGGATGGGGTGCGGTTGGGAATCTCTTTGAAACCTACTGAATGTTGAAAATGCCAGATAGCGTGGATATGGACTGGATGTTTTCTGTGGCACAACTGAAAGGCACAACATCAAAGTTGAGAGGCAAACCTTTACGACAGGTAAGGGGGATTATTGTTGCCAAGGAGTAGTGAATGCTGGAATGCTGAGCCACAGACTGCAGTGGAGGCCGTGTCCATGGGTATATTTATGGCAGAAGGTCTTGATTGGTCAGGGCATCAAAAGATATATTGAGAAAGCAGGTGCATGGGGTTGAGTATGGGGTTAAATTTCATAGATGTCTCCAGGTGCACAGCCGAAGACCCGGACGGTACAAGGTGAGCTGAAAATTACAGATGGTTACATGTCCTCCAGCCACAGCAACAAAAAATGTCTCCCATGTTTAGACAGTCTCTAATCATATCACGAAAGACAGGTATTCAGACTCTCAGAGTAAAAGAAAGACTTTGAGATTTCCGTTCCATCGCTTACCTTTCAGACGCGTGGGCACTTCAGATAAACCCCGCTCAGTGTCCATGTAGGCGAACTGGCCGTCACCTGTTCAAACAGATTAACCTGCATGAAGTCTGTTCTTTGTAATACTGTAAATTCATTAGCATTTACATCTGTAACACATAGTGTATTGTTCACCGTACCACGTTCCCGTATTTCATTCAATATTCAGCTCAGCTTCGGTAAATGATGGTGTAGTTTCACAAAGGATTCCCACATCACCCACCGGGCTCCGGTGCCCTTCTCCATCACCAGATCCAGGGGGAGTTTGGAAGCGCCCGCTCGGTTTCCCTTCTCCGCGAGCTCAGTCACGCTCTGTAATGAAGAATGGGGAATATATTGAGGAGCGGACGGATGGGTACAAATCTACCCTGAGCATGGACCGTCCCAGCACTTGCTGCTCGACACAGATCGCTAACAGCCATTGAAGTGTTCATAGCGGGAGAAAGAATTTAAAGAAACGAGAGGTGTCAGTCCGGACATTCTGAGCCACGGATTGTGCAGTAATTATCACTTAGCAATGTTTAAGCGGAGCAGACATAGGGTGAGTGAGCCAGAGATAGTGTGGAGAATTGAGGCTTCGTGTCAGAGACGGTCCAGTGAGGCTTTAGCTAGAATTTGGGTAATATTTTAGCTCCCGTTTTTACGGTTTGAACAGTGGGAATGCCAGGCAGGATAGTGGAATGTTCTTCCTACAGGGTGTGGCAAGACAAGGAGAAATCCAGTGTCCCTGACAAGTACAACTGGAAGAAGTGCATCCAACTGCAGCTTATTACAGACTGTGCTAAGGAACTGGAGCTGGAGCTGGATGAAACCGGGATCATTCAGGAGGCTGAGAGGTTGTCTGAAAGGATGTACAGGGCTGGAGCTGTACACAAGGGGCAGGACTCAGGTAAGTGGGTGACTGTCAAGAGGGAGAAATCAGAATCTGTCACTGCAGAGAACCCCTCTATAACAGAACAAATTTTCTGTTTCCGGGTATGACCTAGAAGAGAAAAGCCATGTCGATTATACCTCTGGCACTGAGTTTGGTTGTGTGACTCAGAAGGACTGAGAAGAGTGAGCTGCATTAACAGGGCAAATTCTGCGGTTAGGAAAACAGACTGGGGATTCTGTTGACGACAACAAGATTTCTGGATGGTGTGTTGTCAAGCTCGGGGATCTCTCGCATCGAGTCTGAAACTTTCTTAACGTCAGGGTGATTCGTCGGATGACGTAAGAGCAGGAAGTGTAAGGAGCTCCTGCAACGTGTGTTCATGGATGCTAAGCCAAAGGGCAGGACCCCCAGGGTTGTGTTCTCAAGATTGCTATCCGCACCAGGTACTAGTGAGGCCTGAAGTAGGACGATAATACAGTCTAACGTGTGGCTGATGAGATGGTGCATGACTGAGTGCTTCAGATGTTGGGATGATTGGGCTCTCTTCCAAGGAATTTGGGACTTGGACAGACGTGTTGGTTTTGAACTCGAATTGGAGGGGGACTGATACCCATGGGGGAAGGTTTGTTAGCACTGCATAGGGAGTGGGGATGTGTTAAACATGAGCAGGGGAATGAAGAACCGGAGTGGATAATGGAGCGGTTGTGTGGGAAAGTCAGGAAACTAAAGGATGAGCATCGTGAAGCTATTTTTTTTCCGAAATCCGTATTATTTCAATGTAAAGAGTGTTGTAGGAAAGGAAGATGAGCTTCACGCATGGATCAGCATATTGAATTACAGGATGGCGACTATTGATGTGATTTGGTTGGAATTGGTGAGGACTGGCTTTTCAGCATTCCAGGGTTCTGTAGCGTTAGACATGATTCAACAGACCAGGTCGGATTACAGAGGGAGCGGCCGCCTAAGGGAAAATATCACTGCATTGCTCAGACTGGACAGACTGGAGAGCTCATCTATTGAGTCTACATGGGTGAAACTGAGCAATAAGAGAGGAACGACCAGGTTAATGGGAAGACATTGTGCATCACCCAATGGTTACTGGGACTTAGCGGATCAAATTTGCAGAGAGATCACAGACAGTTGCAAGAAACATCGGCTTTTGATGCTAGGTAATGTTAACTGTCCATTTATTGGCTGTGACATCCACATTTTAAAGGGCCGGATGGGATTGTGTACGTCAAATATGTCCAGGGAAGTTTCCATAATCAATACATTGCCGTCGTGCCTGTAAACAGCACATACTGGAATTCTATCAGGGTACAAGATCCGGCAGGTGACAAGCATGTGTGCGGGGATCTGCTGATCAAAATGCCATTAGTTTAAAGATCATTATGGGCAAGGATGTGTCTGGTCCTCGGGTTAAGAATCTCAATTGGAGAAAGGCCAACTTTAGTAGCATCGGAAGGGATCTGACGAAATGGATTGGGACTGGTTGTTTTCTGGTAACAGATGTGCTTGGTAGGTGTGAGGCTTCCAAAACTGATATTTTGAGAGTACAAAGTTTAAATGCATGAATGACCACAAGTACATATTGAATCTTACTGACAGAATAAAAGGCAAGGGTAACATATTCCGGGAACCTAGGTTTTTGAGAGATATTGAGGCCCCGAGCGAATCATAAGTACAGGCTCGAGGGATCAGATGAGGCACTTGATGAGTAAAAGAAATGCAAGAGTTTCTAAAGTAAGAAATCAAGAGGGCTAAAGCACGGCATGAGTTTGCGCTAGCAGACAAGGGAAAGGAGAATACCAAACACTTCATCAAATATATTCAGAACAAAATTGGTCCTCTTGAAGTTCAGAGTGGGCCTTTATGCATGAAGATGGAAAAAAGTGGGGGAAATTTTAAATTAATTTTTTGCATTTATATTTAATCAGGAGGCATACAGAGTAGTTAGAGTGAGGCAAATCAGCAGTGAGATCGCGGACTCTATACAGATTACAGAGGAGGAGATATTTACTGTCTTGAAGCAGGTTAGGGTAGAAACATCCCTGGGGCTTTGCTTCGTACCTCGTTTGAGGATAAACAGAGATTGCAGGTGCTTCAGTAAAGATATTTTAAATGTTTGATCTGGAAGTATTGGAGGATAGGTAATGTTGTTCTGCTACTTGAAAGTCTGTAAGAATAAGCCAGGGAATTACAGGCTGGTGAGACTGACACCAGTGATGGGAAAGTTACCGGCAGGTACTCTAAGGGGCTGAATATGGGCATTTGGATGGGCAAGGATTGATTAGGGATAGTCAACACGGATTTGTGCCTAGTAGATCCCATCTAACCAATCTTATAGGTTCTCGAGGAATTTACCAAGCAAATCATGAAAACATGTTAGTGGATGTTGTCTACAGGGATTTCAGCTAGGCCATTGACGAAGTCCATCATGGGAGCTTTGTCAATACGATTTAAGTCGCTTGGCATTCATGACATGAGAGTCTGCTAGTTTAGATATTGGATTCACGAGAGAAGCTAAGAGTGGCAGCAGAGATTTGCTTCTCTGACTCTATGACTAGAGGTGTGCGGCAGGGATCTTCTTGTTGTCTGTCATATGTATCAACGCTCTGGATGATAATGTGCTAAACTGGGTCAGCAAATCTGGATGACACCAAGGCAGTGACAGCGAGAAAGGTTATCAGAGATTGCAGTGGGACGTGGAACAGATTAGAAATGGTGGAATGTAGATTGGGAGACAGAATTTAATGAAGACACGTGTGAGGTGTTGTACTTTTTGAGGATAAACAACGATAACACTAAGACATTGAGAGGTAGGACATTGAACAGTGCGGTGAAACTGAAGTGTCTGGGAATACAGATCCAAAATCTCTTGAAAGTGTTGTCGAAGTTAGATGGCGTTGTAAAGCCTTTAGGACATGGGTCTTGATAAATCAGAATACTGAATACAGAAGTTGGGATATCATGTCGAAATTGATGTAGCACAGGCTAATTTGAAGCAATTTGTGCACCTACGTCTCGAAAGGATATCAATAAAATTGAACGTGTGCAGAACAAATTTAAAGATTGTTGTCAGGACTTGAGCATCTGAGATCGAGGGAAAGTGTAAATAGGTTAGGAAATTATTCCATGGAGTGTAGGAGAACCAGGAGAGATGTGATATACAAGTTTACTAAATTAGTAAATTTAGTAACTGGAATTAGAGGTCATGGGGTAACGATAACAGGTGAAAGGTAATATAACCATACAACCATATAAGAATTGCAGCACGGAAACAGGACATCTAGACCCTTCTAGTTCGTGCCGAACGCTTACTCTCACCTAGTTTCACTGTCCCGCACTCAGCCCATAACCCTCCATTCCTTGCCTGTCCATATACCTATACAATTTTACTTTAAATGACAATACCGAACCTGCCTGTACCATTTCTACTGGATGCTCATTCCACACAGCGACCACTCTCTGAGTAAAGAAATTCCCCCTCGTGTTACCCTTAAACATTTGCCCCCATCTCACAACTCATGTCCTCTTGTTTGAATCTCCCCTGCCCTCAATGGAAAAAGCCTATCAACCGCAACTCTATCTATCCCCCTCATAATTTAAAATACCTCTATCAAGTCCCCCCTCAACCTTCTACGCTCCAAAGAATAAAGACCTAACTTGTTCAACCTTTCTCTGTAACTTACCTGCTGAAACCCAGGTAACATTCTGGCAAATCTTCTCTGTACTCTCTCTATTTTGTTGACATCTTTCCTACAATTCGGTGACCAGAACTGTACACAATACTCCAAATTTGGTCTTGTACAATTTTAACATTACATACCAACTCCTATACTCAACGCTCTGATTTTAAAAGGCCAATATACCAAAAGCTTTCTTTATCACCCTATCCACGTGAGATTCCACCTTCACTGTGCACCATTATTCCTATATCACTCTGTTCTACTGAATTCTTCAATGCCCTACCATTTACCATGTATATCCTATTTGGATTATTCCTACCAAAATGTAGCACCTCACACTTACCGGCATTAAACTCCATCTGCCATCGTTCAGCCCACTCTTCTAACTGGCCTAAATATCTCTGCAAACTTTGAAAACCTACTTCATTATCTACAACGCCATCTACCTTAGTATCATCTGCATACTTACTAATCCAATTTACCACCCCATCATTCAGATCATTAATGTATATGACAAACAACACTGGACCTAGTACAGTTCCCTGAGGCACACAACTAGTCACCCGCCTCCAACCTGACAAACAGTTATCCACCACTACCCTCTGGCATCTCCCATCCAGGCACTGTTGATTCCATTTTACTACTTCAATATTAATACCTAACGATTGAACCTTCCTAACTAACCATCCGTGCGGAACCTTGTCAAAGACCTTGTCTAAGAATGCTTTACATTAAATTACCCACCACTGACGTCAAACTGACAGGCCTATAATTGCTAGGTTTACTCTAAGAGCCCTTTTTTAAACAATGGAACCACGTGAGCAATACGCCAATCCACCGGCAACATCCCGGTTTCTAATGACATTTGAAATATTTCTGTCAGAGCCCCTGCTAGTGAGTATCCTGTCAGGACATGGAGATTTATCCACTTTTATATTCCTTAAAGGTGCCAGTACTTCCTCCTCTTTAATCGTCACAGTTTCCATAACTTCCCTCTTGTTTCCCTTACCTGACACAATTCAATATCCATCTACTTAGTGAATACTGAAGAAAAGTTCAAAATCTCCCCCATCGCTTTTGGCTCCACACATAGCTGTCCTCTCTGATTCTCTAAGGGACCAATTTTATCCCTCACTATCGTTTTGCTATTAATATAACTGTAGAAACCCTTCGGATTTATTTTCACCTTACTTGCTAAAGCACCCTCGTATCTTCTTTAAGCTTTTCTAATTTCTTTCTTAAGATTCTTCTTACATTCTTTATATTACTCGAGAACCTCATTTACTCTATGCTGCCTATATTTATTCTAGATATATCTCTTTTTCCTAACCAAGTTTCCAACATCCCATGTCTCTCTCAAACGTTGAAACTTTCCTTTCAACCTAAAGGGAACGTAAAGATTCTGTTTCCTAAAAATTTCACCTCTAAGTGACCTCCATTTCTCTATTACATCCTTCTCATAAAACAAACTGTCCCAATCCACTCCTTCTGAATCCTTTCGCATCTCCTCAAAGTTAGCCTTTCTCCAATCAAAAATCTCAACCCTGGTTCCTGTCCTATCCTTCTCCATAATATGAAGGGGAATTTATTCACTCAGAGGTTGCTGAGGGCGTGGAACGCGCTGCCATCGGAATTAGTCAATGTACATTCAATTTGAACATTTACAATCTGTTTGGATAAGTTCATTCAATGGGGGAGCTATGTGCGTCTCCAGACCGGGTTCAGATCAATGTCAATAAGCTGGTAATAGGTCGGTGTGGACGAGATGAGCAGAAGAGTCTGTTGCTGTACTGTAGAGTTTGATGACTATGGGTAGGTCAAACTATGGCAGGGTCGCTGTTTATTGTCCCTGGGGTAATTGCTGGTGAACCCCAGCAGGTATACACTTCTCTGCCGGGCTCTGAGGGAGGTGGGGGGGGGGGGGGTCAGTGTCAGCCTACGGCTGCGAATTGGCAGTGAGGTGCAGACAGCAAATTCAGAACTATTGTGCATGTGTGACAGACCAAAGCCAACTGGTGGTAATGTTGATTAAGAGGTTTGGATTGAAATTGTCAGCTGCCTCACGTGGAGTGTAGTGTTCAGTATGGTGTGTAGCTCTTCACTAAAATTCAATCTGGGTGGCATTAGCTGAAAGCACTCCAGTAGCACAAGGACCATTTGTAATTCTGTCTTAGTTATTCTAATGCTGCACTTCCAGGTGTTAACGGTATATGCTGTAGTTATTACAAACTCAAATTGGAATAGTCACAAGAAACAGAAGGTAACAGAAACATGAGGCAGGTTCGGATATTGATCAAAAAAAGGTCAGTAGTTCAAATGAGAGACGATAATCAGTGTGGCCTGGTCAATTGAAAATCAGGGTGAAAGTAGACTCGAGAAATTAGATGAGAAATAGCTCACTATATATTTGATTTGTGGGAATCCCGTGGGTCATCAGGAGAACACAGATTGGTGAATGGACATTAAGGTCGAACACTGGGAACCTGATGTGATACCAAAAACAGTGGTGTAAAGTGGTCCCATGTCCACTTGCAATATCCGTCAAGTGACATTTTACTAAAGTCACCTGTCAGTCATTGTCTGTATCCTAACCCGTCTAAAAATGAATGTGTTCCGACAATTGGATAGAGGATTGTATTGGTGAAAATAGGTTCAGTGTTTCCGCAGATGTAAACTCTTTTCTTGATGTTAACCCAAGCATTGCAGGATTGTCATAGCCCAGTGGTGCCGTTGTGCCTGTTCTGTCGGTCTGTGATTGATTCAGTAGAATCTACACTGAATCTATGTTCCTTCCACTTACGTGATACTCCCGCTCATTGAAATGATGATCATGTGTTAACATGAAGCCGACTCCCTCCACGCCCTCCTCAATCGCCTGCTCCTGTCGCTCCGTGTGGAATCTCGTCAACCGGAACAGGTGGTGATCCTCACAATTTGACAGGAAGGCGAAGATTGCAGAGTTCAGATCTGTAGTCAGTCACAGAACATAAAATAGTAGAGTGCACCATGCGTATGCCAACACGATGCCGTTTAAATCAATCCCATCTTCAGGAACATGGCCAATGTCCGTCCATTCCCGGCCTCTCAGATGCTGCTGGGTATCTGTTTCCAGTCCCTCCCTCGGCAGCACATTCCAGACATTGATCACTCTCTGTGGAAAACATGCGTCCTAAATCCCCCTTAAACTTTACCCTCTAACCTTAAGCACATTCCCTCTGGGATTTGTGGCGAAACCTGTCTGCACCCTGTCCAGACACTCATATCATTCTCGTGATGTGGTTACCAGATTTGTGCATAAAACTGAATATGTCTCTTAACCAAAGTTCATCCAGTTATAGCCCATCTTTAACAAATACCTCAACTTATCGTTGGCACACTATCAACTGTGTTACCACTTTCAGGGAGCTGCGCATATCCATCACAAGACCCGTCCGTACATCAATCTTATTAACGCTTCCCGTATTCACCGTGCACATCGTTAGGAACTTGACCTCCCAAAGTGTATCTTCTCACATTTGCCCTAATTACCTGTACCTGGTGATTCTCTGTTCATATTTCTACAGTGTTTGTAATTGGATCCAATACTAAGACAACAGTCCCAAATTTAGTGAACTCCGCCAACTCTGTAAATCGACGAATCACTCCAACCATGTAGTTTTACATCATAGTACATTATTGATTTATTTACATCACACACGGCGCATGGTGAAACAGTGAACCTTGCGGACTCTACTGGTCACAGACCTTCAGCCAGAATAATGCTTCTCCAGTCCTGACTCTTTCTTATGTGCCCAAGACAACTCTGAAATCAATGTACAAATTCTCCGATTAAGATGCCTCTAACCGAAACGTCGATAGTTAAATTCTTTCTACAGTACTACCTGACCTGCTGAGTTCCCCCAGATTTTGTGCGTTGCCCTCTCTGCTTATCATTCTGTTTTACTTTAATCCTGTTCGCCAATGTCATTTCAGTAGCCACCACCCCCCCCCCCCCCCCTCACCCCCACCCCTGATTCCCTGTTTAAAATTTCGGTCACAGAAACAGACACCGGAAACTATCCTCACCTCCATTGGGCAACAACCCGAAAATCCGGGGAGAATTCACCATTGCCCTTCCAAAAGAGAAAGCAACATTTGTTTCAACCACTGGCTGTTGAAGGCATATCTCACATCAGGATGTACCAAATACTGACAGAAATTCTGTCTGTTCCCTGGACTGTTACCTTGCTCGCTGCTGTATTCCTGTCTGATGGTAGCGGAGTGATTCGACCATCTCCTTATTAGATACCTGCGCTGGAGCTGGTGAATTGTTCCAGTGCTCGATGTCGCATTATCAGTAGGATCAATGACCCCGTTTGATGGTACTTTCTCTCTGCCCCTTTATCGCTGAAGTTTATTCCTCTGAACTATTGGTGATTTGACCTCACGTGTACCAGAAGGACAGAGCTTTAATGACAATGAGCCCAATGAACATACCTGTGTCCATTCTGACTTTGGTTGAGTGTCGTCCTCTTGTTTGCCGTCCGGGTGGAAGAAAGCTCCGCCTGCTGGCAATGACCTGAAATTACACAAATAAAACAGAGTGAGTCCTTTACTCTGCCCTTCATAATTTAAAGCACTTTTGTAAGGTCATTGCTCACTCTCCTACATACCAGGGAGTAAATGGAGATTGGAACAAATACTTCCAACTGTAGACAAAGTTAAAAACTCTCTTAACGAAGCGTTGCATTGAAGCTGAAGAAACCAATAGAATTGAGAAAAAAAAACAAGAGATCTGTTGAAGAAGATCACAGAGATCAAAGAAACATTTCATGTAGAATGAGTATAGGAAAAAACATCGGAAGCTGAATTATTCTCGCCTTAATTCCCCAAGAACATTATGGCAACGTGGATACTGTGTGTCGTGTCTTACAAGTTGCCCCTCTCACTGTCCTACGCGGATCTCTCGTAACCATGGCAACACACAATGCTGGAGGAACTCAGCAGGTCAGGAAGCATCCATGGACAGTCAATGTTGTGGACCGAGTCCCTTCATCAGGACTGGAATGGAAAGGGGAAGGAGCCAAACGATTGACTGATTTGGAAGGCACGGCTCGTTGTTCTGTGAGAAACGGTGTTCAGTGTCTCTGTGTCCGTGCACTGTCCTTGCACATTCTTCTGAACAGGGAGCAGCCGTTCTGCTGAAATCAAATCCAGACCGGTTCGACAAGACACTGTTGTTCAAATGTGAAGGAAGTTTAATATGTTATTTAAACCTTTCTGCTACATGGCGCGATGTAAAGAACATTACCTGTAGTCTCCAAGGTGACTGTTCTTTATTTTTCCATAGATGCTGCCCTGCTTGCAGAGTTCCTCCGCCATTTTGTGTCTGCTTCTCGGATTTCCAGCATCTGCTGATCTTCTCTTGTTTCAGAGAGATCGGTGCCGGGTGAGATATTTCGCATGTCACTACCGGGGTAAAAGATGTTTTCTGCTCGCACTGGTTAGAGACAACCCTGGAGAGTATTTGTGGTTGACGGCAAAGACCTCGCTTGTCTTAATTTATTTGGACAATATTTGACTCGTTAACATGAACACGTCAGGACTCCCTCCTCCCACTAAATTCACTTCCGATCCCGACCGAAGCGGAGCCTCCCTGTAAATGCTGAATAATGGTACAGAATCATAGACAACACTTACTTCTGATGTTGTAACCGGACAGTGTTCAGTGTGGTCCCGGGAAATCAGTCTGACTACCCGGGTGACCGACAATGTTCCTGCACCGGTGTTCTCACTCTGTACGGAGAGTTGAGTCTGAGCTGCTGCTCCAGTTGAGGCCACTCGGCTGTGACGTGTCCGTCGCTCATCAGATTGACAGGGCCGGGTGAGCCGGGGTAGAGCTGGACGGCCACGGTCCGGGTCACACTAACTCTCACTGGCTCAGGACGGGTCTGACAGGGGGAGGAGACAGGAGTGGGATCATGTAGCAACACTAAAGAGGAAAACAAACAGGCTGCGTTAACCTTTCTGTCCGGATTTCCATGGAGATCTCGCCTTTTTCTTTCATCGCAACCAGTGGGGTGGAGTTTCTCTGTTTGGCTCAGCGAGTCCCAGGCTGCGAATTTGATCCAGCGTGGGTTCTGTGAGGATCTGAGATCGGCCTTCTGTGTAAGAAAGACTGCCTGACATGGATAGAGTTTCAGCTGAAACTCACCTCACTTGTTCAGGTACAGGGAGCGTCCTTTCCGCTGCAATTAAACCAAACACATACGACTATATATGTAAGATGGAAATGCAATAATCTCTCAATGATAGAGTTAATAAATGAATGTTAGTGAATTCCCCTGAATCGAGAAGTCCTGAGAAAATCTTGGAACATATTTATTGTACACGACCCGGGGTTCAATGTCTGGTGGAGACCGGATTCAGATGGAGAAATGGAGAACATCCGGCATGGAACGGGTTAAATTGGCGCAGGGTCAGTCCCGAGGCGACCTATCCGCCGAGCAACCACAGTCTCTCCTGCCTCCTTACTTTCTCCCTTCACCGAGCTTACTCAAATTTCACCCAAGTTCTCTGCGACTAGAAGTATTGAGAGAAGTGATTTCAGAAAGCAATTCAAGGATTTGGGCCGAGTTCAGTGGAATAGGGTCCTTTTGTTCTGAGAAATATTTAAGCTGATTTCATTCCACGCCAGACAGCATCGGGGCGGAGCTCACAGAGCAAAGTGGAGATCAAGTTCACAGCTTGGAATTTATTTAACAAAGAACACCTCCCCGGGGGTTGTAATGAAATATCACGGAATACACAGCAGTCCGTCCAGAAAATGGTTTCAATCATCAGAAGCTCAACGCAGCCTCTGCGGTTCCTTTCTGTATTTCGCACCATCCCCCACTCGCCGAACAATTCCAGGCCTGGTTCAGGTTGTTCTTCAGTGTGGGGTCGATCTACGACTGTTGCATCCCGCCGATGTCACTGCTCATCCCATTAGCGTCTCCCACAAGCTCATTGAGAGGCCAGTCACAGGGCACAAATCAGGATCCAGACTGCTTCATTTAGTTTAATTCAGGAGCTTTTTGTTCCTTTGCAGAAAACTGAAGTCTCAACAGACTCAGATGTGACCCAGATGGCCCAGATAACCCAGATGACCCATATGACCCAGATGACCCAGATGGGACAAATGTGACCCAGATGTGACCCAGATGGGCCAGATGTGACCCAGATGACCCAGATATGGCCCAGATGGCCCAGATGACCCAGATGGGCCAGATGTGACCCAGATGGCCCACATTACTCAGATGACCCAGATATGACCCAGATGACCCGGATATGACCCAGATGGGCCGGATGTGACCCAGATGTGACCCAGATGGGCCAGATGTGACCCAGATGACCCAGATATGACCCAGATATGACCCAGATGGCCCAGATGACCCAGATGGGCCAGATGTGACCCAGATAGGCCAGATGTGACCCAGATGGGAGATGATGGGCAGGCAAGTAGTAAGATAAGAGAGGGAAAATGGGATGAGGTCTGGTGAAGGGGGGGCATTATCAGAAATTCGAGAAATCGATGTTCGTGACATCAGGTTGGAGGCAACCCAGACGGAATATAAGTTCTTATTCCTCTAACCTGAATGGGGCCTCATCACGATAGTACAGGATCTTCTGGCAGACGGAATATAGGTGCTCGGCGAAGCGGTCTCCCAACCTCCGTCGGGTCTCAGCGTTAAACAGCAGGAACAGCAGGAGCACCGGACACATTACACCATCCCAACAGCCTCACCAGTGAAGCGTCGCCTCACCTGGAAGGGCTGTTTGTGGTCCTGAATGGTAAAGAGGGAGGAGATGTAGGGGCGGGCGTAGCGTTTGTTCTGCTTCCGTGGATAAGCCCCAGGAGGGAGATCAGTGAGAGGGTCTGATTTATGTGCTGGTGGCGAAGGCTGTTGGGGTGGTGAAACCTATCCCGGGTAGGGTGGCGGGAGGCTGTTGGGGTGGTGAAACCTATCCCGGGTAGGGTGGCTGGAGGCTGTTGGGGTGGTGAAACCTATCCCGGGTAGGGTGGCGAAGGCTGTTGGGGTGGAGAAACCTATCCCGAGTAGTGTGGTGGGAGGATGGGGTCAGAGCAGACGTGCACGATATGGAAAAGATGCGGTTGAGGGCAGTGTTGATGGTGGAGGAAGGGAAGCCTCTTTCTTGAAAAAGGAGGACATCTCCTTCGGCCTAGAATAAAAAGCCTCATCCTGAGATCAGATGTGCTGTGGATGGGGGAGTTGAGAGAAATGCATCGCGATTTTACAGATAACAGGATGGGAATGGTAATAACCCTGGCAGCTTTGAGAGTCCGTGGGTTTGCAGTTGACATCAGTGGATAAGCTGTCTCCTGAGATAGATTCAGTAAAAACAAGGAAAGTACTGAAAGGTTGCGCCTCAATTTTGAGACTGTGCCCTCTAGTGCTGGATACGCTCACCAGAGGAAACATCCCCTCCACATCAACCCTATCTAGTCCATTCAACACTCGGTAGGTTTCAATGAGATCGCCTTGCATTGTTCTGAATTCCAGTAAGTACAGGCGCAATGCCGCCATCCTGGTGAAATTCCTCTGAACTCTCTCCGAGGACAACACTTCCTTTCTGAGATAAGGGGCACAAAAATGTTGACGATACTCCAAGTACAGCGTGTGGGAACGTCAGGCTGCGAGTTCGGTGGGCGGGAATAGGAATAGATAGACATATGCACAGACCAATGAGCGAGGGGCATCTGGAGTAGTTGTTTGACTGACATCTGACGGACCCAGTGAGGTATCGACACACCAGGACGATGCAATTACACTGCTCACCCCCTCCACCCACACTATCCCAAAGTCCCGCCGCTGCTGGTCAAAGGGACAATCCGCCCGGGAATAACACCTTGGAGATCAGGCGGTGAATGTGAGGAGCTGGAGCCCGGACCGGAGACACTGCGGCCGCCTCTGCCGTGTGCTCAGGACGCGGCTTTATTAATGAAATGAAGCCCCGAGGTGACCGGATATTTCACTGGCTCATCACCTGATAACGTCTGACCGGCGCAATCCCCACAGAGACAGATTGTGATTACATTAATGAATTAATATTTAACCATATGTGGGAGTCAGCTGTCTCAACAAAGGTTGGGATCAATTGAATATGCTGCCAGTGTAAATTTGCCTTGAGACTCGTCACAGCTCCAAATCTGCACACAGCCCCACATACACATTAAGTGGAAGAATCATTTCAGGGAATGGCTATCTCCATTAAAAAAAAAAAAACAGAGGTCAAAGTTCATATTGCATTTATTATTGAAGTCTGTATAAAGGGAAAAACCATGAGAACCTCGAAATACACCGGTTCCCCCAAGTCAGTGTTCAGCCCCGAATCCGCCAACACACCCACTCTTCACATATCTGCAAATCGGTGTGCACCCACAAATCTGTGCTCACCGAAAAACCCACATTCAACCCTCCAGTCAGTGTGCACCCCAAAGCAACCGACACATCTGTTACCAGCTCTTGTTTCCTGAACTCTGAGTGTCACTTTAAGAGTCTGGACTGAGTGACGTCAAGAAAGGCAGAGCTTGTTTCTGAGTGACAGCCGAAGGGAGAATATTTAAGAACTGTGTTCACAAAACAGCTACCTCCTCCTGAAAAGTAGCAAGAACAAAGTTTAAATTTCAAACACACGTCCACATGCATAGTCCCCATATTCTAGATGACATCCCCTTAAATCTACACAACTCCCCAAACTTGATGTCAGTGGGTGCCCGCAAATCCACCAACACCCCCATATTCGCTGACTAACCCCTATGTCTGCGCAAATCCCTGTGCACCCCCATATTCTCCAAAACATTGCAATCAGTGCAATCCTCAAATCTGTGTGCAACCCAAATCCGTACTCAGTCCGAACCTGCCAACAGGCACAAATTTACCAACGTAGCCCGACTTGTGCGAACTCCAAACCCGCTGGCTCCTCCACATCTACATTAGATTATCCCAAATCAAGAATCATTTCAACCAGTTCTCAAAATATCTGCCTCCAACATCAAAATATAGCAAGAACAGATGTCGAAGTTCAGGTTGCATTTATTATTAAACTGTGTATCAATGAAACAACCTCCAGATTCAAAACACTTCAAAACCCGGAATTCCCATCTGTGCAAATCTGTGTGCACTCCCAAATCTGCGCACTTCCGCAACCCCGCACGCAAACTCCCAACCCAGAGTTAATCCCCCAATGTGTGCATCCCGAAATCCATGCGCACCCCAAACCTGCCGACACTCCCAAATCCCTCCACATACCCAGATCTGTGCGCACCCCAAACCTGCCGACACTCCCAAATCCACCCACATACCCAGATCCGTGCGCAACCCAAACCTACCGACACCCCGAAATCCACCCACACACCCAGATCCGTGCGCACCCCAAACCTGCCGACACTCCCAAATCCACCCACATACCCAGATCCGTGCGCACCCCAAATCTGCCGACACTCCCAAATCCACCCACATACCCAGATCGGTGCGCACCCCAAACCTGCCGACACTCCCAAATCCACCCACATACCCAGATCCGTGCGCACCCCAAACCTGCCGACACTCCCAAATCCACCCACATACCCAGATCGGTGCGCACCCCAAACCTGCCGACACTCCCAAATCCACCCACATACCCAGATCCGTGCGCACCCCAAACCTGCTAACATGCACATTAGATGATCCCAGAGCAAGAATCATTTCAAAAACTTCACAAGATTTTTGGCCTCCACCTCAAATCTAATGGCAAGAACAAAGTTCAAATTTTGAAGTGCATTTGTTCTTAAATGAACCAGCCTTGGTATTGATTGCACCCCGAAATCCACGGACTCCCCAAATCCGCGTGCACCCCCAAATCTCTGCGCAGGCATAAATACTCCTAAATCTCTGTGCACCCTCAAACGCCCAAAGCAGTGTGCACCCCCAAATTCACCGACACTCCAAAATCCATATTCACCAATATACTCTGAAACCGTCGCACATCCGCAAATCAATGTGCAGACCCATTTCCATGTGCATCCCCAAACCCGCCGACATCCCCACAAGCACACTAGATTATCCCAGAGAAAGAATCATTTCAAACAGTTCACAAAATAGCTGTCTCCATCTTAAAAAAGTTCAAAATGCAAACTGCACTCATTTTAAAATATCTCTGTATGTCTGAATCTGTGTGTTCATATGCGTCCCCGTATGTGTCTGTCCGTCTTTTCGTCTGTGTGTGTCTGTGTGTGTTTGTGTCAGAGACCAGCTCGCAGACGGCGCTCGGTCTTTGTCGTGACGGCGTAGCTACTGAGAACACTCGGCTATCACGGCTCCTCCACATCCCCTCCCCCGCCTATTCTGTAGCGCACAGAAAGGGAACAAACAGGCCTCTCCCCGAAACCACAAGCCTTCATTTCCCGAGAGAACATTGCTGCTTTCCAAACAACGAAGAATTGTACAACATCAGAAAATTCACTGTGCGAGTCAACCGTCATCACAGTGCGGGGCGGGTGATGTGGGGACGGGAGGGTGGCGGGGAAAACGAGCTGCAGTAAAGGAGGAATTGGGGTGAAGGCGAGAGGCAGGTGAAGCATTGGGTAGAAAGGGAGAAAGAGACAATAAGGGAGAGAAGGGGAGGAGTGAGGGGGTAGGGTAGGGAGGAATGTGTGGAGAAATGAGTGTGGCACTGGGGAAGGGAACGGATGAAGAGAGAGAGAGAAAGAGAGAGTGTGGGAGAGAGGAAAATAGGTGAGTGGAGGAAGAGAAAGGATGAGGGAGTGGGAGACAAGAGATGGAGAGAAAGAGACGCTGAGGGATCAGGGAAGAGTAGGTGGAGAGAGTGGGAAGGGGTGAAAATGGGGGCAGGAGAGTGGGGAGAGTTTGAGGCAAAGAGGAGGAAAGAGCAATTTTTGGGAAGCAGGGTGAAGGGCAATGGGAATATGGAGAGGGTGTGTGTGTGTGTGTGTGTGTGTGTGTGTGTGTGTGTGTGTGTGTGTGTGTGTGTGTGTGTGTGTGTGTGTGTGTGTGTGTGTGTGTGTGTGTGTGTGTGTGTGTGTGTGTGTGTGCTCCTCAACAACTTTAAAATCCCCGGCTCTGATCTCCTCACTTTGACCATGGATGTCCAGTATCAATTCACTTCTGTCCCCAGCAGGAAAGCCTTAAAACACATCGTTTGCTTCCCGACAACAGGCCCAACCAATTCCCCTTCATCCCCTAATTGGAGTCAGAGGGCACTATAACAAACAAACAAACCCTTTTTCCCATTTAATCCGTACCGAATTGTTATTCTGCCGAGTCCCATAACCGCAGCTGGACCATGGCCCTCAATACCCCTCCCGTCCTTGTACTGATCCAAACTTCTCTGCAATGAAATCCATAACTTCCACTGACAGCTCTTCCCACACCCTCACCACCCTCTGAGTGAAGGAAATCCCACTCATGTTCCTCATAAATATTTCACCTTTCACCCTTAAACTGCGACCTCCAGTTTCCATCTCACCCAAATTCAGAGGAAAAATCCTGCCTCCATTTACCCTGTCAACCAACAACACTCATAATTTTGTATAAATCTGCAAAATCCCCTTCATTTTCCAACACTAAAGGCAATAAAGTCCTTACCTTTTTCTAAAGCTCGAGTCCTCAAGTCCCAGCAAACGCATTGTAAATTTCTCTGCACTCTTTCAATTTTGTTCATAATTTTCCTTCAGGCCGGTAAGGAAACTACACACAATACTCCAGATTAGGCCTCATCAACGTCTTATACAACTTCAACGTAACATCCCATCTCCTGTACTCAATACTTTGATTTATGAAACCCAATGTGCCAAAAGCTCTTATTTCGACGCTGTCTACCTGTGACGCCACTTTCAAGTAATTATGAATCTGTGTTCCCGGATCCCTCTGGTCCACCGACTCCTCAGGACCCGACTGCTCACCGTGTCTTCATGCACCCCAAATCAGTGCACACCCCGAATCCAGTCCTTTGAATACGAAACAATGTTTGATGAGTTTCCAGCAGTAAATCTGACCTGCTGCGAGTATGACCTGTTTTAAGACTCTTGAAAATCGAAAGGGAATCTGAACAAATTACAACTTTACATGGACAAGTTTCCTGCACCCACTGTAAGCATGAAATAATGGCAAGCGATTCTGTTGGAAATCCTGATAAATGGATGGAAGGTCGTTTATTTTATTGTTACCTATAATTCACACATACCACAGAACACCAACATTCCCAGTTAAATTATATTTCGATCCTTCTGGAAAAATGGTTAAACTATCTCAACAGTTTCCTTAATATATCCTAAACCAACAAATTCTCAGGCATAACAGAATTATTAGACTTCATTAAATCCTGTATCCTATAATCAAATAAAGGCATTGAAAGAAACAAGGTGGGGTTACCGAGAATGTGACTGCGGGACATTTTGCACAACCCAACGAACACATATTTCAAGTGTGATAAGAACCTAGGCACCCAAAACTAAAAACACTCTTCTTGTGAATTTCGCAACAGTTCTCCAACACACCTTGAACAGCATGATCATTTCATCCCCCTTAAATTAATCCAGTATGCTAACATTAAATTCAAACTCCACAATTTCAACCAGTAAAGCTGAAACAGGGGACGACCTGACTGCACCACAACACAATCTCAAAGCCTGTGCTTGTATCACAACCAAACAAAATAAAGTTGAAGATGAAGCTGATCCATAAACCACAACCAGAATCAAGAACAGATTCAATTAAACAAATGAAATTGGTCAACAAATATTTTCATGTCATACCCTAGAATATCCACAGAGATAACTGGGAATATTTAATGTTCCTTCATATTTTATCAATTATTTTTGTCCGGTGCTTCCATATCAGCTTATTATCCGTCCACATGCCTGGAAATCTTACCACTGACACCTTTTAAGGAGTTTGACCATATCATTTCAATTCGAGTGCAGGTCCATTAATCTTGTCTGTAAAACACATAACTTGTCCCATCTGTTTGCCGACTGTTTGACCTCACTAATTGCTAATGCATCCTATATACAGTAAAATTGAAATTTCTACCTCTAATCCATAAACTTCTATCATCTGCATATAGTGATTTATACAATCCACCACCTACCTCAGAGAAAAATATTGTTAATTATAATATGAAATAATAAATACTGCCTTGTGGGATCCCAATCTCTATCTCATAACAACCCGAATATAACTTGCCCACCCATACCTGACATCAGACGTCCAATAAAAACAACTCAGAAAAAATTATGTAATCGCCTCTCCACTTGTATTTCCACAATTTCATAAAGATTATTTCCTTCCAAAATACCATTTGCCTTTTGAATAGTAAAAATACTGCTGTTACAACATCTATATTTAACTGTGCTTTGCTAATATCATCTTCCAAACATAAAAATAAATTCAATGTCTTACTTGATACATTTACAAGACATCCAAATAAAAATAATCAGAAAAAAATTGGACAATAGTCCCCTCAATTGCATTTCCAAAAATTAATCGGAAGTCCGTCCTGCAATAAATTTCATTTGCCTTTTCAATATCACAAAATATTGCTATTACAACATTTTTTATTTAACTGTGCTTTCTTAATATGATCTTTCAAACCCAAAACTGTTTCGAATGTTTTCTACCCTTCTGAATTCCCCTCTGATAAAACATGAAATCAGCTCTTTTATTAAAAATGTAATTCAAACGCTCGATTACCATACATTCTACAAGTTTACATAAATGAGACGTTAATGGTATTGGCCTATAACAAGGAGCATCAGACGGGGAGCTCCAGGTTTTAGAATGGGCATTACTACAACCATTTTCCAGGAGAAAAGTGGATGGCTAAAGCTCCAAATACAATTCAAAAAGTTAATATTTTCACAAAAGAAAATTACATACATACCTGTGGAATCAAGAATTTCTACTGCAAGTTTGTCGTACATTTTATTCCCATTCACAACTCTATACTCTGCCCCTTTCCTTATAAAACTGACAACACCACCCCTCTACCAACTAACCGGTCAAGCCTAACGACAATATAATCCTGCACAGGAAAAAAACCCTAAAATGTGCTGGTTTCCTGAACAGATATAACATCCGAAGAAACGGAAAATCAGAAATGAACTTCTTAAAGTCTTGTCCATTATAAATCAGTGTACTCGCATTTCATTGCAATATTTTAATCCTATTATGTATGTTGACAAGTAGACTGGGATACAGATACCCCACCCAACAAATCTTCATTTAAAGCTTCCCACAAAACACCAGTTACACCAAGATACCTTTCTGCAGCTTTCACAATAATTTTAATTAACTCGGTAGGATGAGATGCCTGATCAGTACAATTCACCACATTGGTTATAAACATCACAAACTTCATTTTATCCAGCAGTGAAGTATCTTTGGTGAGAGAACTGTGATACCGGCATATATCCACTGACGTCACAGTTTGTTCTCTGAGTGGGATCACTTTATCCAGTTTACCTGCTCTGCTTGCTGTACTTGTCCTTGAACAGGCCCTTTTGCTCACTGTGTTGTTCTGAACCAATTGAACTGGTCACTTCATGCCTTACTAAACCAATCCCTTCCGCCTACACAAGGAACAGATCCATCCATTCTCCTCACATCCACGTGGGATCTAATAGCCTCTATCACATCTGCCTCCACCACCACCCGATATTCACTCCAGACACCCACCACTATGGGAATGAAAAACAAAACTTGAAACGCAAATCTCCTTTAAACATTCTGAGTCAGGTTTTTAACATCATTGTGTTTTCTAATTGTTTTTGTTTAACAACAGTTATGCAGAGAAAAGATACAAAATTACACTAAATTACAAAATACTTCAATAGTGTAAAAAGGACCAATGAGGATGTGTTCCCCCTTCCTCCTGAAGTGCATGCCTACTGGCATTGGACATTTCCTCCTTAGAGAAAAAATCCCGGCTGTCCACTCTGTCTGTGTCTCTCACATTCCTGTAAACGTCTGTCACACCTCCCTCAGCCTCTGCCACTCCGGAGAAAATTACCCGAGATTGTCCGGTCTCACTTTATCCAGGCAGCATCCGGTTAAGCCTCTTCCACTCACCATCCAAAACCTCCGTATTATTCCTGTCTTCGAATGTAATTCTCCAGATGTGGTTAAACTAGAGATTTATACAACTGCAACATAACTGCCTGACAATGGATCCACTATCTGGGAGTTATGAACTCGGATTCCAAGATCTCTCTGTAGATCAACACAGTCCAATCTCGCCCCATGAATATAATAGCAAAGAGATAATGCTGAGGCTTTATAAGACACGAGTCAGGCCACACTTGGAGTATTGTCAACAGTGTTGGGCCCCACATCTTAGACAGGATGAGTTGTCTTTGGAGAGAGCCCAGAGGAGATTCACAAGGAATATTTGGGAATGAAGGGGTTAAAATATGAGGAGCACTTGGCAGCTTTGACCCTGTGCTCACTGGAACTCAGAAAAATATGGGGCATCTCATTGAAACCTACCGAATGTTGAAAGGACTGGATAAGGTGGATGCGGAGAAGGTATTTCCTGTGGTGGGGCACAGCCACAAAGTTGAGGGGCCACCTTTTCAAACAGAGGTAAGCAGCTTATGTTTTTATTAGCCAAGGTGTATTGGATCTGTGGAATGCTCTGCCACAGACTGCGGTGGAGGCCGAGTGTGTGGGTATATTCAAGGTGGCATTTGATCGTTTCCTGATCGGTCAGGGCATCAAAGGATATGGCGGGAGGTCAGATATCTGGAATTGAGTGTGATCTGGGATCAGCCATGATGGAAAGGTGGCTGACTCAATGGGCTGAATGGCCTAATTCTGTTCCTATGCCTTAGGGACTTAAGAACAGAAGCCCCCTCAATCATGATGAATCTCCTCTGCACTCTCCCATCACAAAACATCCTTTGTACAGAATGCTAAGTGGAACTGATTGCAACTTTTCAAGAACGTTGTCAAGTCAGGCAGCATCTGTTGAGGGGAATAGAGTCGATGGTTAGGACAGAACCCCTCCCTTACGGCACTAACACAGGCCCTTCGGCCCAAACTTTCCATGCTGTCCTCCTGTCCATTTAAACTAATCCCTCTGCCTGTCTTTGACACAGAACACAGAAATCTACAGCACATTACAGGCGCTTCAGCCCACAATGTTGTACTGACCATGTAACCTACACTAGAGACTGCCTAGGATTTCCTGATCGTATATCCCTCTATAACCATATAACCATATAACAATCACAGCACAGAAAACAGGCCATTCCGGCCCTCCTAGTCCGTGCCGAACTCTTAATCTCACCTAGTCCCACCTACCCGCACTCAGCCCATAACCCTCCACTCCTTTCCTGTCCATATACCTATCCAATTTTACCTATCTAAGTATCTCTTAAAATATCCTATTGTATCCACCTCCACCACCGTTGCCAGCAGCCCATTCCATGCACCCACCACTCTCTGTGTAAGAAACTTACCCCTGACATTCCCTCGGTACCGACTTCCAAGCAGCTTAAAACTACGTCCCCTCGTGTTAGTCACTTCAAGCCTGGGAAAGTGCCTCTGGCTATCCACATGGTCAAAGCCTCTCATCATCTTATACACCTCTATCAGGTCACCTCTCATCCTCCGTCGCTCCAAGAAGGAAAGGCCAAGTTCACTCAATCTACTCTCATAAGGCATGCTCTCCAATCCAAGAGCAACATCCTTGTAAATCTACTCTACACTCTCTATAGTATCCACATCCTTCCTGTAGTGAGGTCACCAGAACTGAACACAGGACTCCCAAGTGGGGTCCAACTAAGCCCACAGCCCTGCCGTGTTGGGGTACAATTACTTATGTACAGGTTAGGAGAAATATAGCTTCAACATCACCTCACAGCTCTTGAACTCAATCCCACGGTTGATGAAGGCCATCACACCAGACGCCTTCCTAACAACACTGCCAACCTCCACAGCAGCTTTGAATGCCGTATGGACATGGACCCCAAGATCTCTCCGACCCTCCACACTGCCAAGAGTCTTACCATTAATATTATATTCTGTGTTCAAATTTGACCTGCAGAAATGAACCTCCTCATCTGTGTTGAACTCCATCTGCCACTTCCCAGTTCTGCATCTGAGGCGAGGAAATAGATTGCTGAGCCTCTGACTAGGATCATTATGTCCTCATTGTCCACGGGAATGGTACCGGAGGATTAGAGGGAGGCGAATGTTATCCCCTTGTTCAAAAAGGGAAGTAGGGATAGTCCGGATAATTATAGACCATTGAGCCTTACATCTGTGGTGGGAAAGCTGTTGGAAAAGATTCACAAATATAGGATTTATTGGCATTTAGAGAATCATGGTCTGATCAGTGACAGTCAGCATGGCTTTCTGAAGGGCAGATCGTGTCTAACAAGCCTGATGGAGTTCTTTTAAGAGTGACCTTAAGAGGTGACGTTAAGAAAGCTTATGGGGTGCTAGCTTTCATAAGTAGAGGGACAGAGTTTAAGAGTCGCGATGTAATGATGCAGCTCTATAAAACTCTGGTTGGGCTACACTTGGAGTACTCTGTCCAGTTCTGGTCACCTCACTATTGGAAGGATGTTGAAGCATTGGAAAGGGTACAGTGGAGATTTAGCAGAATGCTGCCTGATTTAGAGAGTATGGATTATGATCAGAGATGAAGGGAGCTAGGGCTTTACTCTCTGGAGAGAAGGAGGATGAGAGGAGAAATGATAGAGGTATAGTTGATATTAAGGGGAACAGATAGAGTGGACAACCAGCGCCTCTTCGCCAGGGCATCACCGCTCAATACAAGCGGACATAGCTTTAAGGTAAGGGCGTGGAAGTTCAAGGGGGATATTAGAGGCAGATTTTATACTCAGAGTGGTTGGTGCGTGGAATGCACTGCCCGAGTCAGTGGTGGAGGCAGATACACTAGTGAAGTTTAAGAGACGACGAGACAGGTATCTGGAGGAATTTAAGCTTAGGGAGGCAGAGTTTAAGGGTCGGCACAACATTGTGGGCCGAAGGGCCTGTACTGTGTTGTATTGTTCTATGTTCTATCTATTTCTCGCTGGAATCTCTCTTTTAATTTATTTTTTTATTGAAGGCACGACACAGTACAGAAAACGTAATGCATTACATTTTCCTCCGTTTTGCTTTTATACCTTACCCCGAAACAACACCAAAACGTCATCAGTGGGGCCTTCTGGGAGTAGTAGTCATTGGTCCTCGCTCGCTCCCTGTCAAAGCATGTTTCGTCAGCCACCACAGACGTCACCGAAACAGACCCACCGAGGCGCGAATGGGAATCACACCCGTCCTTGTGGGCGCCGAGGCCGCTGACACCGACAGAAGCGAATCGCTGAGCTCCGCCATGGCGATGGAGCGGAAGAGAAGGGGCAGATCATGGGCCGATTTCCTCCAGCCTATCGTAGCTCAGACTTAACACTGACCCCTGCTATCATTGGCTGCCGGGCCTGTCGCGCAAATGGGAATTCAGAGGGTGATTAGTTTATGTGAACGTCAGACAGCCTTCCTGTCTTTATGAGTTTGGATTTGAATTTATAACAGGACAGGAAGCAAATTGGGAGAAATGTGAGTTTTTATGTGATGGTGCATCAGTCTCCGAGTTACATTATTAACAATAAAAGGGCAAAGTAAGTAGCCGATTTACTGGAGGTTATACGGAGATAATATTGGAAGGGATATCAAACTTGGAATTGTTTGGGATATGATCTAGAAAGTGGGGTGATTTGTGGGGATCATAATATTCCAGTGTTGATTAATGCGGGCAAAATGATTGTTACTGAAACAGGAAAGTTTGTGTTACTGGCTGGGTCATTTGCTGAGATTCATAATCAGGGTAATTTAAGTGTAGAAGTTAAACAATGTAGGGATATGTTTTTCAGTGAATACTCTGAAGTGCTGGAAGTCAGCTGTAGCAATGACAGTATCACTGATGGAGAGATTTCTTTGTATGAATTTAAGAAGTCTATTAATAATGCAGGTCAAGTGTCCCCAGGAAAGAGTGATATTTGAAATTGTAGTTGTATATAATTCTCTTTTGTGAAAATATTAAATGTTTGAGTTGTGCATCTACTTTCCTCATGGAAAATGGAAATAGTAGTGCCTATTTATAACCTGGCAGATCCCCATTTGATTCTTCTTGTTATGGGCTGAAATTGTGAATGTCTCATTTATGTAAACTGATGGAATGTATGGTAATCAAACGCTTGAGTTATATTTTGGAAAGAGTGGTGATAAAGTGTTTTATCAGAGTGGATTTCGGAAGGGTGAAATGACATTAGATTCAGTTTTAGGTTTGGAAGATGATATTCGGAAAGCACAATTAAATAAAGATGTTGTAATAGCAGTATTTCTTGATACTGAAAAGGGAAATGATATGGAAGGAAGGACTTTTGGTTAAATTATGGAAATTAGGAGTGAGGGGAGATTGTATAATTTTTCGGAGTTTTTTAAATTTGGACCGACTGTGCAAGTACCGGTCGGCATGTTATGTTTGTGTTTCTATGAGATAGAGAATGGGATCCCACAGGACAGTATTTGTAGCCCTTCATTATTAATATTATGATTAATGATATTTTCTCTGAGATGGGAAAATGGGATACCCTGGGTAAATCACAATATACAGATGATTTAGCTTTATAGATTATAGGTATTAATTGCAATTTACAATTAATAGGTCAAACAGTGGGCAAATTGATGTGGATTTTAAGCTTTCAGTCATTAAAACACATTACATGGTTTACAAACAGCATTAATAGACTTGCACTTGATTTTATATTATATGATTAATATCTTGAAGAAGTGTCAGTGGTAAGATTTCTCAGTATGTGGATGGATAATAAGCTGACATGGAAGCACCTATCAGTAAAATAATTGATAAATGTAAAGGAGCTTTAAATCTCCTCAGACATATATGTGGGTATTCTTTGATGCAACATGAAAATCTTTGTTGACCAATTATATTTGTTTAATTTGATCTGTTCTTGATTATGTCTGTGTGGCTAATGGATCAGCTCCATCTTCAAATTAAAAATGTTTGTATTACAGACTTTAAGATTGTTTGTATTACAGACTTTAAGATTGTTTTCTGATGCAGTAATGTCGTCTCCTGTTTTGGCTTTACTGATTGCAATGGGACAATTGCCCTTAAAGTAACAGAGGTTCAAGTTGATGTCAACATACTGGATTAATTTGCGGGGGCAAGGAAATGATCATCCTGTTAAAGGTGTGCTAGAGGACGGTTGGGGACATCACAAGAAAAGTGTTTTTTGTTTTGAGTGGCTGGGTTCTTATCACGCTGGGAATATGAGTGTATTTTATGGTACAATATGTCCTACTGTAGCTTTCTCTGTATCCCCACCTTGTTTTTTCCAATGACTTCAGTTGATCTTAGGTTACATGATTCAATTCACTTCTGCATGAGAGTCCGTTGTTTCATCAGTATATTAATGAAAGTTATTATCATACAGTAACCATTTTTACAGATGAACCAAAAGATAATTTAACTTGGGATGTTGGTGTGGCTGTTTTTGTGTGCCTGAATTGCAGGTAATGATAAAGAAATGACTTATAGTCATTTATCAGCATAGAAAGCAGAATTCTTTGCGAACAGGTTATGCTTACAGTGGGTGGAGGAAATTGGTCCTTATAATTTGCTCAGAATACATTTCGGTTTTGATGACTTTTAAACAGTTCATTCTGGCAGTAGGTCAGATTGACTGTTGGAAACTTGTCAAACGGTACTTCATATATAAAGTTTGATCTATATGTCTGCACATTATGGGCCCTGCACATCACACTGTTGAGGGAAATGATGGGGTTGACTGTTCAGCAACAAAAGCTGTTAAATGTTAAGCTGTGGATATAGACCTTCCACTTAGCAAATTAGAAGCTAAAGGGTTGGTAGTGTTAAGAATTAGGGGCTTATGGCAAGACGTAGGATAATGGACATAAGGACAGACACCTTTACAGAATACATAAACCTGTTGGGTTTATAGAAGAAGGACTTAAAACAAGGGAAGGAATGATATTGACATGACATAGAAATGTCCACACTATGCTTAATTATGCCTTGTATCTAATTGGAACACTTCATTCTGTGTCGTGTACATTTTGTCATTATGAAACTATCGAAACACATACTATCTCAATGTGAAGCGTATAAGGCTGAAGAAAAATCAAATGCAGTCTTCAGTACAATCTTTGCGAGGGTAGATAGTTTTCAGATAAAAACTTTATTACATTATCGGACTGACTTTAAATTAATTCACAGTTTGATCTGGAAAAGGCATGTAATAATTGTGTTAAACCTAAGGAAATGGCATATAAGGTAGCAAAGGTGAGTGGGATGTTGGATTATTGGGATGCTCTTAAAATCCAACAAAAGGCAACGAAAAAAGCCATAAGAATGGTCAAGACGAAACATGAGTGCAAACTGGCCAGTAATATAAATCAGGAGACTAAAAGTTTAGTTTTCAGTTACATGAAGAGTGAAAGGGAGATGAGAGTTGAACTGGACCACTGGAAAATGATGCTGGTGAAGTAGTAATGGGGGACAAAGAAATGGCAGATGAACTTAATGAACAATCTTCACTGTCTTTTCCAGTCAGCACCGCCCCTACTTGTCTCAATTAACCTGTCTCATTACGGGTGAACTTTAGGACCCGGGGGAGCTCAGGACCCGCCACCCACAGCTGCTGCTGAATCCCCGGTGTTTCTGTTCGGTTGACGGATGCAGTGAACGAGTTCAAATTAATCGATTGATAATTCTCATCTCGTGTTTATTTCACTCCATAATCCATAGAACACTACAGCACAGAAAACAGGGCATTTGGCGCTTTTAGTCTGTGCGGAAACTTTATTCCGCTTGCCCCATTGACATGCACCCAGTCCATAACCCTCCAAACCTCTCCCATCCATGTATCCATCCAATTTCTTCTTAAAACGTAAGAGTGAGCCCGCATTTACCATGTCAGATGGCAGCTCGTCCCACACTCCCACCACTCTCTGAGTGAAGAAGTTCCTCCTCATGTTCCCCCTAAACCTTTCCCCTTTCACCCTAAAGCACCTTGTCAAAGGCCTTACTAAAGTTCATGCAGACAACATCCACAGCCTTTCCTTCATCTGCTTTCTTGGTCACCTCCTCGAAAAAGTCTACAAGATTCATTAAACACGATCCACCACGCACAAAGCCATACTGACTATCCTTAATCAGCCCTTGGCTGTCCAAATACTTATATATCCGTTCTCTCAGAACATCTTCCAATAATTTACCTACTACTGATGTCAGGCTCACTGGCCTGTAGTTACCTGGTTTACTATTGGAGCCTTTTTTAAACAACGGAATAACATGAGCTACCCTCCAATCCTCCGGCACTGCACCCGTGGCTAAGGACATTTTAAATATTTCTGTCAGGGCCCCTGCAATTTCTACACTAGTCTCTCTCAAGGTCCGAGAAAATATCAAGTCAGGCCCGGGGGATTTATCTACTTAGTTCTATCATGTATAAACCTTTTTTCATTTCTTTCTATACATGCAGTCCTCGCAAGATCGTTATCCTCCTCCACATCACTATTTGCTCTAACACTCCCTCTGCAAATCTAGTTTAAACCCCCCGAAGCAGCACTTGTAAATCTACCCGCAAGGATGTTAGTCCCCCTCCAGTTCAGGGGCAAACAGTCCCGTCGGAACAAGCCCCACCTTCCCGGGAACAAAGCCCAATTGTCCAGATACATGAAGCCCTCCCTCCTGCACCATCTCCTTAGCCACGTATTTAGCTGCACTCTCCGCACATTTATATTTACAGGGACTTTACTCCTGACGCCGGTCCCGGGACCCGACCCGTTTACAGACCCGGAGCGGAACCGGAGCAGATTCGCAGCCACTGGTTTTCATCCCAGGTCGCGAAGAAAGGATAACATTTCCCCGTGAATTTAATCCCAGTGACGGTGTGGAGATGGGACTTGGTCTCCGCGTTGTAAAATGAAACTGTCCCGGACTCGTAACTGAGATAAACTCCCACCCTCCCGGGGATGGGACCGGCAGGGAGACGGGACTCGGGGGAGATGAGACCATGGAACACGTCATAATCCAGATATAACACGTCACCATACCGCCTGATGATCCAGAATCCGGTCTCCGGACTCAGACTGAACCGTCCCTTCCTCTCCACAGACTCTGCGGCGACTCCTAGACACCAGAACCGATTCCCCGTCACCTCCACCTCCCAGTCATGTCTCCCCGATGTGAATCCCTCCGATCCCAGCACACAAGCCCAGTCAGTGAATCTCTTCCCGGTGTCAGGGAGATCCCTCCGGGTCCAGGTCCATCTCACACCCTTCCGATCTTCAGACACCTCGAGACACGGATTCGCCGTTTCCACATCCAGGGTGACAGAGACTGGGGGGAGAAGCAGAGAATTAGAGAGTCCCCGGGGATCGGGGGGAGTCTCGGGCAGCGCGGCCCCGGGGATCGGGGAGGGGGGTGGACTCGGGGACCACGGCCCTGGTGATCGGGGGGAGACTCGTGCAGCGGGGCCCCGGGGGTCGGGGGGAGGTTTGACCCGACGAAAGCGGGTGGACAACTAATGTCTCCCCAAGGGGAGAGGGGAAACATCATCCCTCACTCCTGCCTGTTGACCCCTGAAAGAATTTTGAGTTACCATGAGATCTCTCATTCTTCGAAACTGGGAACAGAGAACATAGAGCAGTACAGCACAGGATCAGGCCTGTCATACAATGTTCACATTCATTTGTGAGTGTGAAGTGGGGCAATGTGATGATTTGAGACAGTAAAGGAGGTGATAATGGGAACCAGTAGTGGAGAGATGAATGGCAGATTGAAACAGGAGGGGGAGGGGTGGAAAGCCCGTGGGTGAACTGTGTGTGTAGATGTAATGAGAAGCTAGAGGGGGCAAAGATGGCAGATGAGAATGACTTTGTGCAATTTCACAAAACCCCATTCTCCGCAGCCCCTCATTAGGACACAGGATGAATTTGCAGGAACCCTTAAGCAACAGAGGTCCTGATGAAGTGTTTCAGTCTGAACCGTGGACTGTTTACTCTTTTCCATAGAAACTTCCCGGCCTGCTGTTCCCCCAACAATTTGTGTGTGTTACTCTGCTTTAAATACACTCATTTATTTGGCCTCCACAGTTGCCTGTGGCAGATTTACTATCCTGTGGATAAAATAATTCCTCCTCATCTCTGTCCTAAATGGACATCCCTATAGTCGGAGGCTGTGCTTACCGTTCTCGACCCACCCACATCCTCCCAACATCAACTCTCTCCAGACAGGTGTCAGAGAGATCTAGCGAGACCCTTCATCAGGACCTGTGTAGCTTGGATTACCAGCATCTGCAGATTTTCTCCTGTTTGATTTTTAAAGCAGATGTTAATAAGAAAACTTCTTGATCAGTCAGAGGCTCAAAAGTTACGGGGAGGAGGCAGGAGAATAGGGTTGAGAGGGATAATAAATCAGCTATTCTTCTAAACTCCCATGAGTACAGGCCCAGAACCATCAAACACTCCTCATATGTTAACTCCTTCATTCCCAGAATCATTCTTGTGAATCTTCTGGACCCCTCCAATGCCAGTACATGTTTTCCAATAGAAGGGACCCGAAACTGCTCACAATACTCCAAGTGTGGTCTGACCAATACCTTATAAAACCTCAGCATTACATCCTTGTTCTTGTACTCTAATCCTCTCGAAATGAAGGCAAACATTGAGTTTGCCAATCTTACCACTGACACAAACTGCAAGTCAACCTTCAGGGAATCCTGCACAAGGACACCCATGTCCCTTTGCACCTCTGATTTTTGAATTTCGCCCTGTTTACAGAATTGTCTATGCGTTTTATTCCTTCGACCAAAGTCGTACCTGGCTAAGTTTGTACCTGCCAAACTCTACCTGCGCTACAAGATCCTTATTACGTTTACTGGTGCATTCAAATAAGACCATAAGACAAAGCAGCAGAAGCCGTCCCTTCGAATCTGCTCCGCCATTTCATCAGGATCTGATCCATTCTCCCATTTAGTATCTTCTTTGATATTATTTGCTAGCTTTCTTTCATAGTTCATCTTTTCCCTCTTAATGGCCTTCTTAGATTCATTTTGTAAGCTTTTAAAAACTTCCCAATCCTCTGTCTTCCCACTAATTTTTATTTCCTTGAATGCCCTCTCCTTTGCTTTTACTTTAGCTTTCACTTCTCTTGTTAGCCATGGTCGCATCCTTTTTCCATTCGAAAATTTCTTCTTTTTTGGAATATATCTGTGTTGCACCTTCCTCACTTCTCGCATAAACTCCAGCCACTGCTGCGCTGCCGTCCTCCCGCTAGTGTCCCTTTCCAGTCAAATTTGGCCAGTTCCTCTCTCGTGCCACTGTAATTTCCTTTACTCCACTGCAATACCGACACATCGGATTTCGGCTTCTCTTAGTCAGATTTCACAGTGAACTCAATCATGTTACGATTACTGCCTCCTAACGGTTCCTTCACCTCAATCTCTGTAATCACCTCTGTGTCATTACACAATATCCAGTCCAGTACCTCTGATCCCCTAGTGGGCTCAACAACAAGCTGTTCTGAAAAGCCATCTCGTAGACATTCTACAAATTCTCTCTCTTGAGATCCAGTGTCGACCTGATTTTCCCAATCCACTCGCATGTTAAAATCCACCACAATTATCATAACACTGCCCTTCTGGCAAGCCTTTTCTATTTCCTGTTGTAATTTGTAGTCCACCTCACTGCAGCTGTTAGGAGGCCTGTATATAACCGACATCAGGTCCTTTTACCCCTGCGATTTCTTAGCTCAACCCAGAAAGATTCTTCCGATCCTATGTCACCTCTTTCCAATGATTTAATATAATTTCTTACCAATAAAGCCACGCCACCCCCTCTGCCTACCTGCCTATCCTTCCGATACACCGTGTATCCTTGGACGTTCAGCTCTCAGAGACATGCATCCTTTAGCCACGTCTCAGCGATGGCCACAAAATTATACCTGCCAATCTGTAGCTGTACGACAAGATCATCCACCTTATTCTTTATGCTGTGTGTATTTAAGTATAACACCTTAAGTCCAGTATTTGGTACTTTGATTGCACTGCAACTCACCCCAGTGGCTGCAAATTTGCCCCATCACCTGCCTGTCCTTCCTGACATCTTTACTGTTCACTATCTTAGATTTATTTCTGTTTTCCCCCTCCTCCACTCTATCATTCAGATTTACCATCCCCCTGCCAAATTAGTTTAAACCCTCCCTAACAGCTCTATTAAACATTCCCGCTGTGGTTCAGGTGTAACCCGTCCTTTTCGAACAGGTAATACTTCCCCCTAAAGAGATCCCAATGATCAAAGGATCTGAAGCCCTGCCCCCTGCACCAGTCTCTCAGCCACGCATTCATCTGCCTGATCCTACTATTCTTGCCCTCGCTAGCACGTGGCACAGGTAGCAATCCTGAGATTACTACCCTGGAGGTCCTGCTTCTCAGCTTCATTCCTAACTCCCGGAAATCTCTCTTCAGGACCTCCTCCCTTTTCCTCTCTATGTCATTGGTACCAACATGTACCAAGACAGCTGGCTGCTCGCCCTCTCCCTTCAGAATATTCTGAACCCGATCCGAGACATCCCGTACCCTGGCACCTGGGAGGCAACACACCATGCGGGTATCTCTACCAGGCTCACAGAATATCCTGTCTGTTCCCCTGACTATGGAATCCCCTATGACTACTGCATTCCTCTTCCCCTCCTTCCCTCCTGCACAATAGCACCAGGCTCAGTGCCAGAGACCCGGTCACCGTGGCCGTCCCCTGTCAGGTCATCCCCCTCAACAGCACCCGAAACGATATACTTGTAGGCTGAGGGGGGCATCCACAGGGGTGCTCTCCACTATCCGGGCATTTCCCTTCCCTCTCCTGACAGTCACCCAGTTTTCTGACCCCTGTAGCCTAGGGATGACTACCTCCCTGTAGCTCCTGTCTATCACCTCTTCATTTTCTCTAATAAGCAGTAGGTCATCAAGCTGCAGCTCCAGATCACTAACACGGTCTCGGAGGAGCTGAATCTCGGTTCACCTGACGCAGATGTGGCTATCAGGGAGGCTGGAGGTCTCCCGGGATTCCCACATCTGACACCCTGAACAAAGCACTAACCCTGCAGACATGCTACCTAATTCTACAGGAATGAAACAAAGAAAGATAGGTCTACTCACCCACTTACTTCGCCAAACACACGGACTTTTTAAACCGTTAGCTAATCTGCCCTGCTGTTCCCCCGTCCGTCCGGGCCGATTTGCCAAGGGGAGAAAAAGAGTCCGCGCCTCGCTCTCGCCTCTTCCAGTTACCGTCTAAGTCCATTGAGCCAAAGCCCTACACTCTGCTGCCACCCACTCCGCTGCCCGCTGTATAGGGTGGTCATCTTTTTAAACTCCCCGCGCTGTCCTGCACAGTCTCGCTGTTCTTGTACGCGAAGTTTTTTTTTAAAAACTGCCTTCCTTCAGAATTTAGCTCCCACGCCGCCCTTCTTTTCCCAATCCAAAAAAAAACACCTTCAGTCGTGTATTCATCAGCCTATTCCACACTGTCCACATGAAATTCAGCAAGGCCTTTGATGTCGATGATAGACCACACTTGGAGCATTGTCTGCATTTCCGGTTCCCGAATATGGGGAGGATGTCATTACACTGGACAGGAGGCTTCAGGAGGATGTTACCAGGACTGGGGGCTTGGGTTAAAAGCAGAGAGTGGATAAGATTGGGCTATTCAGCTGTAGTGTAGGATGTTCAGGTATGACCCCTTATCAAGGTAAGTAATTCATAAGGAGCCTCAGATTGAAAGTGACGCGGGAATTTTTTCTGAGTGGTCTATCGGGTAACATTCTCATACAAAGGGAGGTTGATAAATGGAATTTGCCCACAGACGCTGTAGAAACAGGTAAAACTAAAATATTTTAAAATAAATTTGGGCAGGTACACAGATGGGAAATGGTTAGAGGGATGGGGGGGCAAACACACACAAATGGGCCATGCTCAAGAAGACATCTTAGTCTTGCAGATTGATGAACTGGGCCGTGAGTTCAACATCCATCAAACCCTCCCAGATCATCCTCCTGAGGAATCTCACCCCGGAGTCTGTCTGTGAAGTGTTGATGTGACGTCACGTCGGAGGGCAGCTCAGTGTCACAGAACAGACAGACAGGGTAAGGACCGCAGGTATCAATCCTAAATAGAAATTTGTGCCTATTTCTGTGGCCATGTGTCACACTCTGACAGTGTATCGTGTGTGTGCATTGTAGTAAATATCCGTGTGGTGTGTATACACATTGAAGGAGAGTATGCACATTGTAGAATTTGTATGTTACGGTGTGTCATCACATGTCTGGTGTGTGTTGACAATGTGTCACACGTGATTGTGTTATTTAAATGAATGACTGTCTCTGAAGAGATTGGTTTCTAGGTTACTGAGGGAAATAACAACGTACATTGCTGAGACTCTGACTACAATCTGCTAGTCCTTCCTGTGTATGTGTGAGAGGGAGCTTTGCCAGGCCGGTTATGCTGTGTGTGCTTCTCCCGAGATGAAATCTTGACCCATGTCAATGCTTGTTGGTGTGTCCGGGCTCATTCTCACAATGCTTCAGTGTAGTGGTCTGATAACCATAAGACATAGGAGCAGAATTAGGCCATTTTCCTATCGAGTCTGCTCCGCCATTCAATCATGGCTGATCCTATCTTTCCCTCCTCAGCCCCACTCCCTGGCCTTCTCCCCATAACCTTTGATGCTGTGTCCAATCTAGAATCTATCAAGCTCTGCCTTAAATACACACAACAAGTTCCACAAATTCACAGCCACTGGCTCAAACCTTCTGCAATGCCAGCACTTCTTTTCTTAGATGACGAGCCCAAAACTGTTCACAATACTCAAGGTGAGGCTTCGCCAGTGCCTTATAAAGCTTCAGCATCACATCCCTGCTCTTGGATTGAATGTTATTCGAAACCCCTTGAATTGAATGCTAACATTGGATTTGTCTTTCTCAACACTGACTCTACCTGCAAGTTAAACTTTAGTGTGTTCTGCAGAATGACTACTATGTCCATTTTCCACTCAGCTTTTTGGGTTTTCTCCCCATCTGAAAAAAAAAAATCTGCACATTATTTCGACGACCACAGTGCATGGCCATGCATTTTCCAACATTGTATATCACTTGGCACTTCCCTTCCCATTCTCCTCATCCAAGTCCTTGTCCAGCCTAACTGTTTCCTCAACACTACCGGCCCCTCCACCAATCTTCGTATCATCTGCAAACTTGGAAACAAAGCCATCTACTCTAGGACAAGAGGGTATGACTTCAGGATTGAAGGACGTCCTTTCAGAACTGCGATGCGGAGAAACTACTTTAGTCAGTGTGTGGAAAATCTGTGGAATTTGTTGCCACAAGTGGCTGTTAAGGCCAAGTCATATTTAAGACAGAGATAGATAGGTTCTTGATTAGCCAGGGCATCAAATGGTATGGGATGAAAGCAGGGGAGTGGGGATGACTGAGGAATCGGACCTGCCCACGACTGTCTGGACTGAATTTCTGCTCCTATATCTTATGGTTTATTCCATCAGCTAAATCTTGATATACAGCGTAAAATGAAGGTGTCCTAACAATGACCCCTGTGGAACACGAGTCACTGGCAGCCAACCAGAAAAGGATCCCTTTACTCTCATTCGCTGTTTCCTACCAATCAGCCAATGTTCTAACCATGCCTGTAACTTTTCTGTAATACCCTGGCCTCTTAACCCGGTTACCACCTTAATGTGTGGCACCTTGTCAAAGGCCTTCCGAGATTCCAAAACATACAACATCCACTGCATCCCCTTTATCTATCCTGCTTGTAATCTCCTCAAAGAATCCCAACAGGTTTGTCAGGCAGGATATTCCCTTAACGAAGCCATGCTGACTTGCCCTGTCTTGTCCAGTGTCACCAAGTATTCCATATCCTCATACTTAACAACTGATCTCCAATTTCTTCCCAACCACAGGGGTGAGGCTAACTGGTCAATCATTTCCTCTCTGCTGCCTTCCTCCTTACGTAAAGAGTTAAGTGACATTTGCCATTTTCCAGTCCTCTGGCACCATGCCAGGGTCCAGTGATTTTTGAAAGATCATTTGAAATGCCTCCAAAATGTCTACTGCAACCTCTTTCAGAATACTAGGGTGCAGTTCATCTGGTCTGGGTGACTTGTGTACCTTTAGATCTTTCAGCTTTTTGAGCACCTTCTCCCTTGTAACAGTAACTACCCTCACTTCCCTTCCCTCGCACTCTTCAACACCGGGTTCAGAGCTAGTGTCTTCCGCGGTGAAGACTGGTGCAAAATATTTGGTTTGTTTGCCATCTCTTTATCCCGCGTTATTATGTATCCGGCCTCATCTTCTAGCGGTCCTATATCCACTCTCATCTCTGTTTTATTTTTTTTTACAGTACTTGAAAAACAATTTGATATTGTTTGCTAATTTGTTTTACAAAGACAGGTGTGTAAAAAGGGTCTGAAGGATCATTGGAGACCAGAGTCACCCCAACCACAAACTGTACCAGTTGCTGCCATCTGGGATACGGTACCACAGATTAAAAGCCAGGAGCAACAGGCTCCGGGACAGCTTCTTCAACCAGGCCATCAGACTGCTTAACTCATGTGGACACAACTGTATTTCTGTGTTATATGAACCAGCCTGTTGTACAAATTACTATAAATTGCACATTGCACATTTAGGTGGAGACATAATGTAAAGATTTTTAATCCTCATGTATATGAAGATGTAATAAAGTCAATTCAATTCAAATCAATTTATTGTTTATTTTCATTGTTTATTTTTCCCCTCCCAATCATTCTTTTAGTTCCTCTCTGTAGATATTTAAAAGCTTTCCAATCCTCTGTCTTCCTACTAATTTTTGTTTAGTTCCTCTCTTTTGCCTTTACATTAACTTGTCTTCCCTTGTCAGCCACGGTTTTACTATTTTGCCATTAGAGTATTTATTTATTTTTGGAATACATCTGTCCTTCACCTTCCTCATTTCCCCAGAAACTGACACCATTTCTGCTCTGCTCTCATCCCTGACAGTATTTCCTTCCAATTTGCTTTGGCCAACTCCTCTCTCAGACCACTGTAATTTCTTTTACTCCTCTGAAATACTCCAATGTCAGACTTTACTTTCTCCTTATCAAATTTCAAATTGAACTCAGTCATGTTGTGAGCACTGCTTCCTTAGGGTTCTTTTAACTACTCACCTCTGGTTCAATACATAACACCCAATCCAGTAGAGCTGTTCCCCGAGTAGGCTCAACGACAAACTGCTGTAGAAAGCCATCACATTGCATTCAACAAACTCACTCTCTTGAGATCCTTTACCAACCTGATTTTCCAAAGTTCTCTGCATGTTGAAATCTCCCATGATTATCATAACATTGTCCTTTTCATCAGCCTTTTCTATTTCCAGCTGTAATCTGTGGGCCACAACCCACTGACTGTTGGGAGACCTGTATATGACTGCTCACAGTCTCATTTTTACGTTTGCCAGTTCCTTACCTCAACCCACAACATTCAACATCTTCCAGTCCTATGTCACATCTTGCTGCTGATTTACCAGCAGAGCCACACCACCCCATCAGCCTTCCTTCCTTCCTCCGATACATTGTGTAACCTTGGACATTCAGCTCCCAACTACAACCATCCTTCAGCCACGATTCCGTGATGGCCACAACATCATACCTGACAATCGGTAATAGTGCAACAAGATCATCCACCTTATTTCTCATACTCCATGCATTGAGATATAACACTTTGTGTACTGTATCTGCTACCCTTTTTAATTCTGCATCACGAATGCACTGATACTCACCCTGCTGGCTGCAATTTTGTCCTCTCATCTGTCCGCCCTATCTGACAGTCTGACTGCACGCTATCTTTGTATTTTTACCATCAGTCCTATCCCTTCACTCCAGTTCCAACCCACCCCCCCACCACCAAATTAGTTTAAATCCTACCCAACAGCTTTATGAAACCTCTCTCACCGAGAATATTGTTCTCCCTCGGGTCGAGGTGCGACCCATCCCTTTTGAGCAGGTCATTCCTCCACCAGAAGACATCCCAATGATCCAAGAACCTGAATCCCTGTCCCCAGCACCATCTTCTCAGCCATGTTTATCTGTCAAATTATCCTGTTTCTACCCTCCCCAGTACGTGGCACAGGCAGCAATCCAGAAATTACAACCCTGGAGGTGCTGCTTCTGAGCTTTCTACCAAGCTAGCCAGATTCTTTGCAGGACCTCTTTGTTTTTACTTCCTATGTAATTGGTCCCAAAATGCAACGTTATCTGGTTGTTTTCCCTCCCTCTCTAAATGCTGCAGACACGATCGGAGACATCCCTGACCTCGGCACCTAGGAGGCAACATACCATTCGGGTGCCCCATTCACGTCCATACATTCTCCTGTCTGTCTCCTGACAATTGAGTCCCCTGTCACTACTGCTCCCCTCTTCTCCCTCTAACAACAGTGAAAGTTGTGGTTCCAGAAGGGGGAAGACCTGTGTCAGTCAGAGTCTGCACTCACAGGGCACATGAAGGACTTGTGTATTTTCCTGACAATCCCCGTCACCACACTGATACCCGCTTTTATTCCCTACAATATCATCAAGTCAGTATTAAATTCCCAGCTTCTGTGGTAGATTCAAATTCATGTCTTGGCGTGTTGGTGCAGTGTGCCTGGGATCAGGACACAGTAGTTCATCTGCCAGTCCCGTGTATTGGTTGTATTGTGGCCCTGTGCTGGTGTGTTCAGGGATCTGACATCTCCAGCTGACCATGTGACAGTGATGCCTCCCAGTTAGTGGGGTTGATGTGGAATAAACTTCAGTTCCCCTTCAGTCCATTATCACAGCCAATCCTTGCTTCAGCTTATAAATTAATTGTGTCTCATAAACAAGGAAAACTGAATCTTTGCAAGTATTACCTCGGTTAATGGCATCAAGTGTTTCTCTCAGCACTGTGTTCAACAAATAGAAGCAATCGAATTTTTCAACCGGTAGGGCCTCATCTGTCACTGACAATTCCTGGACATTGTCACTGATTCTGTAAATATTAAACTGCTGGTGATAAACTGGAATTTTGAAGTATTTTACAAATCCATACAGGTTTTCAGTAAAGAGCATGTCCTACCTCCTGTTTCGATTAGCTTCCTCCTGAAATAAATAAAAGCACAAATCTGATTAGACTTGGACTTAATGTCCACATCCTGAATTTCATCCAAATCATTACAAGGTGTTGAAAATTCCCACTCCCGCAATCACTCACACACACCAGCAATACAGAACCACGGGGTAAATTACAGAGAAAGTTGCTGAAAGTTAGACCATTACTGAGAGGATGGAACTGACAGGAAAGACAGGACAGGCTGTGCATTACCATCTGGATAAGACATCAGAATGATAAAATGGAACAATTTAAGTTTAGTGATGGAGTTGCTTGCGCGAAGGTGGAAAAAGTACTTCATTATGGCGAACACGAAAGGACACAGGTGCTTGGAAGTAGTACGGAGGAGATGTCAGGTAAGTGTTTTGGAATGGGTGGAATGGGCTGCCGGCAACGAAGGTGGAGGCGGATGCAATAGGGTCTTTCACAAGACTCCTACACAGGTACATGGAGCTTGGAAAAATGGAGAGCTATGACTAACTCGAGGTAATTTCTAAAGTCAGTAGATGTTCGGCACAGCATTGTGGGCCAAAGAGACTGTATTGTGCTGCAGGTTTTCTTTGTTTCTATGTTTCTATTTATGGGGAGACCTTCAGTCAAAGATAAAATGCCAGGTGGTTCTTAATAAATCCCACAAGAAATTTAGTAAAGTGGATGTGGAACTCAGTGCCACAGGAGTGGTTGAAGTGGAACAGCAGAGATTGAATGTAATGGGGAGGCTGGATAAACACGTGAGGGACCAGGGAAATTGATAGAAGATGGACCTAATGACCTGCTCATGACAGAAAATGGGACACATTCCCATGTAAAACTTATCCAAAAAAGTAGAGACAGTGAAAGTTTCCGTAATCTGACGACTGAAGGGCCTGTATTGTGCTGTAAGTTTTCAATGTTTATATTTCTACGTTTCTAATGTGAAACATAAACGAAAAATTAAAGAAACATGGAAAGTTTCCCTAATCTGACGGAAACCGGATATGGAGGATAAGTCTGATGTGTGGGTCAAATTCTTTGTTCTCACTGATCGACAAAGAGATCCTCACACCCACCGCACCAGACACACTCACAGCCTGTGATTGGAACTGGGTGTTAATGAGAGTGTTAGAGGATATTAATGTGGTAATTAAGGACACAATCAGCAGCTCTGTGTTATGATCAGAGTAAATCATTTCAGAGAAGATTGCATTCTGTCCTGGGATGTACAGAAGTTGTGGAAGTCCAGTTTTGGGACAACAACAACCCTGAATAGTTGCATCAATTGTCTGGTGAGAAACAGTTTACTGCTATTTGTAAATGCTGTGTGTAAGAGCAACACGTCTGTTTTCTGTCTACATTGTATTCTGAGTTACGTGTTTATTACGAAAACCAGTCAGGTGAGTGGGGACATGGTAAAAGCGAAGGGAATAAGTTATGTATGCGTACTTTGTTCTGGGCTGTTTCGAGCCTGGGACTGGCAGATGTCATATCTTTTGTTGACAGATTAATTGCAATTTAATTTATGATTAATTATGCAGAAAATTCATCGCTTAGATATTGTATGTTGCTGATAAAGGATCAAATATCTGTCTCCGACTTTTTAGAATGTCATTCGCGGAGTGATTGGAGGTTCGTCATGCAAGGAGAACACTCTGTGTGAGGACACCAGCAGCGGTAATTGATTTGGTAGAATTGGCCGCTGTGCTGTGTTTATTTCAAATATACCACTGTTCATTTAGTTCAATTTGACAGAAATAAATTGAAATGTAATCCCTCACCTTGAGAAATATCACACCATCTTTCTGATCCATCTGTTCCTTTAACTTTGAGATTTCCTCCTGAATAATCCTTATATTCTCTTGAATCTTAAGAAGATTTTTCTCCATTGGATTTAGAATCCTCGACTCTTCTTCCCTGAGATCCCTGAGTAAGCTCTGCTCTTTCTCAGTGATAATCTGGCGCAGTTCAGCAAACTGGGTTGTGATGTGGGACTGAACGCTGTGTGACTGTTCCTGTCGAATGAAAGGTGAAGATTAGTTTACTGCATTGCTGTGTTGTATTTCCTTTTGACATTAAGGTCCATTGGGGTCCATACTACTTCTGAGACATTCCCATCAACCCCATTCCCTCAAGTTTTCCTGAAACCTATTGTCCCTCATTGGCCCATTAACTCCCACCTGATTCAAACACACTCTCCCCCACCATTTAACCAGCATGTTCTTGGGATGTGTCTAAAACCGTCATGGCCCCAGGGAGAGCATGCAAAATCCACACAGACAGCAGCAGAGGTCAGGATCGGACCCAGGTCACTGGAGCTGCGATACTCGGCTATTCTGCATTAAATGGAGCAAAACTCAACAGTAATATCAGAAATTCCGCTCAGGAAGCCTCACCCGAACTCCGGAAATCTTCTCTTTCTGTTGCTGCTCCTTTTCCTGGAAGTCTGATTTCTTTTTTGTGAGAGAGTCTAAGGAAGATTTTAGCTGATCCTGGAAGTCAGAGAGTGAAGGAAATAGAAACAAAGATGCATCAAAAGAAACAGATGATCAAACCTAATTATCAAAACAAAATGCCGGAGGAACTCAGTGAGTCAGGCAGCATCTATTCAGGGGAAATAAACAGTCGGTGTTTCGGGATGAGGACTGGGAAGGAATGGGACAGAAGCCAGAATAAAAAGGTTGGGGATGAGAACCAGCTGACAGGTGACGGGTGAGACAACGTGAGGGGGAACGTGGCGGGGGGTGATGAAGTGAGAAGCAGAGAGGGGACAGGTGGAAGAGGTCAGGGCTGGAGAAGAAGGAATATAATACGAAAGGACAATCGACCATGGAAGAAACGGGGGGGGGGGTGGATTTGGGGCTGTTTGGATCCCTGAATGTTGGTGAGGCAGGGGTTGGTAGGAGTCAGGTGTAGCTCTTGTCCCGTTTGCAGGTATCGGTGTCAGGAGGGAGATCAGTGGGGAGGAGCGAGTGGATAAAAGGGAGTTATGCAGAGAGCGATCCCTATAGAGCGCGGAGAGTTGTAGTGGTGGAGGGTGGGAGTGGCCTGTGCTTCGTGATAGAATCCGATTGGGGATGGCTAACGGTGGGGGGATGATATGTTGTTTATGGAGGCTCGTGTCGTGGACAATAGACCAAGGGGTGAGAATCAAATTCGAGTTAGTTTTACCTTGTAGAGTGTAACAGCTTCTTTAATCAGCATGAAGCGGTGCTCTCTGTGTTCCTGCGCAACCGCACAGATCACACAGATCAGTGTCTTGTCCGTTTCACAAAACAGCTTCAGTTCTTCCTCATGTTCCTCGCAGTGACGTTTACTTTCCTTCCCTTTCGGGTTCAGGTTTAGATTTCGAGCTTTTTCAGTCAGATTTGCTAAGGCCCGATTCACCCTGAGGGTGCGGTCAGCAAACTCCTCTCTACATTCCGGGCAGAAGTTTCTCTCCTCCCTTTCCCAACACCGTGTGATACAACAGCGACAGAAGTTGTGTCCGCACTCCACTATAACCGGATCGGTGAAGAAATCCAGGCAGACGGGACAAATTACCTCCTCGGTCCAACTCTCGGCCTTTCTTTTCGAAGCCATGTTAACTCCCAGCACTTCCTGATTCAGAATGCTTTCACTTTCGGGGAGCTGCTGATCGCCTGCAGTACCGCGGTTGTCCACTACGCGCGCTGCAGACTCGTGGAATGAATATTATGTCACTCCGTATGTTCAGTGGGAAAGAATTGTGGCCATTTCCATATCAACGTGGGATCAGAAACACATTCAGTAGTTCCTAACAGAAATGAAAACTCGGCCATGGACTGCCTAAGCCCGGCTACGAACGGAGGAGTGTTGGGCATGGTTCTAGCAACCCCATCTCGTAAAAGCCCTGTGCGACAGAAACGTCAACTAAATCTCTAAAGGCCTCATCCCTGGGATGGGAAGGACGTTCCCCTGGAAGACGATTGAATCGTGTGGATAGAGGGAAGCCACAGGCCCGATCAAATCACGGCCCTGGGCAGAGGAATCTGCCGAGCCTGTGTCCCGGTGGCGTGATGGGCTAAAGAAGAAGCAGAACAGAAATGAAAACGGACAGAAGAGCCTGGTTCAGTCTGAGGCAGGACTGAAAGGGGCAAATTCTGAAAAGAGAGGCACAAGAGACTGCAGATGCTGGAATCTCGAGTAGGAAACATGATGCCAGAGAAACTGAGCAGTGACTAGTGGGGTACCGCAAGGCTCAGTGCTGGGACCCCAGTTGTTTACAATATATATTCATGATTTAGACGAGGGAATTAAATGCAGCATCTCCTAGTTTGCAGATGACACGAAGCTGGGCGGCGGTGTTAGTTTTGAGGAGGATGCTAAGAGGATGCAGGGTGACTTAGATAGGTTAGGTGAGTGGGCAAATTCATGGCAGATGCAATTTAATGTGGATAAATGTGAGATATCCACTTTGGTTGCAAGAACAGGAAAACAGATTATTATCTGAATGGTGGCCAATTAGGAAAAGGGGAGGTGCAACGAGACCTGGGTGTCATTGTACACCAGCCATTGAAGGTGGGCATGCAGGTACAGCAGGCGGTGAAAAAGGCAAATGGTATGTTGACATTCATAGCAAAAAGATTTGAGTATAGGAGCAGGGAGGTTCTACTGCAGTTGGACAAGGCCTTGGTGTGACCGCACCTAGAGTATTGTGTGCAGTTTTGGTCCCCTAATCTGAGGAAAGACATTCTTGCCATAGCGGGAGTACAAAGAAGGTTCACCAGATTGATTCCTGGGATGGCAGGACTTTCATATGAAGAAAGACTGGATCGACTAGGCTTATACTCACTAGAATTTAGAAGATTGAGGGGGGATCTTATTGAAACGTATAAAATTCTAAAGGGATTGGACAGGCTAGATGCAGAAAGATTGTTTCCGATGTTGGGGAAGTCCAGAACGAGGGGTCACAGTTTAAAGAAAAAGAGGAAGCCTTTTAGGACCGAGATGAGGAAAAAGTTCTTCACACAGAGAGTGGTGAATCTGTGGAATTCTCTGCCACAGGAAACAGTTGAGGCTGGTTCATTGGCTATATTTAAGAGGAAGTTAGATATGGCCCTTGTCGCTAAAGGGATCAGGGGGTATGGAGAGAAAGCAGGTACAGGTTTCTGAGTTGGATGATCAGTCATGATCATACTGAATGGCGGTGCAGGCTCGAAGGGCCGAATGGTCTACTCCTGCACCTAGTTTCTATGTTTCTATGTCAGGCAGAATCTGTGGAGAGGAATGTACAATCGACTTTCAAGGTCGAGATCATTCATTCCGAAATGTCGATTCTCCATTTCCCTCCACAGATGCTGCCTGACCCGCTCAGTTCCTCTAGCCGCTCGATTTTGTTTTCCTCCGGGTTTAAGAGAGACAGACTGGGCTGTAAAACCGGGGTTAAGTAAATATTTAAAGCAGCTATTAAATCAGTTCATGCTGTCAGGCTCCCGATGGTTAATCCCCTATCGTGCCCCAATTTCAGCTCCAGATATTATCTGAAAACCCCGTCTCCGTGTCCAGACTCCATATCAGAGCTCCGTTTCAAGATTCCTCCTGCTCGCTGTTCAAAGTTCACGTCTGCGCAAGCATCCCAACTCAATCTCCATGCCTGAGTCCTGCGCTTGGGTTCTCCTCAGTCGCTTTGAGTAACAGAACGAACTGGCCATTTCCGTGCTACCTGTTCCCTTCGGCCAAAAGGGAGGGCTCACCAGTGGAAAGGAGAGTCAGACAACATTCCCTTCCGTCCCCCAAACCCGGATGCAGATCCAAGCTACTGTACACTGGACGGAAGACGTCTGGCCCGAGTCACTCACTGAACACCACCACTGTCTTAGGTTCTCTCTGGGAACCATCGGGAACAGGTACAATTTCACCTAATTTCCTCTCCTCAAGCTCCTATAGTTCTTGGGTACCCCTGGATAAGCCGCCATAACTCCCACATTGATTGGTCCACTGGGAAGATAGCCGGCTAGAGTCCGTTTTGTCACTCCGCTTGTCTACAGTCGGCCCTTTTCTCCTGTAAAAGCCACCGCGACCTCGTCTGCCGCTGAACCCAGCGGAGTACCACGACCTGGGGCAAGTGTTTAGTAAGCACCGGGCCCCTTCCCTGCCTCCACTCCGACCATACGATTGTGCTATTGACCTTCTCCCCGGAGCTCCTCTCCCCACCAGTCGGCTCTATAACATGTCCTGACCAGAGAGGGAAGTAATGGAGGATTACATCAGTGAATCTCTCGCGGCGGGCATTGTCCGACCCTCCTCCTCGCCGGCGGGCGCAGGGATCTTCTTTGTGTGGAACAGGGTTGGTTCACTACGTCGTCCATCGACTAGCGAGGCCCAAATCATAAACCATAAGGAACGAGTATCCACTGCCCCTCATAAACTCCACTTTCCAACCACTTCACGGAGCCACCATCTTCTCCAGTTGGGACCCACGAAGCGCCTGCTATCTGGCCAGAACAAGGGAGGGAGACGAGTGGAAAACGGCATTTAATATCCCTCCAGCCACTTCGAATACCTGGTCATGCCATTTGGCCTCACCAATGCCCCCGCTGATCTTCCAAGCCCTGATTAACGATATCCTAAGAGTCTTGATTAATCGTTTTGTGTTTGTTTATCTGGATGACATCCTAATCTTCTCCAGCAGTTTCCAGTTCATGTCCGTCAGTTGCTACAGAGGCTTTGGGAGAACAGATGATTGGTTAAAGCTGAGAAGTGTGAGTTCATCTCCTGAGGGAACATCACCGAGAGCGGGCGAGTGAGAGCGGATCCCGAGAAGATCCGGGCGGTGGCGGAGCGGCCATGACCCACGACACGCAGGCAACTCCAGCCATTTCTGGGCTTCGCGAACTTCTGTCGCCGGTTCATCAGGGAGTATGGTCGGGTGGCGGCGCCCCTTACCCACCTAGGACCCCTTTTCATTGGGACCCCGAAGCTGACTCAGCGTTCTCAGAGCTGAAGAGGCGTGTCACCTCCGCTCCCCTCCTGGTCCAACCAGACCCCTCTTGTCGATTCATTGTGGAGGTCGACGTCTCCGACTCTGGGATGGGAGCGCTCCTCTCCCGAAGTTCAGGTCCTGATCAGAAACTTCATCCCAGTGCCTTCTTTTCTCGCCAGCAGTCTCCTGCCGAACGAAATTACGACGCAGGGAACCGGGAGTTACTGGCGATCAAACTCGCTTTGGAGGAATGGAGGCACTGACTGGAGGGAGCGGAACATCCGTTCATCATCTGGAGCGAACGCAAGAACCTCGAATACATCCAAACCGCATAACGCCCGAATTCCCGCCATCCCGTGGGGCATTAATTTTTGGCCGGTGCAGGTTCACCCTCACCTATCGTCCGCGGTCTGAGAACGGGAAGCCCGATGCTCTCTGCCGTCAATACATTTCCGAGGAGGGCCTTCCCAACTCCGAGACCATCCTTCCACCATCCTGTGTAGTGGCTGCTCTCGCCTGGGAGATCGAGGCCATAGTTAAAGTGGCCCAACGGACTCAACCTGACCCTGGCAACGCACCCTCCAATCTCCTCTTTGTGCCCGATTCCGTTCGATCGCAGGTTCTCCAGTGGGGGCACACGTCTCGTTTCGCCTGCCATCCCGGGATCGATCGGACTCTGTCCCTCCTGAAGAGACATGTCTGCTGGCCCTCCTTGGACACTCCCGTTCCTTTGTCTCTGTCTGTTCTGCTTGCACCCGCGGAAAAGCCTCCCACCGACCACCTGCTGGATTGCTTCGTCCCCTACCTGTCCCGAGCCGCCGCTGGTCTCACATCACGCTGGATTTTGTTACGGGACTACATCCTTCAGATGGGAACACTGTCGTACTCACCGTGGTGGACGGCTTCTCCAGAGTGGTGCACTTCATAGCCCTTCCCAAACTCCCTACAGCTCGGAGAACAGCCGACCTTCTCGTCCATCACGTCTTCCGCCTGCACCCCTCTGACATTATTTCTGACCGGGATCCCCAATTCGTCTCACAAGTTTGGAGATCATTTAGTCAAGCCCTGGGAGCCTCAGGAACCCTGTCATCCGGACCCAAAGGCACTGAACTACCAGGAACAGGACTAGGCGTAAGAAGGAAGCAAGGACAGTGGGAAAGGAAGGACGCTGGACATGACACAGGCTCCGGACGAGACAAGGATTCCGGGCCTGGGCTGGGACTTGACGATGATAGCGGAAGCAGGACATGGAACTGGGAACTGGGAGCCTGGGCTTGGACTCCGAGCCAGAGACTGGACAAGGACCCAGAACCTGGGTCTTGCCTCGGGCTCGGACTCCAGAACCAGGCTCGGACAAGACGTGGCTACAGGACAAGGAGAGTCACAGGACTGGACGTGAGACTCCTGGACAGGACAAGGGAACCCCAGCACCGGGCTGGGCAAGGTACACCTGGGCTGAGCGAGGCACATGACAAAACGGAACACAACGCCGTGGCTTGAACAAGCAAAGGACCTTGGACCTGACTGGGACTGTGCGAGTTCCCTAAGCCTTGACTTGGTCGAGGAAGAGACAGGGACGCAAAACACAGAGCCGAGGGAGAGACAGGGACAAGGAAAACCAAGGCCCCTCCTTGGATACAGGACGTAGGCCCGTGAGTCATTACACAGAACACAGAGCCGGGACCCCTCCTTGGATACAGGACGGGACTCATTACACAGAACGCTGAACACGACAAGACGGTTCCCAAAGCTAGGTAGCGGCAAACGGGCGGACCTGCCTAGCGGAGTTGTGGACACAAAGAGTAGTTCCTAATAGGGCGAGGCTCCCGACACAGGCAAGACGAGACAAGGTTCCAGGCAGAGGCGAGGCGAGACAAGGCTCCAGACACAGGCGAGGCGAGGCAAGGCTCCAGGCAGAGGCAAGGCGAAGCGAGGCGAGGCAAGGCTCCAGGCAGAGACAGAGCAAGGCGAGGCGAGGCTCCAGGTAGAAGCAACACTAGGCAAGGCGAGGCGACGCAAGACTCCAGGTAGAGTCAAAGCGAGGCAACGCAAGGCTCCAGACACAGGTTGCAGGGCAACGCAAGGCTCCAGGCGAGGCAAGGCGAGGCAACGCAAGGCTCCAGGCGAGGCAAGGCGAGGCAACGCAAGGCTCCAGGCGAGGCAAGGCGAGGCAACGCAAGGCTCCAGGCGAGGCAACGCAAGAGGAAGGTGAAGGGAAGGGATACAGACGGGGGTTAGGACAGGAACAATCCAGCAGCCAGAGGCTGAATCCTGAAGCTGTTTATGAGACCAGCCCAAAGAAGAATCAGCTGCCTCAACAGAAACTGGGAAAACCCGGAAAACCTGGAATTAGGAGCATGGACCGAAACATGAACCGGAATGCGGGTTTCACGGACCGAACCATGACAGCGTCTGCAACTCAATGTGTTATATGTCTCCGCATGTGTGTCTGTCCGTCTCTTTGTGACTGTTTGTGTCGGAGACCAGCGAGCAGTCAGCTCTCAGTCTTTGTTGTGATGGTATGACTACTGAGAACAAATGGCGAGTGTGGAGGAAACCCTTCAGGACACCAGAGGGATGTGTGGACACTGGCTCAGGGAACTGGATAGCATTGCATTGCTTATCAGTGATACAGAAATATCATGGGCTTAATTCTGAAGAGGGGAGAGCTCGGACAGTCTCTACGCAATGCATTGCGGAGGCTGAAATGGGAATGACAGACTGAACCTATGAGGAGCGCTTGATGGCTCCAGGCCTGAACTCGATGAGCTTAGAAAAATGAGAGAGAAATCAGATTGACACCTATCGAATATTGAATGCAGACTGAACAGAGTGGAGACCTGGGGGCGGTGATGTGAAAGTGTGTGTGTGTGTGTGTGTGTGTGTGTGTGTGTGTGTGTGTGTGTGTGTGTGTGTGTGTGTGTGTGTGTGTGTGTGTGTGTGTGTGTGTGTGTGTGTGTGTGTGTGTGTGTGTGTGTGTGTGTGTGTAGCAGCTGGACCATGGCCCTCAATACCCCACCCGTCTATGTACTGATCCAAACTTCTCTGCAGTGAAATCCATAACTTCCACTGACAGCTCTTCCCACACCCTCACCACCCTCTGAGTGAAGGATGTCCCACTCAGGTTCCTCTTAAATATTTCACCTTTCACCCTTAAACTGCGACCTCCAGTTCCCATCTCACCAAACCCCAGAGGAAAAATCCTGCCTGCATTTACCCTGTCAACAACACTCATAATTTAGTATAAATTTGCGAGATCTCCCATCATTTCCCAACACTAAAGGAAATAAAGTCCTTACCTTTTCCTAAAGCTCGAGTCCTCAAGTCCCAGCAAACGTATTGTAAATTTCTCTGCACTTTTTCAATAACCATATATAACCATATAACAATCACAGCACGGAAACAGGCCATTCCGGCCCTCCTAGTCCGTGCCGAACTCAATCTCACCTAGTCCCACCTACCCGCACTCAGCCCATAACCCTCCACTCCTTTCCTGTCCATATACGTATCCAATTTTACCTTAAATGACACAACTGAACTTGCCTCTACTACTTCTACAGGAAGCTCATTCCACACAGCTATCACTCTCTGAGTAAAGAAATACCCCCTCGTGTTTCCCTTAAACTTTTGCCCCCTAACTCTCAAATCATGTCCTCTCGTTTGAATCTCCCCTACTCTCAATGGAAACAGCCTATTCACGTCAACTCTATCTATCCCTCTCAACATTTTAAATACCTCGATCAAATCCCCCCTCAACCTTCTACGCTCCAATGAATAGAGACCTAACTTGTTCAACCTTTCTCTGTAACTTAAGTGCTGAAACCCAGGTAACATCCTAGTAAATCGTCTCTGCACTCTCTCTAATTTAGTGATATATTTCCTATAATTCGATGACCAGAACTGTACACAATATTCCAAATTTGGCCTTACCAATGCCTTGTACAATTTTAATGTTGTATCAATGTTGTTGATAATTTTCCTTCAGGCCAGTAACAAAAACTACACACAATACTCCAGATTAGACCTCACCAACGTCTTATGTTTGATGAGTTTCCAGCAGTAAATCTGACCTGCTGCGAGAATGACCTTTTTTAAGACTCTTCAAAACCGAGAAGGAATCTGAACAAATTACACCTTCACATAGACAGATTTCCTCCACCCACTGTAAGCACGAAATGATGGCAAGCGATTCTGTTGTTAATCCTGATAAATGGCTGGTAGATCGTTTCTTTATTGTTATCAATAATACACGCATAACACAGCAACACCAACATTCCCAGTTAAATGATATTTTGATCCCTCTGGAAAAATGGTTAAACTATCTCAATAATTTCCTTAAAAATTGAAATATTGAAACAACAAATTCTCAGGCATAACAGAATTGTTAGACTTTATTAAATCGTGCATCCTATAATCAACTAAAGGCATTGAAAGAAACAAGGCGGGGTTACCAAGAACACGACTGTGGGACATTTTTCACAACCCAACGAACCCATATTTCAAGCGTGATAAGAACACAGGTATCTAAAGCTAAAAACGCTCTTCTTGTGAAGTTCCCAACGGTCCTCCAACACACCTTTAACAGGATGATCATTTCTTCCCCCTTAAATTAGTCCAGTATATTAACATTAAATTTAAACTACACAATTTCAACCAGTAAAGCCGAAACAGGGGACGACCTGACTGCACCACAACACAATCTCAAAGACTGTGCTTGTATCACACCTAAACATTATAAAGTTGAAGATGAAGCTGATCTATAAACCACAACCATAATCAAGAACAGATCCAATTAAACAAACAAAATTGGTCAACAAATATTTTCATGTAACACCCCAGAATACCCGCAGGGATAACTGAGAATATTTAATGTTTCTTTATATTTATCAGTTATTTTCTTATCCGGTCCTTCCATGTCAGCTTATTATCCGTCCACATGCCTGGAAATCTTACCACTGACACCTTTTAAGGAGTTTGACCATATCATTTTCAATCACGTACAGGTCCATTAATCCTGTCTGTATAACACATAACTTGTCCCATCTATTTGCCGAGTGTTCGACCTTATTAATTGCGAATGCATCCTATATACAGTAAAATTGGAATATCTACCTCTAATCCATAAACGTCCATCAGCAGCATATAGTGATTGACACACACCAAAACCAATCTCAGAGAAAAATATCACTATTTATAACATGAAGTAATAAATACTGCTTTATGGGATCCCAATCTCTATCTCATCTCAACCTGAATATAACTCGTCCACCTGTACCTGACACAAGATGTCCAATTACACAGAAAAAAAAGATAATCACCTCCTCCATCCTCGTTTCCACAATTTCATATTTTTCCTTCCATAAATACCATTTGCCTATAGAATAGTAAAAATATTGATGTTACAACATTTATAATTAACTGTTATTTCCTAATATCATCTTCCAATCATAAAAATGAATTCTATGTCACACTTGCCCACCCATACTTTACAAGACGTCCAAATAAAAACAATCAGAAAAAATGGTACAATAGCCCCCTCGATTGCATTTCCGAAAATTAATCAAAAGTCCGCTCTTAAATAAATATCATTTGCTTTTTCAATATCAAAAATATTTTTACAACATTTAAATTAATCCAATCTGATGTAATAGGTTTCTAAATACTTTAAGCAGTTTTATTTTAAAATATGTTGAACTCTGTCCCTGAGGAGTCGCTAGATGGTATTTATAAACCCGAGGCATGCGGTGCTTCAGCATTTCGTTGCAATAGGCCGCCTGTGGCACAGGGGGACACATTGGTGCACAGAGAAAATGTCGGCAATGTTGAAAAGGTACCAGAGTGTGGAGAAAATGTTGTCCGTGTTCATTGCCGTCATTGGAGTTCCTGGTGAGTGAGCAGAGCAATTCATGTTTGGTATTTCTGTGTGTTATCCATGTGAATCTGTTTATAATCAATCAAAAAGCTTCCAAGTTGATGATCTTTGCGTAGATATCCATCAAAGATATCGATCCTGTCAATTCAACATCCTGATTAATAAATGCATTAAATTAAAGGCAGATGGGCTCAGGACATGGAACAACACCTGGATTTATGATATTGTAGCCATTATTCAGACTTGTTTGCAGGAGGGCTAGGACCGGCATCTCCATATTATGGGGTTATGTTCTTTTAGATGCAACAAAGCGGGAAGGATTGAAGGAGGAGGTATGGTGTGACTAGTGAGGGAAACTATCACATACAAACTAGGCATTAATTCCCTTGTAGCTCAGCTGAAAACCGTCTCATGTGTTCAGGTCTGAAAGTGTTCCCCTGCACACATCTGTCACAAAAAGTGGGAACAAAGGGAGTCTTTTCTGGTTGTCTGATAATCTCTCGTGGATTTCCACAGGGGTCTGTCTCGGGACCGGGTCCTGTACCTCTACGTCAGTGACTTAGATCACAGAACTTTTGGCTTGGTGGCCAGGTTTGGGAAGGTCAGAATGTGAAATGGGAACAGATGGACATATGCAACGAGTAACTTGTGCGTGGCATTCCGAAACATTTCTTTGACTGGCATCTGCCGGGAAAATGCGGAACTGAATTAGATTCAATGTTGTTACGAATATAGAAATAACTGCAGCTGGTGAGAACGATACTTGATCTGCTGTTAGGAGATGAAGCAGGACAGGCGACAGGTGTTTTCTGTAGGACAACACTTTGCATCGAGTGACCACAATGCAGTTAGTTCCAAAGTCAATATGAAAAAAATTAGGACGCGTTGTCCATCAAAGTCCAATTTTGATGATATCAGAAACGATCTGTGCTTTCGGGCAGACTGTTCTATATATTTCAAGAGATATTGAGGCCATGGTTAAGAAAGAAAAGGAGGTCCATAGCAGATAGGAACAAGCGATGTGCTTGTGTGTTATAAGAAATGCAGGAGAATATTGAAGCAACGTCCAGAGGACAAAAGGCGTCCTCTGGAAGACCAGGATGATAATTCGTTCATGGAGCCAAAAGTGATTGACGATATTTAAAATATTGTTTGCGTCTTTATATATTCGGGAGTCCGGCACAGAGTCTATAGAAGTAAGACAAAGTGATATTAAATTCATGGACCCTACGCAGATTAATGAGGAGCAGGTCCTTGTCCTGTGTTAAATTAGGGTGGATAAAGTCCCCTGGTCTGACAAGGAGCCATCGGACCCAATAGTGTCAAGTTGCTAGGAAATTAACAGAGATATTTCAATCATCCTAATCGACAGGTGAGGTGCCAGAGGATTACATGATAGCCTATGTTTTTCCACTTCGAGGAATACATTTCGATATTCAGTCACAGGTAGAAACGGGAAAGAAAGCTTTTGACACATTGGGCATCATAAATCAAAGTGTAGATTACAGGAGACGGGATGCTACGTTGAAGTTGTATAAGACATCGTTGAGGCTTAATCTGGGGTATTGTGTGCACATTTGGTCATCTATGTAAGGATAGATAAAAATAAGGTTACAAAAGTGCCGTATAGATTTACAAGGATGTTGTTGGGTCTAGGGGACCGGATTTATAATGACAGATTGAATAGTTCCTGGGAACTAGTACCTGGGAACGTAGACAATTGAGAGGAGATTTGATAGAGGTACACTGAATGAGAAGTATAGATATGGCCAATTCCAGCAGGCCTTTTCCACTACGGTTGGCTGGGACTACAAACGGAAGTCATGGGATAAGGGTGACTGATGAAAAGTATAAGGGGAACCTTTTTCACTCAGTGAGTGGTCAGCACAAGTGGTACATGCGAATATCATTTCAAAGTTTAAAAGAAGTTTGGATTGGTATATGGATGGTGGGGATCTGGACGGCTATGTTCTCAGTGCAAGTCAATGCGTGTAGCTAGGTTAAATGGTTCAGCATAGACTTGAAGGGCCAAAGGGCCTGTTTCCTTGCTGTTCTTTTCTAAGAGTCTATGACCTGTTTAATACGCTCACGAGTGATCGAATTGCCACCTGAAATATGCATTCTGTTCTCCCATTGTTGTTGTTCATCTTTGAGCCGATCATTAATTCATCCATCTCTAAATGTACTCAAATACTTCCTCTTCTGTCCTTTGAAGAAGCACGTTGCCACCCTTCATACCTCCATTTCTAAATCAGAATCAGTTTTATTACCGCTGAATTATATGATAGAAATTTGCTGATTTGCGACAGGATTAGTGTGCAAATACATAAAATTACCATAAATTACACAGAAAAATATTGGAAAAAATGAATAATGATGTAGTGTTCATGCGTGCTTGGACCATTGTGATATCTCCCAAGATCCTGCGAGGCTTTTCACACAAAAGAGCAAACTGCGTTTCCAAATTCATCTTGTCAAGATCCCTGAGCATTTTAACTGTAATGGCTGGATAGCCAGAAAGTACTATGAGAAACCTCAGTCGCTCTTGACATCAACCTGTAGCATCAACACAATCAAGAACCAATATTGGAACTGATAGTGAGGAGGTGGAGGAAGGCATTATCTCTCTGCAGCTCCGTCCCTTCATCTTCTCATTCTCCGTACGAGCCGAAGGTAATCCGGCTGCAGCTTCCATTTCCTAATACTGTCTGTATTTTTTCTCCTCAATTGGCAACTCGTTTTTTTTTCCCGGGTGATCACATGGGTTTGGGCGGGATGAATAATAAAATAAAATGGGCGGCATGGTGCCCTGTTGGTTGGCACTGTTGCCTTGTGGGATTCGGTGAAATCTAGAGTTAAGATTGGATCAGCCATGATCTTGTTGAATGGCGGAGCAGGCTTGAGGGGCCGATTGGCCGACTCCTGCTCCTATCTCTTATGTTATGTTCTTATGTATGAACCAGGTCTCTGGAACTGAGTCTGGCTCTGTGGTTCGGAAACAAATGGTCGAGACAATGAGAGCACTGGAGATGGAGAGAGACTCCCGGGTGGCATGTTGCTTCCCAGATGCCAGGGTCAGGGATGTCTCAGATTGGTATCACAGTGTTTTAACACGGGAGGGCGAGCAGCCAGAAGTCGTAGTGCATTTAGGCACCAATCATAGGGGAAGATAGCGACGGAGATCCTGGATGGAGAATATAGGGAACAATGCAGTAACCTGAAACGCAGGACCACAGGGCGAGTAATCGCTGGGTGGCTGTGTATGCCACGCTCCACTGAGGGGAAGAATAGGGTGACTTGGCAGATGAATATGTGGCTGACGAATTGGTGTAAGGGGCAGGGTTTCACGGTTCTAGGTCATTGGAATTTCTTCTGGGAATGACTATGACATGCACAAAAAAGATGGGTTACCCCTGAACTCGAGGGAGTCCAATATCTTTGCGTGCAATTTTCCTGGAGCTGTTGGCAAGGGTTCAAGCTAACTTGGCAGGGGAACGGGAAGCAGCGAGTTCGGACAAAAGATATGACAGCTGGTATACAAGTAGGTTCAGCGATTAGTGAGATTGTGACGGGGGTAGGTAGTCGAATGATTAGAATTGCTGAACAGCACAGAATCAAACCCTTCGGCCCATCTATACCATGCTGAAATTTTTATCTGCCTAATTATCGACTTGCTCCAGTAGAGGAAGTCAAAATAGACCCGTTCTTTTAATTCTGCTTCCTTTGACACAGATGATTAACGTAACACAAGCATACACAACGGAGGCTACTTGAGAAATATTTGATCTATGCACGGTGTAGATTCAAACGGCCACATAAGTGCAAATGACTGACGCTAGTTGGAAACATTCCGTCCCAATTAAGCGGCATAGGAAAACCCAGCTATTTTCTCTATTAGATTCTGTTCTTTACGAGTTGTCCCGAATAAGCAGTTACCCTAATTAACCAATGGCCCAGTTAAGCGTAATACACTATTTATATATTTGGTTCCTTAGAATACAATACTGTCAGTATCACCGGCTTATCGTTGGAGCCTTTTTTAAATAACAGAAGAACATTAGCTATCCGCCAATCCTTCGGAACCTCACCCGCTACAAAGAACTTCTACAGATGTGCAGTGGAGGGTATATTGAGAGATTGCAACACAGCCTGGTATGGAAACGCTGCCTTTGAAGGGAAAATCATTGAAAAATTCGCGAAGTTGGCGTAGTATATCACGCTTAAAGCCGTCCCAACTATCGAGCTCATATATATGAAACGCTATCGCAGGAAGGCAGCATCGAGCAATAGAGATCCCTAATCTCAGGATTCAGACCACCAGGTTCAGGAACATTTACTCTCCTCAACCATCAGGCTCTTGATTAAAAGGGCAAACCGACAATGAAATCCACTTCCTCATCATTGAAATGTTCAATAGAGATCCCTAACCACAGGACTCAGACCACCAGGTTCAGGAACGGTTACTATCCTCAACCATCAGGCTCTTGATTAAAAGGGCATACCGACAATGAACTGCACTTCCTCATCATTGAAATGTTCAATAGAGATCCCTAACCACAGGACTCAGACCACCAGGTTCAGGAACAGTTACTATCATCAACCATCAGGCTCTTGATTAAAAGGGCATACCGACAATGAACTCCACTTCCTCATCATTGAAATGTTCCGCAACCAATGCTGTCACGTTCCAGGTGTCTTTGTCTCATTATCTCATGTCTCTTTATTTATTGCTATTTATTTATATTTGCATTTGCACAGTTTGTTGTATTTGCGCCCTGGTTGAGCTTCCATTGATCCATCATACGTACTCTTCTATAGATTTGCCGAGGATGGCCATTAGAAAATGGGTTTCAGGGTTTTTACTAAGTGGAAAATGTTAATCAGGTAGAGCTATGAAATTGAGTTGCCGACGGAATGAGCGAAGAATTTCGAGATGCATCTTTTCTCTGGTTCCCGGTAACTCTTAGAAGAACCAACATCGATGAGAAAAAAAAAACACAGCTTCTCCCGCTCCCTAAAGAAAAAGGTTAATTAGGGATGCCATCGGATTTCTAAATGGACAGAGACTCTATAAAAACTACCTCAGTATTTTCCATCCCTTTTTGCACTACGATTTGATTTTCATTTGCTTATATAATTATTAACTTCTTATTAATTTATGGTTTTATTATTATTCGTTGGAAGTATTGCCGTCGGCAGGCAATATATTACACGATATATTCCCGTGATCTTAAACCTGATTCCGAATCTCAGCCAGTGACGTTCGCTCTCGCCCCCACAAGGCTACTTGATTATTTGCGTATATAGCAGACACACGAATGTCACAGAGATTTATTTGAGTAGACCAAGACAACTTACAATTGGATTTGTTTCTGATCCACGGAGCCGAATATATAATGTCACGACATGTTTGAGTCCATTCCTCGGCTCCTCCCTGGATCGCCGCTATGGAGCTGCGGATGGTTGGAGGTATGGGGACATCAAGTGGACGGAACGGAAAATGCAGCCGGGATCGCGATGCTCCGTCACGATGCAGTGCGGCTTCTTCTTAACGCCAACATCTTTTGTCCTCTCGGAATCGGAATCAGGTTTATTATCAACGACATGTGTCGTGAAATGTGTTCACTTAGCAGCAGAAGCTCAATGCAATGCATAATATAGAAGAAAGAAAACAATAATAATCATATTAAATAAGTAAGTGAATGACAGTATACATATATTGAATAGATTAAATCTCGAGCAAAAACAGAAATGGTATATATTTAAAAAGTGAAGTAGTGTGCAAGGGTTTACTGTTTCTCTCGTTTACCGTTAGAGAAATCCACACACGGCACGTGTGCAGTGTTGGTCCGGTCCTGTTCTGAGAACATCACGATTTACGAAATTTAAAATTCATAACAGTTGTAGAAACACGATATTAGATTCAACGCTTCTGCAGAGCGAACCCTCTAATTACGAGGAGAATTAACTCGAAAGGAAAATGCAGATTGGTGTTGAACATACATGTAAGTGCAAAATTATTTTGCAAAACTGGATCGCGGATGAAATTCCATACTGATCATTTCCCCGGTAAACTGATGAATGGGTGATTACAGCTCCCCGCTCTAACACTGTTTCGTGTTACAATACACAAATGCAAACACTTCCAGGTTATGTTTTTCTTGCGAGCTACGACAGCCAATGTAAAACTCATGGTCTGTATATATTTCCCTGTGAAATATGTCTCCCTTCTTTCACCATTTTGACATAGACCCGGTCTTATTCTGCACAAGCCGCTGCCCTCTCTTCATTCAGTACTTCAATCATTCCTCTCTTCAGTATTAATTTCATTTCTGTCGTAAGGCCATAAGACATAGGAACACAATTGACCCATGCGATCCATCATCTGTTCCGCCATTCCCTAAGTCCACAGGATACATGGGTAGATTTATTCCATTTGGCCCATCAAGTTGGCTACGCCCGGCATTTCATCATAACGGATCTATTTTTTCCTCTCAGAATCAACCTTCTGGCCTCTCGCCGTATCCCTTCAGTATTAAATATACTGCAGGTAAAACTTGGCCTTCACAGCTTTTTCTGGGAAAGAGTTCCATTGATTCACCATTCTTTTACTGAAGAAATTCCTCTTCATCCCCGTTGTAAAAGGGCGTCCATCTATTCCGAGTCTGCCTCCTCTAGTCTTAGACTATCTCAATATAGAAAACGTCCTCTCCACATCCACCATCAGGGACTTTCACCAGTCGATCGGTTGCAAACAGGTCACCCCTCATTCTTCTGAATTCTAGTGCATACAGGCCAGAGCCATCAAAGGCTTTTCCTATGACGAGCCAATAAATCTTGGAATCATTTGCGCGAGACATCTTTGAAAACTCTCCGGTTTCAGTACATTCTTTCTGACATAAGATGTCCAAACCTGATCACAATTCTCCAAGTGATGTCACATCGCTGATGCATAAAGCGGTGTGACATCACTTCACGTCAAGAATATGCATCCTTGCATAATTCCATCGTGCTTCATTTATTGTCCCTGTCAACCCCATTCTAACGTATTCTCTCTGTGATCTTTGACAACCTTACTCGAGAGGGGATGGGAAGCATTGTTTTTCACTCCACGGCTATATTTCCCATACCATACCCTCTCAGTGACACTCTACACATGGTCATTTATGTGTCAGACTGCGGCGGAGTGAAGTTATCGACATTCGCTTTGGAAGGGGCCATTCGCTTTCTGGAAAAAAGGCAGTACCGTACTCACTTATTTTGCACTGTTACATTGGAAATTGTACGCGTCCGAGCTCACTTTAACTGACACCAGTTTCCTTGTTTCAGGTATACTTCTCCACTTGACATAGGAATATTTTTCCAGATTAAAAACGGCAAAAAGAAATGAGTACAGACATCTCAAACACAACGTAGGTTTTGCTGGTTTTGCAGGAGTGACCAAATATTTCCTTTGTGAAACCAATATATCAAAGTCACGAGCTTTATAAATCAGGCTTCTGGCATTCCACTGGAATATTTTAATCCCATTAGGTACGTTCATGACTAAACTGGGATACGAATAATCACAGCTCCATTTATAGCTTCCCACAAAACACCAGTTACACTCAGATACTTTTCTGCAGCTTTCACAATAGATAGATAGATAGATAGATAGATAGATAGATAGATAGATAGATAGATAGATAGATAGATAGATAGATAGATAGATAGATAGATAGATAGATAGATAGATACTTTATTCATCCCCATGGGGAAATTCAACTTTTTTCCAATGTCCCATACACTTGCTGTAGCAAAACTAATTACATACAATACTTAACTCAGTAAAAAAAAAATATGATATGCATCTAAATCACCGTCTCAAAAAGCATTAATAGCTTTTAAAAAGTTCTTAAGTCCTGGAGGTAGAATTGTAAAGCCTAATGGCATTGGGGAGTATTGACCTCTTCATCCTGTCTGAGGAGCATTGCATTGATAGTAACCTGTCACTGAAACTGCTTCTCTGTCTCTGGATGGTGCTATGTAGAGGATGTTCAGAGTTATCCATAATTGACCGTAGCCTACTCAGCGCCCTTCGCTCAGCTACCGATGTTAAACTCTCCAGTCCTCTGCCCACGACAGAACCCGCCTTCCTTACCAGCTTATTAAGACGTGAGGCGTCCCTCTTATAATTTTAATTTCCTCAGTCCGACTAGATGTCTGATCAGTACAATCCAGCACATCGGTTATAACCGTCACTAATTTCATGTAATCCAGCAGTAAATATCGTTAGTAAGGCCACCACGATGTGGCCGAATATCCACTGATTTCACCGTCTTTTCTCTGAGTGTTAACACTCAAACTTTTTGCAAGGCCACACTCCATAACTGACGTCCATATTAACTAATCACCGTCTTTGTTATTTTTTGACAGACAGGCACCTCAGCCAGTGACAGCAAGCGATGGATATTAATCTGAGCTACGATACGCCCCTCCTCATTTGTTGTCAGCAACCATCGCGGAGTTCAGCGAGTTTCTGCCTTTGGTGATGTTGGCCACGGTGTCCGGAACAACGGGCGTGGTTCTTTTTTCGACGTCTTGGTGAATCGATCCGGTGGATGTTTGTGCCGGTTGAGGAAGAGTTTTGAACCTGTGATCGAGTGAGGAGTCGAAGCATTTGGACTACAACTTCCATATGGCCTTGCGGCCCCGAATGTTCGTCAGCGGCCGCCGACTGAGCGCGGTGACAGGATTTGTAGTTCATAGTGAATGTGAGTCCATCTCGTACGGTGAGCAACGGGAGTTGTATTTCCGATGCGAATCGTGTGTTTCTGAGTTATGTACAACAGCTTCAGTTACGAACACTTTGTGTCACGTGTCACCCTTTGCACAAACCTACAATCGCATCGTGACAGCGGGGCCTGTGGAGGGGGAGGTCAGAATCTGTGTTGGATCACTCTCAGGTCTGGGCTCAATGCACATCAATTATCCAGTCTCCTTCTGACTCGAGTTCTCCAGTTCCGGCTACAAAAGCCGTGAATCCTGACTGTGGCTTTCCAGATTAATCACATCCCCCCTGAGGCGAGAGACCAGAGATGCACACAGTCCTCCGGCTATGGTCTCACCAACACGGAACAGTACAGCGGCTTTCCAGGTTAATCACATCCCTCCTGAGGCGAGCGACCAGAGATACACACAGTCCTCCGGCTGTGGTCTCTCCAACACGGAACAGTACAGCGGCTTTCCAGGTTAATCACATCCCTCCTGCGGCGAGCGACCAGAGATGCACACAGTCCTCCGGCTGTGGTCTCACCAACACGGAACAGTACAGCGGCTTTCCAGGTTAATCACAGCCCTCCTGAGGCGGGCGACCAGAGATACACACAGTCCTCCGGCTGTGGTCTCACCAACACGGAACAGTACAGCGGCTTTCCAGGTTAATCACATCCCTCCTGAGGCGAGCGACCAGAGATGCACACAGTCCTCCGGCTGTGGTCTCACCAACACGGAACAGTACAGCGGCTTTCCAGGTTAATCACATTCCTCCTGAGGCGGGCGACCAGAGATACATCTGGCCCTGCCGCTGACTGTGTTGTTCAGAAGCAAATGAACTGGTCATTTCATGCTTTTAAAAAAAAACAATTCTTTCTGAGTACTCAAGTTCCATATCCCTCTATTCTCCTCACATTCATGAGATATCTAACAGCCTCTATAGCATCTGCCTCCACAAACACCCCTGTCATTTATTCCAGACACTCAGCACTATGTGTATGAAAACAATAAACTTGTAACGCACGTCTCCTTTAACCATTGGAGTCAGGTGTAACATTATTATATTATATAATTTGTTTTTTTTTTACAGCAGTAGTCAGGAACAATATACAAAATTACGCCAAATTACAAAATAAATAAATTTCCGAGCTGAGATCAAAGTTTAAATAGTGTCTATAAATGAAGGCAATTTGAGATTGGTCACACTCCAAATCTGCAGAGACCCCACATCCGTGAAGACCCCGAATTCCGTGCGCACCTCCAAATCCTTATGCACCCCCATATCTATCCACATCCCGAAATGACTGATACACCCACATGCAAATTCGATTATCCCAAACAAGAATTATTCCAACAAAATCTCTGTCTCCACCTTAAAAATAGCAAGAACAAAGTTCATAAGTGCATCTACTATTAAAGCATTTCTAAATGAAACAACTTCGAGATTCGTCACAACTCCAAAAACGCAGACACCACAAATCTCTCAGAAAACCAATATCCGTGTGGAACCCACCGCAAATCCATCTGTACTCCAAATCCGTGTGGATATTATTAGTTCGACGGTCCTTATATGTAGGTTCTCACTGATTTTATTGCAGTTCTCTACTCCACTGTGAATGTCTGCAAGAACACCAATCTCAATGCAATATAAGTTGACATGCAAGTACTGTACTAATAAAGTTAGTTTCATATTTGAACAGAAGCAAAACACATACGGGCACTGGCACAGGCACAGGCATGCGCACAGAGGCATGGTATCAGGAACACCACCGTTACCACAGACTCTCCCACAGGCAGAAACAGACAGAGACGCACACAGCGGTTCACCCCCACACACATAAACATTGACACAAATACTGTAGGTATACACAGACACACAAACACATACGCACACCAAGCACAGACAAGCACGCATAGTACAACAAATTAACAAACAGATCTGCACACTGAAACCCACTCATAAACAGGCACAGAAAACAGACAAATGCAGACACAGAAATCAAGAAGAACAAAGAGACAAGATGAGACACGCAACAGCAACAGATACAGAGATACACAACAAACAGACACACGTAATCACACACACAGACACACACATACTCATACTAAGGCAGACTAAGCACACATAGTCCTAGACTCGCACATACACGGACTCCTACACATAGTCATAGACGCATGCACATACGCACAGACACTGACACAAACATACGAACACACAAAATAAACACGCACACACAAAATACACACACACACAGACACAAGTACTCACATACTTTCACACATCAACACAGACATGCAATCACCTCTGGACTAAGTGTGTAAATGTGGGAGGGGACTGTGCTGAAAAATAAATGTGCTAGGTTTTATAAAATTGACTTCTTCTACCTTAGGCCACGAACTTATCAATCATCCCTCATATGGTCAAAGGCATAAACACACAGACAGACGCACACGGATGTACACACATCGACAACTAAACTATCTTCTCCGCCTCTCCAGCTCTCCGTCGTGTTCTGTGGCACTTTCGGGTGTTATTATTAATACATACTCTGCCCCAGCTGAGACTGCTGAGTTTGCGAGCCGTGCAGTCTGGTCCGGGGTGGGTCCTGGTGAGGTTACAGGGTGTTATGATTAAAACATGCCCACCCCCCAGCTGAGACAGCGGAGTGTGCAGGCCAGGGAGTAGGGTTAGGGGTGGGTCCTGGTGAGGTTACAGGGTGTTATGATTAAAACATGCTCACCCCCAGCTGAGACAGCTGAGTGTGCAGGCCAGGGAGTAGGGTTAGGGGTAGGTCCTGGTGAGGTTACAGGGTGTTATGAGTAAAACATGCTCACCCACATCTGAGACAGCTGAGTGTGCAGGCCAGGGAGTAGGGTTAGGGGTGGGTCCTGGTGAGGTTACAGGGTGTTATGATTAAAACATGCTCACCCCCTAGCTGAGACAGCGGAGTGTGCAGGCCAGGGAGTAGGGTTAGGGGTGGGTCCTGGTGAGGTTACAGGGTGTTATGATTAAAACATGCCCACCCCCCAGCTGAGACAGCGGAGTGTGCAGGCCAGGGAGTAGGGTTAGGGGTAGGTCCTGGTGAGGTTACAGGGTGTTATGATTAAAACATGCTCACCCCCCAGCTGAGACAGCTGAGTGTGCAGGCCAGGGAGTAGGGTTAGGGGTGGGTCCTGGTGAGGTTACAGGGTGTTATGATTAAAACATGCTCACCCCCTCCCAGCTGAGACAGCGGAGTGTGCAGGCCAGGGAGTAGGGTTAGGGGTGGGTCCTGGTGAGGTTACAGTGTGTTATGATTAAAACATGCTCACCCCCCAGCTGAGACAGCAGAGTGTGCAGGCCAGGGAGTAAACCCTTGATCAGGACTTGGAAGAAGAAAGAGAATTTAGAGCAAGAAGGCGCGGGGAGGTGTAAGGAGTGAAGAAAGCGGTCAATGTGGTAGAAGATAGGTGAAAGCGGGAGTGTGGCGGGGTGAAGTGAGTTTGTGAAAGAGATAAATGGAGAGAGAAAAATTTGATCGGAAAGGGTAGAAGATCATGGAAAAAATGGTAAGGGCGAGAGGAAGGGAGTTGATCGGCAGGTAAGGAGATAAGTCTAGAGAGGGAAACAGGAATGGGGGAATTGTGAAGAGGGTGCTGATTGACGGAAAGTTCGAGTGATCAATATTCACGGCATCCGGTTGGATCTCACCCAGACGGAACATAAAGTGTTGCTCCTCCAACCTGAGTGGCCTCACCGCACAGGAGAGGAGGCCACGGATTGCCGTGTCGGAATGGGAATGGGAAGTAGCATTGAAATGCGAGTGTTGAGTTCATTTCCAGTATATGGAGATTTTCCCGTGTTTAAGGTCGCATTCAGGTGAGGTGCGATCAGACTTGCTGCAGAATGACAGTGAGAGATAGTTTTATTCCAGAGGATCTTCTATACGATTTCCCCAACTAATGGCCGAAAGTCACTCAGACGCAAACACGAGGTGGTGAGATGGGTCTGATGGTGTTTTGCTGGAAGAATGCTACTCCCAATTTACAGCCCTTAGTCCCGTCACATTTTCCATTGTTTGCCGTTTCACAATTAATTCACTAAATTAATCGCGATCAGTCACCGTGGGGATTGCACGTGTCTGACGTCATCGGTTTGGAAATAGTTTGAATATCTTTATTTCTAAATCTGTTGAAACCTCTCCCTGTGGATTCGCTAAATGGTATTTAAAAACCCCAGGCTTCTGCTGCTTTAACATTTCATTCCGACAAATCGCCGGTAGCACGGGGGACGAATAACTGGGCAGAGAAAATGTCTTCAATATGGGATAGTTACTGGACTGTGCAGAAAATATTGTACGTGTTCATTGCTGTCTTTGGAGTTCCTGGTGAGTGTTTGGTATTTCTGTATATTAACGTGTTTCCGATCAGTTTACCAGCTTCCAACTTGATGATTATTCCACATATATCCGTCAGAAATATCAATCCTGTCAATTCGAAATGTGATTTTTCATATTTAATGACCAACGAAACAAAACTTCTGTCTCTCCTCCGCCAGCAGGGATCGACACGGACGTTTCTCGTCCCTTTAATGACACCTTTTCCAGAGTAGTCCCAGTGAAACTCTCCGGGAAGGTGAGATTGGAAGGGTTTTACTGGGAATTCGTCCAGAGTTATGCCCCATGCTGGAGAAAGGCATTTTCCCCGCACCGAAGATGCGACTGGGCGACCGGGAGGGTTTTACATTGTGAAGTTGACTGTCTCTGAGATATTGATCAGACTGAACACCTGGTCCTGTGTTTTATGTCTCCCTGCTGAGTCTGTCATAGTCGGATCCCGCTGTCTGCTGGTCAATAATTAGGTCTTATCACCTGAATCAGTGTCCTCGGACATACTGAAGTGTGTTATGGAATTGCACTGCGTTGTAGAATTAATCCATTAACGGAGCCATTCAGCCTCTGTTTACTAAGTTGACTTAGCATTCCCTCTGAGACCCGTCGTAAATTGGGGCATCGTTTCGTCCTGAAAAAGGTCCCGACACAGTCAGTGTTTGTTCAATTCAATAAAAGCTCTCGAGCTGCCCTGACCATCCAGTGCTTTGTGTGCGTTGCCTCTCCTCAGCCCCACCAGATGCCGAGTTCCTCGTGGCCTGCTCAGTCACGGCTCAGTCAGAGAAACCGCCCCCATCAGCGATGGAATCAGGATTAGCATCGATCGCTGTCGTTCATGCAGCTGGTTTTTAGCACCGAAGGTTAGTCACAGATGGCCTTATTTGCACAGTGAAGAAAAGAGTTCAGAGATAGTGAGAGGCTTGTCAGATGTTAGATTAGCAGCTGCTTACACATTCTCGCACTTCTGAACTTTAGCAAAAACCCGGTGATTGTGTTCAGTAATGCCGAGTGTCTGTTCTCTTCCCTCTTCTCCCTCCCTGTCTCTCTTTCTCTCTCCCTCTTTCTGCAGTGAATTTACTGGCGATTGTGATCCTGTCCCGGGGAAAGTGCGGCCTCTCTACCTGCACCACTCGCTACCTGGTGGTCATGGCAGCGGCGGATCTACTGACTATTGTCTTCGAAGGCATTTTGTACCGGCTAAGAAACAATTACTTTAAGCACAGTTTTTTGAACATTACCCCTGTGTGCAGCGTTATCAACGTACTGAGGTTCGCAGCCACAGACTGTTCTGTCTGGTTCACCGTCACTTTCACCTTTGATCGGTTTGTCGCCATTTGCTGTCAGAAGCTGAAAACAAAATATTGCACCGGGAAAACTGCGGCTGTGGTACTAACAGCAACCGGTGTACTGTTCTTTCTGAAAAACATTCCCCGTTACTTCCTCTTGGAACCCAAAGTGATCATCGACAATGTGCCGTGGTTCTGTGGACTCAGGGACAAAGTTAAAACTGACCCCGCGTGGGTAGCACAGGCTTGGGTGGAGACTGTTTTAACTCCGTTGCTCCCTTTCGTTGTGATCCTGCTGCTCAACGCTCTGACAGTCAGACACATTTTAGTGGCCAGTCGGGTCCGTAACGGGCTGAAGGGTCAGAGCAAGGGCGAGAACCGCAGTGACCCGGAGATGGAGAGCAGGAGGAGGTCTGTGGTTTTACTCTTCACCATCTCCGGTAGCTTCATCCTCCTGTGGATGACACTGGTTGTAAATTTCATATATTATCAGGTCAAAGCTCTTGGTTTCAATTTCAATGATTCCGAATGGATATTTCATTGGGTCGTCGTTTCGATGAGGAATGTCAACTTGTGCACGAATACATTTATTTACGTGGTGACTCAGTCGAAATTCAGGGAGCAGGTGATCAGCGCGGTGAAATACCCGATCACCTCGGTAGTTCAATTCATTAATAAAGTCGCGGCCTGAGCGCAACCCAGATGCAGCTTCAATGTATCCATTCCGGGCTCCAGATCTTCTCATCCACTGTCTGGTCTCTAAGCTGTTATTCCCGGGCGGCCGTCCTGTTGAAAGGGGCATTGGAAGCAGCAGTGCTGTGGACCGCGAGAAAATGGAGGGAGATTGGAAAGTGCTTGCAAGGGAGAGACGTCTGGGATTGGCTGAGTGGAGTGCTTGCGTGGGGGCGGGGTAAAGAGAGACTGGGAGATGGTGAAGTGTGTGTGTGTGTGTGTGTGTGTGTGTGTGTGTGTGTGTGTGTGTGTGTGTGTGTGTGTGTGTGTGTGTGTGTGTGTGTGTGTGTGTGTGTGTGTGTGTGTGTGTGTGTGTACTTGAGTGAGGGTGCAGAAAAGGTTTACGAAGTTGTTACCAGTACAAGGTGACCTGTGTTATTGAGACAGGTTAGCCAGTCATCAACAGTCGCAGAATGAGAGGCAATCGAACGGAAAGGATTAAGATTACAAGTGGTAAAATAGGCAACGCACAAAATTCTTGAGGAACTCAGCAGATCAGGCATCATCGATTGAAAACTGTAAGTCGTCGACCTTTCGGGCCAAGACATATCTTCAGTCCCCATTCTCTAATCTGGCATTCAATCTCCACACTCGCTGCCCATTATTACACAAACACATCACTGTCCCTCATTCCTAATCTGACCTCTAACACACAGCATCCCTGACTAAATCATCATCTGAATTCTAACTTCCCATACCTGACGTCTAACCTTTCATGTGACGTCTAACGACCCCAACAAAGCTGTCCCTAAACCACATTCTGACCTCTCACTCCATGTATTCCTATCCCTAAACCCATACTGGTATCTAACTCTCCAACATGCTTAATACTAAACCCAATCTGATCTTTAACTCCTTCACAACCCTGCCCCTATACCCAACCTGTCTTTTAAATATCAAACCTCTGTCACCAAACCTAAATCTGTCCATTCATAATATCCTATCCCAACCCCCGATCCTAATCTGCTCTGTAACCTCCTACATCCCCGCCACTTACCCTAATATGAAAATCAGCTTCCAAACGTCCCATTCCTTAAATCATAAACTGAACTCTAAATCCCCTCAACACTGTCCCTAAACTTTAATCTGAAATCTAACAAACTCCGGCACCCCACATCTCTCAACGTAATCTCGAATCTAATCTGACTTCCAGCACCACACTTCACTCTCCATAAAACATAACCAGACATCTCGCCCAGAGCCGTCCCCAAACGCCAATCTGACCTCTACCTCCCCACATCCTTAACCTAAAATATAATATGACCTCCAATCCAGTCACCTCCCGATCCCTAAACACTAATCAGACCTGAAACACTCCAGAAGTTTGTCTATAAATCAGAGTCTGGTATCTAAATCCGCATATTCCTGTTTGTTAAGACTCCTTAAGAGGCTTCGATAGGTTAGTGAAATGGGCAAAGGAGTGGCAAATGAAATATAATGTTGGAATGTGTATTGTCATGTAATTTGGTGAAAGAAATAAACAGGCAGATTATTATCTAGATGGGGATAGAATTCAAAATGCATAGATGCAAAGGGACTTAGGATTCCTTGTACAGGAAACCCGAAAGGTTAACCTCCAGTTGAGTCAGTGGTGAAGGCAAATTAATGCTGGCGTACATTTCAAGAGGAAAAGAAACATAGAAACATAGAAAATACACAGCACAATACAGCCCCTTTGAACTACTTAGGCTTTAGCCATAGCCTTCGATTTTTCTAAGACCCATGTTGACATCCAGGACTCTCCTAAAACACCTCTATCGTCCCATATACGCCTCCATCACTGCGCGGGCAGCCCATTCCACACCTCTCTCTGTGTAAAGAAAATACGGTTGTCATCTCCTTTGTACCTACTTCCAAGCACCTTAAAACTATGCCCTCTCGTGCTAGTTATTTCAGCTATGGAATAACCCTCTGACTATGCACAGGATCAATGCCTCTTATCATCTTGCACACCGCTATCAAGTCACATCTCATCTTCGTCTCTCCATGAAGAAAAGGCCGAGTTAATTCAATCTATTTTCATAGGCAATGCTCCCCAATCCAGGCAACATCCATGTAAATCTCCTCTGCACCATTTCTATGGTTTCCACGTTCTTCCCGTAGAGCGGCGACCAGAACTGAGCACAGTTCTCCAAGTGGGGTCTGACCAGGGTCCTATATAGCTGTCTCGGCTATTAAACTCAATCCCACGATTGTTAAAGACCCATGCTCCGCATGCCTTCTTAACCACATAGTCAACCTGCGTTGCAGTTTTGAGTGTCTTATGGACTCGGACCCCAAGATCCCTCTCATCCTCTATAATACCAAGAGTTTTACGATGAATACTGCATTCTGCCATCATATTTGACCTTCCAAAATGAACCACCTCACACTTATCTGGGTTGAACTCCATCTGCCACCTGTCAGCCCAGGTTTGCATCCTATCAATTTCCCGTTGTAACCTCTGACAACCCTCTGCACTATTCGCAACACACCCCACATTTGTGTCATCAGCAAATTTACTAAACCATCCCTCCACTTCGTCATCCAGTTCATTTATAAAAATCACAAACAGTAGGGATCCCAAAACAGATCCCTGAGGCACACCACTGGTCACCTGCCTCCATGCAGAATATGGTCCGTCTACAACCACTCTTTGCCTCCCATGGGCAAGCCACTTCTGGATCCACACAGTAATGTCACCTTGGATCCCATGCCTCCTTACTTTCTCAACAAGCCTTGCATGGGGAACCTGATCAAATATCTTGCTGAAATCCATATAGACTACATCTGTGGCTCTGCCTTCATCAATGTGCTTAGTCACAACCTCAAAAAAATTCAATCAGAGTCGTAAGGCACGACCTGCCTTTGACAAAGCCATGCTGACTATTCCGAATCATATTCTGCCTCTCTAAATGTTCACGAATCCTGCCTCTCAGGATCTTTGCCATCAACGCAGCAACCATAGAAGTGAGACTCACTGGTCTATAATTCCGTGGCCTATCCTTATTCCCTTTCGTGAATAAGGGAACAACACCCGCAAGCCTCCAGTCCTCCGGAACCTCTCCCTTTCTCACTGATGATGCCAAGCCCATTGCCATAGGCTCAGCAATCTGATCCCTCGCTTCCCACGTTAACCTGGGGTACATCCCGTCTGATCCTGGTCACTTATCCAACTTGATGCTTTCCAAAAGCTCCAGCACATCCTCTTTCTTAATATCTACATTCGGAAGCTTTTCAGTACACTGCAAGTCACCCCACAATCACCGAGATCCTTTTCCAAAGTGAATACTGAAGCGAAGTATTCATTAAATACCTCCGCCATTTCTTCCGGTTCCATACACATTTTTCCATTGTCACAATTGATTGGTCCTATTCTCTCACGTCTTATCCTCTTGCTCTTCAAATACTTGTAAAATCCCTTGAATTCTTTCTTAATCCTATCTTCTAAGGCCTTCTCATGGCCCCTTCTGGCTCTCCTAATACCATTCTTAAGCTCCTTCCTGCTAGCCTTATAATCTTCTAGATTTATATCATTACCTAGTTTTTGAACCTTTCCTTAGCTCTTCTTTTCTTCTTGACGAGATTTACAGCAGCTTTTGTGCACCACGGTTCCCGTACTCTACCATCATTTCCCTGTCTAATTGGAACGTGTCTACGCAGAACCCCACCAAATATCCACTGAACATTTGCCGCATTTCTTTGGTACGTTTCCCTGAGAAGATCTGTTTTGAATTTATGCTTCCAATTTCCTACCTGATAGCCTCATAGTTCCCCTTACTCCAATTTAACGTTTTCCTAACTTGTCTATTCCTATCTCTCTCCAATGCTATGGTAAATGAGATAGAATTGCGATCACTATCTCCAAAATACTCTACCACTGAGAGACCTGACACTTGACCAGGTTCATTTTCCAATACCAGATCAACTACATCCTCTCCTCCAGTAGACTGTTCTGTGTACATGTTGTGTCAGGAAACCTTCCTGAACACATCTAACAAACCGCACCCCATCTAAACCCTTCACTCTAGGGAGATGCCAATCAATATTTGGGAAATTAAAATCTCCCACCACAACAACCCTGTTATTATGACTCCTTTCTGTCTCCCTATCTGCTCCTCGATGTCCCTGTTACCTTTCGGTGGTCTATAAAAACAACTAGTGGAGTTATTGGCCCCGGTTCCTAACCTCCGCCCATAGGGACTTCGTAGACAATCCCTCCATGACTTCCTCCTTTTCTGCAGCCGTGTCACAATCTCTGATCAACAGTGCCACTCCCCCATCTAATTACCTCCATCCATATCCTTTCCGACACATCTAAAACCTGGTACTCGAAGTAACCATTCTTGTCCCTGAGCCATCCAAGTCTCTGTAATGGCCACAACATCATAATTCCAAGAACAGGTCCATGCTCTAAGCTCATCAACTTTGTGCATAGTACTCCTTGCATTAAAATAGACACAACTCAAACCATCGGTCTGAGAGCCTCCCTTCTCTATCACTTCCCTACCCTCCTTCTCGAACTGTCTACAAGCTGCCTCTTCCTCCGTATCTTCAGTTCGGTACCCACCCCCAATAATTCTAAATTAAACTCTCCCCAGGAGTATTAGCAAACCTGCCCGTCAGGATATTGGTCCCCCTGGGATTCAAGTGCAACCCGTCCTTTTTATACAGGTCACACCTGCGCCAAGAGAGGTCCCAATGATCCGGAAATCTGAATCCCTGCCCACAGCTTCAATCCCTCAGCCACGCATTTATCATCCATCTCGCTCTATTCCTTTACTCACAGTCAATTGGCACAGGCAATAGTCCCGAGATTACTACCTTTGAGGTCCTGCTTCTCAACTTACTTCCGAACTTCCTGTAATCTGTTTTCAGGACCTTCTTCCTTTTCCTACCCATGTCGTTGCTATCAATATGTACCGTGACCTCTGGCTGTTCTCTTTCCCGTTTCAGGATACCGTGGATGCGATCAGAAACATCCGGGACCCTGGTACCTGAGAAACCAATAACCACCTGAGTTTCCTTCCTGCGTCCACAGAGTCGCCTGTCTGACCCTCTAACCATAGGGTACCCGATCACTGAAGTGGTGTCAACTATCATTTCTTTTCAATTCGGTAACTGGCGTCTTTTAAAACAGTATGCTCTAACGGCCAAGAAAGTGCAGGTGAGTATTTAGAAAAGTACACGTGACTAGTTAGAAATTTTTCGGTAACAGTTTTCTGTCCAAGTTAAGTGGCATCGTGTCGCAAATAAAGAAAGGAACTCCCAGCTGTTTTCTCGTTAAGAATCTGTTCTTTGAGAATTCTCCTAAATAAGCTGTTATACTGATATTTATATATCCTAGAACTTATAATACCATCCCATATCTTACCCATTTCTGATATCAGTTTCACCTCCCAATAATTTTATGATTTATTTTAGAGCCTTTCTGCAATAACGGAATTACATTAGCCACCCTACAAGCCTTCAGTTCCTTATGCAATGCCAAGAACTTCTACAGATGTGTAGTGGAGAGTATTTTGACTGGCTGCATCACAGTCTAGTATGGAAAGATCAAAGCCTTTGAACTGAAAAATGTGTAAAAATAGCGGATTCCGCCGAATACATAACGGGTAAAGCCCAACCGTTGAACACATCTATGTTGTCGTAGGAAAGCAGCATCCAGCACCAGAAATCCCCACCCCGCAGGTTATGCTAATGCTATCAGCAGAAGGTGCAAGAGCCTCAGAAAACCACGAGGTTGATGAACAGATCCTATCCCTCAAGCATCAGGCTCTTGAATAAAATTGATAACTACACTCAACTTCACTTGTCCTATCATTGCGATGTTCTCACAACGAATTGTCTCACTTTGGAATATTTATCTCGTTATCCCATGTCTCCTTATTCATTGCCATTTATGTATATAATCATTTGCACAGTTTGTTGTTTTCTGTACCCTGGTTGATATTTGATTGATCCTGTTATAGATACAATTCTGGAGAGTTGGTGAGAGTGCACACAGGAAAATTGAGTTTAAGAATGTACATATATTCTGACATACGTGTACTTCGAAAATAAATTTACTTAGAACTCCGATCTATCTGTATTAGGGCACCCCAAGATCCGAGAAAACACCTTGTCATGCCCTGGCGAATTATCCACTCCAATTCGCCACAGGTCAGCAAACGCCTCCTCCTCTGTAATCTGTGTCGGGCCTTCACCACGGCCTCTGCCCTTTTATATTTAATAAGGTCACTCGGGGAGCAATACTCCTGAAATTTCTTACACGTCTTATTTCCCTCACTGTTTGCCTCGGCAAAACTACTCAGCTGACCATGGTACAGACTTTCTCCTATTTTAATGCCCGTTTTCATGGGGATCGCTGCCAAAGCAGTTTGCTGAATAATGTGCCGTAACCTGTCATTACAAAGATCCACATCGTCCTCATCCATGGCAGACGTTCATCCCATGAAGCATTAAACCACTTTAATACCCATAGAAACAAATATTTCTACAAGTGCCTCATACACATCATTCATATTCACAACGTTATGCCCTGCTGCGAGGTAGAGATACCCCACCCATCATAACTTCATTTACAGCTTCCCACATAACACCATTTACACCAAGATACCTTCCTTTAACCTCCACAATCATTTTAATTTCCGCTGTACGACTAGATGTTCTGATCAGTACAATTCATCGCATCCGTTATAAACATCACAATCTACATTCTGTCCACCAGTAAAGTATATTTAGTAAGAAAACTGGGATGACGACATATATCCACACATTTCACAGTCTTTTCTCTGACTGGTAACACTTTACCAACATTCCAAATCATAAATCAGAAAGAATAATTTCAAATAGTTCTGACAATGTCTGTCTCGATACTAAACATTCGCACTCACTCCAACATTCGTTTGCAACTCCAATTCCGCCGACAGACCAAATCTGGGTATAATCCCAAATCTGTGTCCACCGCCACTTTCGACCTCATCCCCTTAAATCTGCCCACATCAGCACATCCGTGTGCACTCGGAAATCTGCCAACATCCGCAAATAAAAGCACACTCCATACCCGCTGACAATTCCAAATGCACGTTAGAATATCCCGGAGTAAAAATCATCCTGAACAGTTCACAAAATGGCAGCCGCTACATTAAAAATCGGCACGCACCCCAATTTGTGTGCAACTCCAAATCCGCTGACAGGCTCAAATCCCAAATCCGTATCATCCCAAATCCGTATCCACTCCATATACGAGAACACACCACTAAATCTGTGCGCTTCCCCAAATCAAAAACGTGGACACTGTATATTGGACGATACAGCGCTAATTCTGCATAATTCCGAAAACAATTTGCGCTCTTATTGCGGGAGAAAAAAAAATCAGGAGCAGCAGACAGAATAGATCAGACCGACTCACCGAATTGTTTCAAACTAAAGGACTTTACTTATACATGATATCATGGAGAGCCTTTTTGATAACAGCGTTTTTCAGAGGCTCTGCTTATCTTGCAGACCCGCTTCATGAAATAGGCACAGCTTACTTAAAGCACTTATCAATAACATTGCTTGACTGTGAACTTAGCGTTAGATTTCGACAAACAGGAGCATGACGTAAATGTGGTGCCATAACATTCTTCTTTAAACTTTAGCAAGGGTATGAGCTAAATTCTCAGACTCGTAAATACTTGGCTAAATCCCATTACATCCGAGCGAAATTTTAAGAGTATTCACAAGTGATTAGGTTACCCCCATACATAGCCAAAGAGTCATATACTTCCACAACTCCAAACCCGCTGTCAGCTCCGCACACACATTAAATTATCCCAGAGGGATAATAATTTGAAACAGATCAGGAAATGGCTGCCTGGTGTCACATACCTCGTGGGTATCTTGTGATTGTCTTGTGACCATGATGTAATTGAGTATCTGGTGAACGTCTTGTGATGGTGGGGTGATGTATTTTCCCGCCAGCATGAGGTCACATGATGTAGTTTTCCGACCAGTCTGTAGTTATGTGGTGGCCTGTTCCAAAAGGTATAAAACGGGGAAAGCCTGTTGTGACGCAGGAGTTTTTGTTGGGACGTCTTTTAAGGCGTCCGTTACACAGTTATGCTGCTTATTTGGTTTCATGACGCAATTTTCTTTTTAAAGTGGAGTTTTGATTCTTACTGTACGGCAGATTGTCGTTGTGCCGGCAGTTTTGAAAATCGCTGCCAGTTATGTTTGATGTATCTTCGATTTAATTTTAAAGTCTAAGTATCGGAGAGTGAAGATTTACCGACGTACGAAAACCCGAACGATCGAGTAAAGTTGGCGTCGTCGGCGGTAATACAGGATCAACCTTATTGGATCTTCGTTCCGGAAATAGTAACCTGCATCCGAGATAACCCCTGCCTTGTAAGAACAGAAAGGTTTGGGCTGTGTTATGACTTTCGCATTTATCATTTTAAGAACTGTTCGAGTTGCCATTTAGCAGTTAACTTCTGGTTAACTTAGTCGTTTGTTTACTTTTCATTTTTATTGAGCATAGTTTAAATAAATCTTTATTTGTTTGTAAAAAAAAAACGTGTCTCATTCTATATTTATTTTTGCCGTATCGTAACACTGGGCATTAAAAACCACACGCAGCGGAAAATTCGTGTGCAACTCCAGATCCGTAGATCTGGGTGAAATTCATAACACGTGCAACCCCATGCAACATCCCGCTAAATCTACACATATCACCAAATTCGACAACACACCCATAGATCGGTGCGCACCCCAAATTCTAAACCCGCTGACATTCCCTCATTCCAGAGCAGGAATCAGTTCAAGCATTCACAACATTGCTGACTCGACCATTAAGGAACAAGAATAGTTCAAATTTGAAAGCACATTTATTACAAAATTACTTATAAATGAAACAACTCTAAATCCGCAATACCACAAATTTCTGTGAGAACTCCGGAATCCTAAAATATTGGCGGACACAGCTCTATATTAGAGAGCATCACCAAAGCAGTGCGCACCTCTATATTGGCGGGCATATCACTAAATCTGTTCGCATCCCTAAACCAGTGTGCATCCTCACATTTAACGACACCTCTCTAAATCTACGCAATCTCCAAATAAGTGCGCGCCCCAAACACGCTGACACCTCCACAATCATAACAGGTTATCTCAAAGCAGGAATAATTTCAAACTGGCTGTCAGAAAATGGCTGTTTCAACATTAAAAATCCCCACGCACCCCAACATTAGTTTGCAACCAGATCGGCCGACACATATTACTTTGGATGTAACTCCAAAACAATGTGCAAAACAGACCTAAATCGGCACGATTCCCGAAACAGTGCACACCCGAAACACGCTCACACACCCACATGTGGTAAATTATCTCAGAGCAGCAATTATTCCAAAGTATACAAACATGCCTGTCTGTACACTTAAAATCCCCGTGCACCAGAAATGTGGTTGCATCTCCAGATCGGCCCACGCACTCAGATACGGATGTGACGGCAAATTCTGCAAACCCTCATGTTCGTCAACACCCCCAAATCCATATGCACCGCGAAGTTATGTGCCCAGAAACCACCAATAATCAGAGTTCAATCCCCAACGCAGCACACACCCAAACACGCTGACAACCCCCACAAACATAATTCTCAGAGTAGGAATTATTTCAAAGAGTTGACAAAATAACTTGAGATGGCGGTCTCAATATTAAAAATCCCCATTCCAGAGCAGCTGACACATCCAAATCTGGGTTTGCACAGTTCGCAAATCAGTGCGCACCGCCATATTGGAGAATGAATACACCCTGTATCCGGGCGCAACACAAATCCCTAAATGTGCGCTATCCCCTTTTCAGAGCACACCCCAAATCCGCTGACACCCTGTCACAAATAACCGTGGGTCAACTGTCTAAGAAGAATAGCCAGGTGGCTTGAGCCGCAAAAATAGAATGAGGTGCTTTTATTTACAAAAATAGTGGAAAAACAAAAACCTGGAAGTCCACAACAAAATAAGAAAAAAAAAGAAAACATAAATATATATGTATATATATATATATATATACGGCTTGCAATTGTCACCTGTCTGGTTAACAGCCACCCTCAGACTAAACAAAAAAAAAGCCAAAGCTAAGCCCCTCCCCCAGACCAACCAAAAGCTAATTAACTTAATTATCTTCCATTTCACACAATCTGAAACTCAACTGCCAGTTCTCACAATAAACACATATACCTCATTTCCCGGTTAATGGAGTCACCTTAAAGTATAAGGGGAACCTTTTTCACTCAGAGAGTGGTCAGCACAAGTGGTACATGTGAATATCATTTCAACGTTTAAGAGAAGTTTGGGTTGGTATATGGATGGTGGGGATCTGGACGGCTATGCTCTCAGTGCAAGTCAATGCGTGTAGTTAGGTTAAATGGTTCAGCATAGACTTGATGGGCCAAAGGGCCTGTTTCCTTGCTGTTCTTTTCTAAGAGTCTATGACCTGTTTAATACGCTCACGAGTGATCGAATTGCCACCTGAAATATGCATTCTGTTCTCCCATTGTTGTTGTTCATCTTTGAGCCGATCATTAATTCATCCATCTCTAAATGTACTCAAATACTTCCTCTTCTGTCCTTTGAAGAAGCACGTTGCCACCCTTCATACCTCCATTTCTAAATCAGAATCAGTTTTATTACCGCTGACTTATATGATAGAAATTTGCTGATTTGCGACAAGATTAATGTGCAAATACATAACATTACCATAAATTACACAGAAAAATATTGAAAAAATGAATAATGATGTATTGTTCATGGGTGCATGGACCATTGTGATATCCCCCAAGATCCTGCGAGATTTTTCACACAAAAGAGCAAACTGCTTTTCCAAATTCACCTTGTCAAGATCCCTGAGCATTTTAACTGTAATGGCTGGATAGCCGGAACTTACTATGAGAGACCTCAGTCGCTTTTGACATCAACCTGTGGCATCAACACAATCAAGCACCAATATTGGAACTGATAGTGAGGAGGTGGAGGAAGGCATTATCTCTCTGCAGCTCCGTCCCTTCATCTTCTCATTCTCCGTACGAGCCGAAGGTAATCCGGCTGCAGCTTCCGTTCCCCAATACCGTCTGTATGAACCAGGTCTCTGGAACTGAGTCTGGCTCTGTGGTTCGGAAACAAATGGTCGAGACAATGAGAGCACTGGAGATGGAGAGAGACTCCTGGGTGGTATGTTGCTTCCCAGATGCCAGGGTCAGGGATGTCTCAGATTGGGATCACAGTGTTCTAAAACGGGAGGGTGAGCCGTCAGAAGTCGTGGTACATTTTGGCCCCAATGCTAGGGGAAGATAGCGACGGAAATCCTGGATGGAGAATATAGGGAGCAATGCAGCAACTTGAAACGCAGGACCACAGGGCGAGTAATCGCTGGGTGGCTGTCTATGCCACGCTCCAGTGAGGGGAAGAATAGGATGACTTGGCAGATGAATATGTCGCTGACGATTTGGTGGCAAGGGGCAGGGTTTCACGGTTCTGGGTCATTGGAATTTCTTCTGGGAATGACTATGATATGCACAAAAAAGATGGGTTACCCCTGAACTCGAGGGAGTCCAATATCTTTTTGCGTGCAATTTTTCTGGAGCTGTTGGCGAGAGTTCAAGCTAACTTGGCAGGGGAACGGGAAGCAGAGAGTTCGGACAAAAGATCAGACAGCTGGTATACAAGTAGATTCAGCGATTAGTGAGATTGTGACGGGGGTAGGTAGTCGAATGATTAGAATTGCAGTCATAGCTTCATAGAAGTGAACAGCACAGAATCAAACCCTTCGGACCATCTATGCCATGCTGAAATTATCTGCCTATTTATCGACTTGCTCCAGTAGAGGAAGTCAAAATAGACCCTTCTTTTAATTCTGCTTCCTTCGACGCAAATAATTAACGTAACACAAGCATACACAACGAAGGCTATTTTAGAAATATTTGATCTATGCACGGTGTAGATTCTAACGGCCACAGAAGTATAAATGACTGACGCTAGTTGGAAACTTCCCGTCCCAATTAAGCGGCATAGGAAAGCCCAGCTATTTTCTCTATTAGATTCTGTTCTTTAAGAGTTGTCCCGAATAAGCAGTTACCCTAATTAACCAATGGCCCAGTTAAGCGTAATACACTATTTATATATTTGGTTCCTTAGAATACAATACTGTCAGTGTCACCGGCTTATTTTGGAGCCTTTTTTAAATAACAGAAGAACATTAGTTATCCTCCAATCCTTCGGCACCTCACCCGCTCCAAAGAACTTCTACAGATGTGCAATGGAGGGTATATTGAGAGATTGCAACACAGCCTGGTATGGAAACGCTGCCTTTGAAGGGAAAATCATTGAAAAATTCGCGGAGTTGGCGTTGTATATCACGCTTAAAGCCGTCCCAACTATCGAGCTTATATATATGAAACGCTATCGCAGGAAGGCGGGATCGAGCAATAGAGATCCCTAACCTCAGGACTCAGACCACCAGGTTCAGGAACATTTACTCTCCTCAACCATCAGGCTCTTGATTAAAAGGGCAAACCGACAATGAAATCCACTTCCTCATCATTGAAATATTCCGCAACCAATGCTGTCACGTTCCAGGTGTCTTTGTCTCATTATCTCATGTCTCTTTATTTATTGCTATTTATTTATATTAGCATTTGCACAGTTTGTTGTATTTGCACTCTGGTTGAGCTTCCATTGATCCATCAATCGTACTCTTCTATAGATTTGCCGAGGATGCCCATTAGAAAATGGGTTTCAGGGTTTTTACTAAGTGGAAAATGTTATTCAGGTAGAGCTATGAAATTGAGTTGCCGACGGAATGAGGAAGAATTTCGAGATGCATCTTTTCTCTGGTTCCCGGTAATTCTTAAAAGAACCAACATCGATGAGAGAAAAAAAAACACACAGCATCTCCCGCTCCCGAAAGAAAAAGGTTAATTAGGGATGCCATCGGATTTCTAAGTGGACAGAGAATCCATAAACACTACCTCAGTATTTTCCATCCCTTTTTGCACTACGATTTGATTTTCATTTGCTTATATAATTATTAACTTTTTTATTAATTTATGGTTTTATTATTATTCGTTCAAAGTATTGCTGGCGGTAGGCAATATGTTTCACGATATATTCCCGTGATCTTAAACCTGATTCCGAATCTGAGCCACTAACGTTTTCCCTCCTCACCCCCCAAGGCTACTTGATTACTTGCGTATATAGCAGACACACGAATGTCACAGAGATTTATTTGAGAAGACCAAGAAAACTTACAATTGGATTTGTTTCTGATCCACGGAGCCGAATATATAATGTCACGAGATGTTTGAGTCCATTCCTCGGCTCCTCCCTGAATCTCCGCTATTGAGCTGCGGATGGTTGGAGGTATGGGGACATCAAGTGGACGGAACGGAAAATGCAGCCGGGATCGCGATGCTCCGTCACGATGCAGTGCGGCTTCTTCTTAACGCCAACATCTTTTGTCCTCTCAGAATCGGAATCAGGTTTATTATCAACGACATGTGCCGTGAAATGTGTTCACTTAGCAGAAGAAGCTCAATGCAATGCATAATATAGAAGAAAGAAATAAATAATAATCATATTAATTAAATGAATGACAGTGTACGTATATTGAATAGATTAAATCTTGAAAAAAACAGAAATGGTATATATTTAAAAAGTGAAGTAGTGTGCAAGGGTTTACTGTTTCTCTCGTTTACCGTTAGAGAAATCCACACACGGCACGTGTGCAGTGTTGGTCCGGTCCTGTTCCGAGAACATCACGATTTACGAAATTTAAAATTCATAACAGTTGTAGACACACGATATTAGATTCAACGCTTCTGCAGAGCGAACCCTCTAATTACGAGCACAATTAACTCGAAAGGAAAATGCAGATTGGTGTTGAACATACATGTAAATGCAAAATTATTTTGCAAAACTGGATCGCGGACGAAATTCCATACTGATCATTTCCCTGGTAAACTGATGAATGGATGATTACAGCTTCCCGCTCTAACACTGTTTCGTGTTACCATACACAAATGCAAACACTTCTAGGTTATGTTTTTCTTGCGAGCTACGACAGCCTATGTAAAACTCATGGTCTGTATATATTTCCCTGTGAAATCTGTCTCCCTTCTTTCACCATTTTGACATAGACCCGGTCTTATTCTGCACAAGCCGCTGCCCTCTCTTCATTCAGTACTTCAATCATTCCTCTCTTCAGTATTGATTTCATTTCTGTCGTAAGGCCATAAGACACAGGAACACAATTGACCCATGCGATCCATCATCTGTTCCGCCATTCCCTAAGTCCACAGGAGACATGGGTAGCTTTATTCCATTTGGCCCATCAAGTTGGCTACGCCCGGCATTTCATCATAACGGATCTATTTTTTCCTCTCGCAATCAACCTTCTGGCCTCTCGCCGTATCCCTTCAGTATTAAATATACTGCAGGTAAAACTTGGCCTTCACAGCTTTTTCTGGGAAAGAGTTCCATTGATTCACCATTCTTCTGCTAAAGAAATTCCTCTTCATCCCCGTTGTAAAAGGGCGTCCATCTATTCGGAGTCTGCCTCCTCTAGTCTTAGACTATCTCAATATAGAAAACGTCCTCTCCACATCCACCGTCAGGGCCTTTCACCAGTCGACCGGTTGCAAACAGGTCACCCCTCATTCTTCTGAATTCTAGTGAATACAGGCCAGAGCCATCAAAGGCTTTTCCTATGACGAGCCAATAAATCTTGGAATCATTTGCGCGAGACTTCTTTGAAAACTCTCCGGTTTCAGTACATTCTTTCTGACATAAGATGTCCAAACCTGATCACAATTCTCCAAGTGATGTCACATCGCTGATGCATAAAGCGGTGTGACATCACTTCACGTCAAGAGTATTGCATCCTTGCATAATTCCATCGTGTTTCATTTATTGTCCCTGTCAACCCCATTCTAACGTATTCTCTCTGTGATCTTTGACAACCTTACTCGAGAGGGGATGGGAAGCATTGTTTTTCACTCCACGGCTATATTTCCCATACCATACCCTCTCAGTGACACTCTACACATGGTCATTTATGTGTCAGACTGCGGCGGAGTGAAGTTATCGACATTCGCTTTGGAAGGGGCCATTCGCTTTCTGGAAAAAAAGGCAGTACTGTACTCACTTATTTTGCACTGTTACATTGGAAATTGTACGTGTCCGAGCTCACTTTAACTGACACCAGTTTCCTTGTTTCAGGTATACTTCTCCACTTGACATAGGAATATTTTTCCAGGTTAAAAACGGCAAAAAGAAATGAGTACAGACATCTCAAACACAACGTAGGTTTTGCTGGTTTTGCAGGAGTGACCAAATATTTCCTTTGTGAAACCAATATATCAAAGTCATGAGCTTTATAAATCAGGCTTCTGGCATTCCACTGGAATATTTTAATCCCATTAGGTACGTTCATGACTAAACTGGGATACGAATAATCACAGCTCCATTTATAGCTTCCCACATAACACCAGTTACACTCAGATACTTTTCTGCAGCTTTCACAATAATTTTAATTTCCTCAGTCCGACTAGATGTCTGATCAGTACAATCCAGCACATCGGTTATAACCGTCACTAATTTCATTTAATCCAGCAGTAAATATCGTTAGTAAGGCCACCGCGATGTGGACGAATATCCACTGATTTCACCGTCTTTTCTCTGAGTGTTAACACTCAAACTTTTTGCAAGGCCACACTCCATAACTGACGTCCATATTAACTAATCACCGTCTTTGTTATTTTTTGACAGACAGGCACCTCAGCCAGTGACAGCAAGCGATGGATATTAATCTGAGCTACGATACGCCCCTCCTCATTTGTTGTCAGCAACCATCGCGGAGTTCAGCGAGTTTCTGCCTTTGGTGATGTTGGCCACGGTGTCCGGAACAACGGGCGTGGTTCCTTTTCGATGTCTTGGTGAATCGATCCGGTGGATGTTTGTGCCGGTTGAGGAAGAGTTTTGAATCTGTGATCGAGTGAGGAGTCGAAGCATTTGGACTACAACTTCCATATGGCCTTGCGGCCCCGAATATTCGTCAGCGGCCGTCGACTGAGCGCGGTGACTGGAGTTGTAGTTCATAGTGAATGTGAGTCCATCTCGTACGGTGAGCAACGGGAGTTGTATTTCCGATGCGAATCGTGTGTTTCTGAGTTATGTACAACAGCTTCAGTTACGAACACTTTGTGTCACGTGTCACCCTTTGCACAAACCTACAATCGCATCGTGACTGTGGGGCCTGTGGAGGGGGAGGTCAGAATCTGTGTTGGATCACTCTCAGGTCTGGGATCAGTGCACATCAATTAGCCAGTCTCCTTCTGACTCGAGTTCTCCAGTCCCGGCTACAAAAGCCGTGAATCCTGACTGCGGCTTTCCAGGTTAATCACATCCCTCCTGAGGCGAGCGACCAGAGATACACACAGGCCTCCGGCTGTGGTCTCACCAACACGGAACAGTACAGCGGCTTTCCAGGTTAATCACACCCCTCCTGAGGCGGGCGACCAGAGATGTACACAGTCCTCCGGCTGTGGTCTCACCAACACGGAACAGTACAGCGGCTTTCCAGGTTAATCACACCCCTCCTGAGGCGGGCGACCAGAGATGTACACAGTCCTCCGGCTGTGGCCTCACCAACACGGAACAGTACAGCGTCTTTCCAGGTTAATCACATCCCTCCTGAGGCGAGCGACCAGAGATGCACACAGTCCTCCGGCTGTGGTCTCAGCAACACGGAACAGTACAGCGGCTTTCCAGGTTAATCACATCCCTCCCGAGGCGAGCGACCAGAGATGCACACAGTCCTCCGGCTGTGGTCTCACCAACACGGAACAGTACAGCGGCTTTCCAGGTTAATCACACCCCTCCTGTGGCGAGCGACCAGAGATACACACAATCCTCCGGCTGTGGTCTCACCAACACGGAACAGTACAGCGGCTTTCCAGGTTAATCACATCCCTCCCGAGGCGAGCGACCAGAGATGCACACAGTCCTCCGTCTGTGGTCTCACCAACACGGAACTGTACAGCGGCTTTCCAGGTTAATCACATCCCTCCTGAGGCGAGCGACCAGAGATGCACACAGTCCTCCGGCTGTGGTCTCACCAACACGGAACAGTACAGCGGCTTTCCAGGTTAATCACATCCCTCCTGAGGCGGGCGACCAGAGATACACACAGTCCTCCGACTGTGGTCTCACCAACACGGAACAGTACAGCGGCTTTCCAGGTTAATCACATCCCTCCTGTGGCGAGCGACCAGAGATGCACACAGTCCTCCGGCTGTGGTCTCACCAACACGGAACAGTACAGCGGCTTTCCAGGTTAATCACATCCCTCCTGTGGCGAGCGACCAGAGATGCACACAGTCCTCCGGCTGTGGTCTCACCAACACGGAACAGTACAGCGGCTTTCCAGGTTAATCACATCCCTCCTGTGGCGAGCGACCAGAGATGCACACAGTCCTCCGGCTGTGGTCTCACCAACACGGAACAGTACAGCGGCTTTCCAGGTTAATCACATCCCTCCTGTGGCGAGCGACCAGAGATGCACACAGTCCTCCGGCTGTGGTCTCACCAACACGGAACAGTACAGCGGCTTTCCAGGTTCATCACATCCCTCCTGAGGCGAGCGACCAGAGATGCATCGGGCCCCTGCTGCTGAATGTGTTGTTCAGAAGCAAATGAACTGGTCATTTCATGCTTTAAAAAAAAATAATTCTTTCTGAGTACTCAAGGTCCATATCCCTCTATTCTCACATTCATGAGATATCTAACAGCCTCTATAGCATCTGCCTCCACAAACTCCCCTGTCATTCATTCCAGACACTCACCACTGTGTGTATGAAAACAATAAACTTGTAACGCACGTCTCCTTTAACCATTGGAGTCAGGTGTAACATTATTATATTATATAATTTGTTTTTTTACAGCAGTAGTCAGGAAAAATAAACAAAATTACGCCAAATTACAAAATAAATAAATTTCCGAGCTGAGAACAAAGTTTGAATAGTGTCTATATATGAAAGCAATTTGAGACTGGTCACACTCCAAATCTGCAGAGACCCCACATCCGTGAAGACCCCGAAATCCGTGCGCACCTCCAAATCCTTATGCACCCCCATATCTATCCACATCCCGAAATGACTGATACACCCACATGCAAATTCGATTATCCCAAACAAGAATTATTCCAACAAAATCTCTGTCTCCGCCTTAAAAATAGCAAGAACAAAGTTCATAAGTGCATCTACTATTAAAGCATTTCTAAATGAAACAACTTCGAGATTCGTCACAACTCCAAAAACGCAGACAGCACAAATCTGTCAGAAAACCAATATCCGTGTGGAACCCACCGCAAATCCATCTGTACTCCAAATCCGTGTGGATATTATCAGTTTGACGGTCCTTATATGTAGGTTCTCACTGATTTTATTGCATTTCTCTACTTTACTAATAAAGTTAGTTTTATATTTGAACAGAAGCAAAACACATACGGGCACTGGCACAGGCACAGGCATGCGCACAGAGGCATGGTATCACGAACACCACCATTACCACAGACTCTCCCACAGGCAGAGAAAGACAGAGACGCACACAGCGGTTCACCCCCACACACATAAACATTGACACAAATACTGCAGGTATACACAGACACCCAAACACATACGCACACCAAGCACAGACAAGCACGCATAGTACAACAAATTAACAAACAGATCTGCACACTGAAACCCACTCATAAACAGGCACAGAAAACAGACAAATACAGACACAGAAATCAAAAAGAACAAAGAGACAAGATGAGACACGCAACAGCAACAGATACAGAGATACACAGCAAACAGACACACGTAATCACACACACAGACACACACATACTCATACTAAGGCAGACTAAGCACACATAGTCCGAGAGTCGCACACACGGACACACATAGTCATAGACGCATGCACATACGCACAGACACTGACACAAACACACGAACACACAAAACAAACACGCGCACACAAAATACGCACACACACAGACACAAGTACTCACATACTTTCACACATCATCACCTCTGGACTAAGTGTGTAAATGTGGGAGGGGACTGTGCTGAAAAATAAATGTGCTAGGTTTTATAAAATTGACTTCTTCTACCTTAGGCCACGAACTTATCAATCATCCCTCATATGGTCAAAGGCATAAACACACAGACACACGCACACGGATGTACACACATCGACAATTAAACTATCTTCTCCGCCTCTCCAGCTCTCCGTCGTGTTCTGTGGCACTTTCGGGTGTTATTATTAATACATACTCTGCCCCAGCTGAGACTGCTGAGTTTGCGAGCCGTGCAGTCTGGTCCGGGGTGGGTCCTGGTGAGGTTACAGGGTGTTATGATTAAAACATGCCCACCCCCCAGCTGACACAGCGGAGTGTGCAGGCCTGGGAATAGGGTTAGGGGTAGGTCCTGGTCAGGTTACAGGGTGTTATGATTAAAACATGCTCACCCCCAGCTGAGGGAGCGGAGTGTGCAGGCCAGGGAGTAGAGTACGGGGTGAGTCGTGGTGGGGTTACAGGGTGTTATGATTAAAACATGCTCACCCCCAGCTGAGACAGCGGAGTGTGCAGGCCAGGGAGTAGGGTTAGGGGTGGGTCCTGGTGAGGTTACAGGGTGTTATGATTAAAACATGCTCACCCTCCAGCTGAGACAGCTGAGTGTGCAGGCCAGGGAGTAGAGTACGGGGTGAGTCGTGGTGGGGTTACAGGGTGTTATGATTAAAACATGCTCACCCTCCCAGCTGAGACAGCGGAGTGTGCAGGCCAGGGATTAGGGTTAGGGGTGGGTCCAGGTGAGGTTACAGGGTGTTATTAAAACATGCTCACCCCCCAGCTGAGACAGCGGAGTGTGCAGACCAGGGATTAGGGTTAGGGGTGGGTCCAGGTGAGGTTACAGGGTGTTATGATTAAAACATGCTCACCCCCCAGCTGAGACAGCGGAGTGTGCAGGCCAGGGAGTAGGGTTAGGGGTGGGTCCTGGTGGGGTTACAGGGTGTTATGATTAAAACATGCTCACCCCCCAGCTGAGACAGCGGAGTGTGCAGGCCAGGGAGTAGGGTTAGTGGTGGGTCCTGGTGAGGTTACAGGGTGTTATGATTAAAACATGCTCACCCCCCAGCTGAGACAGCGGAGTGTGCAGACCAGGGATTAGGGTTAGGGGTGGGTCGTGGTGGGGTTACAGGGTGTTATGATTAAAACATGCTCACCCCCCAGCTGAGACAGCGGAGTGTGCATGCCAGGGAGTAGGGTTAGGGGTGGGTCCTGGTGGGGTTACAGGGTGTTATGATTAAAACATGCTCACCCCCCAGCTGAGACAGCGGAGTGTGCAGACCAGGGATTAGGGTTAGGGGTGGGTCCAGGTGAGGTTACAGGGTGTTATTAAAACATGCTCACCCCCCAGCTGAGACAGCGGAGTGTGCAGTCCAGGGAGTAGGGTTAGGGGTGGGTCGTGGTGGGGTTACAGGGTGTTATGATTAAAACATGCTCACCCCCCAGCTGAGACAGCGGAGTGTGCAGTCCAGGGAGTAGGGTTAGGGGTGGGTCGTGGTGAGGTTACAGGGTGTTATGATTAAAACATGCCCACCCCCCAGCTGAGACAGCGGAGTGTGCAGGCCAGGGAGTAGGGTTAGGGGTGGATCGTGGTGGGGTTACAGGGTGTTATGATTAAAACATGCCCACCCCCCAGCTGAGACAGCGGAGTGTGCAGGCCAGGGAGTAGGGTTAGGGGTGGATCGTGGTGGGGTTACAGGGTGTTATGATTAAAACATGCCCACCCCCCAGCTGAGACAGCGGAGTGTGCAGGCCAGGGAGTAGGGTTAGGGGTGGATCGTGGTGGGGTTACAGGGTGTTATGATTAAAACATGCCCACCCCCCAGCTGAGACAGCGGAGTGTGCAGGCCAGGGAGTAGGGTTAGGGGTGGGTCCTGGTGGGGTTACAGGGTGTTATGATTAAAACATGCTCACCCCCCAGCTGAGACAGCGGAGTGTGCAGACCAGGGATTAGGGTTAGGGGTGGGTCCAGGTGAGGTTACAGGGTGTTATTAAAACATGCTCACCCCCCAGCTGAGACAGCGGAGTGTGCAGTCCAGGGAGTAGGGTTAGGGGTGGGTCGTGGTGAGGTTACAGGGTGTTATGATTAAAACATGCTCACCCCCCAGCTGAGACAGCGGAGTGTGCAGGGCAGGGAGTAGGGTTAGGTGTGGGTCCTGGTGAGGTTACAGGGTTTTATGATTAAAACATGCTCACCCCCCAGCTGAGACAGCGGAGTGTGCAGGCCAGGGAGTAGGGTTAGGGGTAGGTCCTGGTGAGGTTACAGGGTGTTATGAATAAAACATGCTCACCCCCCAGCTGAGACAGCGGAGTGTGCAGCCCAGGGAGTAAACCCTTGATCAGGACTTGAAAGAAGAAAGAGAATTTAGAGCAAGAAGACGCGGGGAGGTGTGAGGAGTGAAGAAGGCGGACAATGTGGTAGGAGATAGGTGAAAGCGGGAGTGGGGCGGGGTGAAGTGAGTTTGTGAAAGAGATAAATAGAGAGAGAAAAATCTGATAGGAAAGGGTACAAGATCATTGGAAAAAATGGTAAGGGCGAGAGGAAGGGAGTTGATGGGCAGGTAAGGAGATAAGTCTAGAGAGGGAAACAGGAATGGGGGAATGGTGAAGAGGGTGCTGATTGACGGAAAGTTCGAGTGATCAATATTCACGGCATCCGGTTGGATCTCACCCAGACGGAACATAAAGTGTTGCTCCTCCAACCTGAGTGGCCTCATCGCACAGGAGAGGAGGCAACGGACTGACGTGTCGGAATGGGAATGGGAAGTAGCATTGAAATGCGAGTGTTGAGTTCATTTCCAGTATATGGAGATTTTCCCGTGTTTAAGGTCGCATTTAGGTGAGGTGCGATCAGACTTGCTGCAGAATGACAGTGAGAGATAGTTTTATTCCAGAGGATCTTCTATACGATTTTTTCAACTAATGGCCGAAAGTCACTCAGACGCAAACACGAGGTGGTGAGATGGGTCTGATGGTGTTTTGCTGGAAGAATGCTACTCCCAATTTACAGCCCTTAATACCATCACATTTTCCGTTGTTTACCGTTTCACAATTAATTCGCTACATTAATCGCTATCTGTCACCGTGGGGGTTGCACGTGTCTGACATAATCAGTTTAGAAATAGTTTGAATATCTTTATTTCTGAATCTGTTGAAACCTCTCCCTGTGGATTCGCTAAATGGTATTAAAAACCCCAGGCTTCTGCTGCTTTAACATTTCATTCCGACAAATCGCCGGTAGCACGGGGAACGAATCACTCGGCAGAGAAAATGTCTTCAATGTTGGATAGTTACAGGAGTGTAGAGAAAATATTGTACGTGTTCATTGCCGTCTTTGGAGTTCCTGGTGAGTATTTCGTATTTTCGTGTATTAACCGTTGCGGATCTGTTTCCGATCAGTTTACCAGCTTCCAACTTGATGATTGTTGCACATATATCCGTCAGAAATATCAATCCTGTCAATTCGACATCTGAGTTTTCATATTTATTGACAAATGAAACAAAACTTCTGCCTCTCCTCCGTTGTTCGTCCCTTTAATGACACCTTTTCCAGAGTAGTTCCAGTTAAGTAGAATTAAACCATTAACGGAGCCACTCAGCCTCTGTTTTACTAAGTTGACCCGGCATTCCCTCTGAGAACTGTCGTCAACTGGGGCATCGTTTCGTCCTGAAGAAGGGCCCGACACGGTCAGTGTTTGTTCAATTCCATAAAAGCACTTGAACTGCCGTGACCATCCACTGCTTTGTGTGCGTTGCCCCTCCTCAGCCCCACCAGATGCCGAGATCCTCGCGGCCTGCTGAGTCACGGCTCAATCAGAGAAACCGGCCCCCATCAGTGATGGAATCAGGATTAGCATCGATCGCTGTCATTCATGCAGCTGGTTTTTCGGAACGAAGGTTAGTCACAGATCGCCTTATTTGCACAGTACAGAGATAGTGAGAGGCGTGTTAGAAGTTAGATTAGCATTCTTTAGCCGAATTCCGGAGATGCTATTATGCTGTTCAGTAATGCCCGTGTATGTTCTCTTCATCTCTCTCTCTCCCCCCCCCACCCCTCCCCCAGTTAATTTAGTGGCGATCGTGATCCTGTCCCGGGGAAAGTGCGGCCTCTCTACCTGCACCACTCGCTACCTGGTGGCCATGGCAGCGGCGGATCTACTGACTATTGTCTTCGAGATCATTCTGCTTCGAATGAAACTACGTTACTTTATGTCCAGTTTTCTAAATATCACCCCTGTGTGCAGTGTTAACGAGGTACTGAGGTTCGCAGCCACGGACTGTTCTGTCTGGTTCACCGTCACTTTCACCTTTGATCGGTTTGTCGCCATTTGCTGCCAGAAGCTGAAAACTAAATATTGCACCGGGAAAACTGCGGCTGTGGTTCTAACAACAACCGGTGTACTGTTCTGTCTGAAAAACATTCCCCGTTACTTTCTTTGGGAACCCAGAGTGGTCATCGACAATGTGCCGTGGTTCTGTGAACTCTTGGACAAAGGTCGCACAGACCCCGGGTGGGTAGCACGGGCTTGGGTGGAGACTGTTTTAACGCCGTTCCTCCCTTTTGGTGCGATACTGCTGCTCAACGCCCTGACAGTCAGACACATTTTAGTGGCCAGTCGGGTCCGTAAGGGGCTGAAGGGTCAGAGCAAGGGGGACAACCGCAGTGACCCGGAGATGGAGAGCAGGAGGAGGTCTGTGGTTTTACTCTTCACCATCTCCGGCAGTTTCATCCTCCTGTGGATGACAATGGTTGTAAATTTCATGTATTATCAGGTCAAAGGAATTGGTTTCAATTTCAATGATTCCGAATGGATATTTCATTGGGTCGGCGTTTTGATGAGGAATTTCAGCTTGTGCACGAACACATTTATTTACGCGGTGACGCAGTCGAAATTCAGGGAGCAGGTGATCAGCGCGGTGAAATACCCGATCACCTCGGTGGTTCAATTCATTAATAAAGTCGCGACCTGAGCCGAACCCAGATGCAGCTTCAATGTATCCTGTCCGGGCTCCAGATCTTCTCATCCACCGTCTAGTCTCCAAGCTGTTATTCCCGGGGTCGTCCTGTTGAAAGGGGCATTGGAAGAAGCAGTGCTGTGGACCGCGAGAAAATGGAGGGAGATTGGAAAGTGCTTGCAAGAGAGAGACGTCTGGGATTGGCTGAGTGGAGTGTGTGTGTGTGTGTGTGTGTGTGTGTGTGTGTGTGTGTGTGTGTGTGTGTGTGTGTGTGTGTGTGTGTGTGTGTGTGTGTGTGTGTGTGTGTGTGTGTGTGTGTGTGTGTGTGTGTGTGTGTCTGTGTGTTTGAAAAACAGTGCAGAAAAGGTGTAAGAAATTGATACCAGTAAAAGGTGACCTGTGTTATAGAGAGAGTTTGGTCAGGCATTCAACTTAGAAAAATGAGAGCCAACCGAACGGAAAGGATTAAGATTACAAGTGGTCAGATACGCTACGCACAAAATTATTGAGGAACTGAGCAGGTCAGGCATCATCTATTGAAAATTGTAAGTCGTCGACCTTTCGGGGCAAGACATATCTTCAGTCCCCTTACTCTAATCTGATATTCAATCTCAAAACCCGCCCCCCATTATTACACTAAAACATCACTGTCCTTCATTCCTAATCGGAACTCTAACACACAGCATCCCTGGCTAAATCATCAGGGATTCTATCTTCCCATATCTGACATCTAACCCATCACGGGACGTCTATCTACATAGCTGTCCCTAACCACATTAACCTCTTACTCCATATATTTCTGTTCTTAAACCCATAATGATATCTAACTCGCTCACATGCTTATTACTAAACCCAATCTGATCTTTAACTCCTTCATAAACTTGCATCTATACCTAACCTGACTTCTAACGCCCCAAACCCGTCACCAAACCTAAATGTCCTTTCACAATATTTTATCCCAACCCTCTATCCTAATCTGCACTGTAACCTCCAACATCCCCGTCCCTTACGCTAATATGAATTTTAACTTCCAAACATCCCATTCTTTAAATGATACACTGAACTCTAAATCCCTTCAAACCTATCCCTAAACTTTAATCTTAACTCTAACAACCTCCGGCACGCCTTATCTCACAACGTAATCTCGAATCTAATCTGACCTCCAGCACCACACTTCCTTCTCCGTAAAAACCTAACCAGACATCTAGACCACGATAGCCATGTCCCGAAATGCTAATCTGCCCTCTACCTCCCCACATCCCTAACCTTAAATATGATATGTCCTCCAACCCAGACACATCCCGATCCCTAAACGCTAATCAGACCTGAAACACTTCACATGTTTGTCTGAAAATCATAGCCAGAAATCTAAATCCGCATATTCCTGACTGTTAAGTCTCATTAAGAGATTTCGATAGTTTAGAGAAATGGGCAAAGAAATTACAAATTAAATACAATGTTGGAATGTGTATGGTCATGCACTATGGTTGAAGAAGTAAACAGGCAGACTAATATCAAGATGGGGATAGAATTCAAAATGCAGAGATGCAAAGCGATTTAAGAGTCCTTGTGCAGGAAACCCTAAAGGTTAACCTCCAGTTGAGTCGTTGGTGAAGAAGGCAAATTAATGTTGGGGTGCATTCCTAGAGGTATAGAAACATAGAAAACACACAGCACAATACAGGCCCAACGAACTACCTAGGCTTTACCCACAGCCTTCGATTTTTCTAAGCCCCATGTAGACATCCAGGAGTCTCTTAAAAAAAACTCTGTCTCCCCACATCCGCCTCCACCACCGTCGCCGGCAGCCCGTTCCACAAATTCATCTCTCTCTGCGTAAAGAAACTTACCCCCTCCTGCTAGCCATTTCAACTATGATAAAACCCTTTGACTATCCACAGGATCAATGCCTCTCATCATTTAGTACACCTCTATCAAGTCGCCTCTCGTCTTCCGTCGCTCCAAGGAGAAAGGCCGGGTTCCCTCAACCTGTTTTGATAAGCCATGCTCCCCAATCCAGGCAACATCATTGTAAATCTCCTCTGCACCATTTCTATGGTTTCCACGTCCTTTCTGTAGTGAGGCGACCAGAACTGAGCACAGTAGTCCAAGTACGGTCTGACAAGTGTCCTATATAGCTACAACATTACCTCTCGGCTCTTAAACTCAATCCCACGATTGATAAAGACCAATACACCATCTGCCTTCTTAACCACAGAGTCAACCTGCGTAGCAGCTTTGAGTGTCCTGAGGACTCGGACCCCCAATTCCCTCTGATCCGCCATACAGCCAAGTGTCTTACCATGAATACTATATTCTACCATCATATTTGTCCTGCCTAAATGAACCACCTCACAGTTGTCTGTGTTGAACTCCATCTGTCAATTGTCAGCTCAGTTTTTTATCCTATCGATGTCCCGTTGTAACCTCTGACAGCCCTCCGCACTATTCACAACACACCCAACATTTCTGTCATCTGCAAATTTACTAAACCATCCTCCACTTCCTCATCCAGGTAATTTATAAAGATCACAAAGAGTAGGGGTCCCATACGGATCCCTGAGGCACACCACTGGTCACCGGCCTCCATGTAGAATATCATCCGCCTACAACCACTCTTTGCTTTGTGTCGGCAAGCCAGTTCTGGATCCACACAGCATTGCCCCTTTGGATCCCATGCCTCCTTACTGTCTCAATAAGCCTTGCATGGGGAACCTGATCAAAAGCCTTGCTGAGATCCATAATCACCACATCTGCGGCTCTACCTTCATCAATGTGTTTAGTCACATCCTCAAAAAGATCAATCAGGCTCGTCAGGCACGACCTGCCTTTGACAAAGCCATGCTGACGATTCCTAATCATATTACACCTCTACAAAGAAATCCTGCCTCTCAGGATCTTCTCCATCAACGTAGCAAACGCCGGGGTGAGACTCACTGGCCTATCATTTCGAGGGCTAACTCTATTCCCTTTAATGAATAAGTGAAAAACACCCTCAACCCTCCAATCCTCCGGAAAACTCTCCCGTCCTCACTGATGATGGAAAGATCATTTCCAGGGGCTCAGCAATCTCCTCCCTCGCTTCCCAGGGTAGCCTGGGGCACATCCCGTCCGGTCCTGGTTACTTATCCAATTTGATACTTTCCTAAAGCTCCAACACATCCTCTTTTTTAATATCTACGTTCTCAAGATTTTCAGTCCACTGCAAGTCACCCCACAATCACCGAGATGATTTCCATAGTGAATACTGAAGCAAAGTATTGATTAAGTACCTCAAGCAACACACACAAAATGCTGAAGCAACACAGCAGGCCAGGCAGCATCTATAGGAAGAAGCTCTTCTGTAATGGACCGAGCGCGTCCCTCTCTACCACCTGCCTCTAATATTGTCACCAATCTTTCTCTATTTGTGAGTCAGCCTCCCTTTCCTCCGTAACTTCAGTCCGGTTCCCAACCCCCAGCAATTCTAGTTTGAACTCTCCCCAATAGCCTTAGCAAATTTTCGCTCCAGGGCATTGGTTCCCCTCGGATTCAAGTGCAAAGCGTGCTTTCTGTAGAGGTCACATTGCCCCAGAAGAGGTCCCACTGATCGAGATATCTGAATCCCTGCCCCCTGCTCCAATCCCTCAGCCACGAAATTATCCTCCACCTCACTCTATTCCTGTACTTACTGTCATGTGGCACAGGCAGTAATCCCGAGTTACTACCTTTGAGGTTCTGCTTCTCAACTTCTTTCCTAACTCCCTGTCGTCCTTTTTCAGGACCTCCTCCCTTTTCCTACCTATGACGTTGGTACCAATATGTACCACGATCTCTGGCTGTTCTCCTTCGCACTTCAAGATATCGTGGATGCGATCAGAAACATCCCAGACCCTGGCACCTGGCACCTGGGAGGCAAACTATCATCCGCGTTTCATTCCTGCGTCCACAGAATCGCCTAACTGAGCCCGTAACTATAGAGTCCCCTATCGCTGCTGCCATCCTCTGACCCACTGGGCCAGACTCTGTGCAGAATTGCTTACCCCCAGATAAGCCATCACCCTCCAACAGTACTTATTGATAAGGGTGACAGCCACTGGGGTACTCTCTATTACCTAATTCTTGCCCTTCCCTCTCCTAACAGTTACCCACTTCTCTGTCTCCTGTGGTCCCGGGGTGACTACCTTCCTATGGCTGGGAACAGTGTTACTACTCTGGATAAGGTGCTATTAAAGGTGTTTACGTTGTTCAACAACTCAGAAACAGTCAACGTCATAATCTAAAACTTTCCCAGTCAAACCTCCTTGGAGGGTTGCCTCCCCAATCCACTGGTACAACTCTGGATAGGGTTCCATTTAATCCCTGCCAGTCACACCTTCCCTGAGGACACCATTGATGGAACTTACTAACCCTCACAAATTCTTTAAAAACTTCTGAGAACAATAAACCTAATGCCAAACATTTCTTGGGTAAGGGTTGACACGTGCTCAGTCAGGCAAGGTAAGGAGGCCGAATACGTGCAGACCGGTGAGACCCATTTCATGTGGTGTCATGGTTGGCACTGACACAGCGGGCCGAAGGATCTGCCCCTGGGTTTACCTTTCTATGCTCTATTGTGGTTTGGAGAATGTTGGCAAAGTGGGGTCGGGTAAATACTTTTGGC